>NC_046301.1:11635213-12235213 GCF_004115265.2 Rhinolophus ferrumequinum | reverse complement strand
GCACAAATAGGGACAGAATGAGGCAGAGCCAGAAGAAGCCTTAGCCCCAGGTGAGTTTCCTATGGGTATCTTGCGTGTGACATTGTCATATAAACTTTCATAGGCTGGGAATGAGCAAAAATATCTCCCTTCCTTACCAACCCTTTGACTAGCTTCGTAATTGAATTTGATGATCATACTTTTTATCTATCTAATTATCATACAATAAATTTGCAATTGAAAACTCTGGGGCCAGGTGACCAGTTGGCTCAGTTAGTTAGAGTGTGGTGCTACTGACGCAAGGTTGCAGGTTGGATCCCTGCATGGGCCACTTTGAGCTGCGCCCTCCTTAAAAGAAAAAGAAAAGAGAAAACTTTGGAACCAGTTTTACTTTTATAATATTTATTAGATCAGAGCCTTCGGATGTTCTATACGGATATATCAAAATATTGAAGACTAAAATGCCAGTCAAAAACTATTTTACATGCATTATTTTATTGAATCATTTAATACCCATATAAAATATATGTTATATTCCCTGCTACAAGGAAGGATATTTGTTTAAAGTGAGGCAGCTTCATAAGGCCAATAACTGATGCTCTTGATAGTTGATGCCTTGCATTTCTGGAAGTGCAATCATAATGCCCCTGTGTAATATTACTGGTTTCGTTCACCTTCTGATTTCACGGGCATCTCACTTGCTTTCCTATAAATTTCATAATTGTTAAAAGTACTTTCAGAAAAACCTTGAATCAAATAGTGTTCTCAAGTGAGCCAATGCTTTTCTCATAAAAATTCATTTCAAAATTCTTTTTAGGGAACAAAAATTATTCCCACAGCCAAAAAAAATGTTTTGCATGAAAGATGATATCTAATGGATTTCAACAAGGCTGATATCTTGATTGATATAGAAATACTTCAGAATGGAATTACAAAAGAAGGCGTCCAGAAACATGCTTCACTTAGCAGCTACATTGGCAATTTCCTTTTCAAGTATTTATATTTATGAATCTTGTAGAAAACAATAACCCTGCTCACATTTGCAGTGAGCTCTTTTATTCATTAGTTACAATCAGTGAACAATGTTTTATGGTTTTATCAGCCACTTGCATTTCCTGAATAAATGGAAAACAGTACAAATAATCAAATAGATAAAGAAAATATAAATGGTACCAGGGGAAGTCCTATATTAAGGAATAATCATGGATAAGTAACACAAGGAATGCAGAAGGCTTCCCAATGTGTTTAGCTGAATATGTTCATAAATAATCAACATACAATCACTTTTCTATACTTAGAGATACACATTCAGGAAAGTAAAATTATGCTTTGACTTTTCTGCTGTTTGCTTTGTAGAGAAGTCATGTTTTGAGGGACCCTTCTTGTTTTTGATAGTATCAAAAACGCATATCTTTGTAAAGTTTGATAGTTTTAGAATTTTTCTTATTATTTATTAAATTTTCCTCTAATTAAATTGCTGTTCTCTATGATAATCTTCTTCCTAACAAAGTATTCTTTATACATGAGTAATATTTATTGTTAAATTGTTTAGAATAAATTTATTCATCCTAAAATACAAATACTGACCAACATTTTTCACATTTTGTTCAGAAAATGAATATGTACTACATTTAAGTGTACGCCACTGGAACTAATTCTGTGTATCCGTGACAAAATTGCAACACTGAGAATTTAGTTTTTAAAGCTAAAATGATTAATTGAAAACATTGTCTCACCAATATAAGCAATAGGCTTAGATATAAATGACAAATATCAGAAATTCAATAGAAGTAATATTTAAGAATGTGCCACATTAAATGCAAAGTGAATCAGGAAGTAATCTGCCACTATCATTTTATGCTCATGTTATAAACCTAATTAAGTATATGAATAAATATCACCAGTAATATTTCCATTCTCTGATTTTTTTTAAGGGTGAATTTTAAAAGTCCTGAAATTGACTAACTTGATTCAATCTTAAGTATTTCAGCACTACTTTCATTTACTAAATATGATTATTTTCTATAATTTAACCATTTGCTTTGTTACATTTTCACAAACCCCTACTTCATTGCATTCCTCACAAGAGCAGGAGATACCCACTATTAAAATAAAATGATAATGTTTAGCATCTATTACTACAGTATACAACACTTATGCTAAAGTGAGGCAGTTTTATTTCAGTTTTTATATATATTTCTTTTTTTTTCCCCCCGCTTTTCCTCAATGTAATTTGTTGTTGACGCCTAGCAGCCGAAGGGCACCAGGAAAAACAAGGCCAGTCCATTGAACTTGCTACAGTCAAAGAGAATGCACATCCGAGGAAAAATAGAGTGTCTTACTAAGAAGTGGTTGAGAGGCGACTGTGATGTAATTTCAGCTTTTGGTAGGTGATTCTAAGGAGGGTTGAAGGAACAAGGGTCCACTTCTGGACTGGATACTGCCAGAAAACAGAAACAGTTTGGCTATTGAGAATCACAGTAATTTTGGATGGGGAAAGATCAAAGCTGGCGACAGGATTGTCACTGGTAAAGAAGCAGTTGTAAGTCATGTCAGAATAAGAAGATAATTATTGTTGTGCTTGGAGAGAGCCCTTGTCTCTATTTTGTTTCCCCACAATCATAGAGTGGCCTGTCTGATCATGTTTTATGTGCTCTAAAGACCGTTTATGTTCCGTTGGGAATATCGAGGTCTAAGTTATCAGCTGCTAAGGCCATTTCTTCATTTCCTTAGGGTGGAATTACTGAGTACCAGAAATATATTCCAAGCTTTTTCTGAGACTTCTTGTTATAGACATGTTGTAAATTATTCTAATTAGCAATACGAACTAGTGAAACCAATGAGATTTTTTTTAGCTTGTGGAAGTACAAACAGTCCTCTCGCTGCATGGTAATTCAAGTCTGTAAAAATATCCATACAAACTGAAACTGAACAAATTGATCTTAATAATAAATGGGAAAATTAAAATTGTCCTGTCATGTTTACAACAATTCACCAAAATACTAAAAGCTCCTTTACTATTGATTATAAATAATAATAAAATGAAAAAATAACGAAACTGATATTTATTTAGTAGCCAGTTATTTCAAACAATTCAAACATTAAGAATTAAAGTATATGCTTTCTTTGTACAAGCTTATCAAGAGTAGTTTGAACAGTGTTTTTGTACTTTCCCTCTCATCTTGAAACTTAGAGAGTGGGAATTTTTCTATGCCTTGGTGAATTGTCATACTTCTTTCTAAGATTGTATCAGTCTACAACATTTTATCCTTTGTGCTTTCAAAGTTATGGAAAATCTCCAAAAGGTTTTTTGTTTGTTTGTTTGCTAGCATCACTTCCTCTGTGACATATTCATTATTTTCATCACAATCATTTTCTTCATTTATGTCAATAAAGTCTCCTTCACTAAGTTCTGAGACTGCATATCTAAAGTCTCTCCAACTGCAGCAATATCATATTTTCAGAGTTCATGATTTTTTTTAATTAAAATTTATTGGGGTGACAATTGTTAGTAAAGTTACATAGATTTCAGGTGTACAATTCTGTAATAGATCATCTATATGTCACATTGTGTGTTCACCACCCAGAGTCAGTTCTCCTTCCATCACCATATATTTGATCCCCTTTACCCTCATCTACTACCCACCCCCTTACCCTCTGGTAACCACCAAACTATTGCCCGTGTCTATAGGTTTTTGTTTCTTCATTTGTTTGTCTTGTTCTTTTGTTGTTTTCAGTTTTACATCCCACATATCAGTGAAATCATATGGTTCTTGACTTTTTCTGTCTGACTTATTTTGCTTAGCCTTATAATCTCAAGATCCATCCATGTTGCTGCAAATGGTACGATTTCATTTTTTCTTATGGCAGAATGGTATTCCATTGTGTATATATACCACAACTTCTTTATCCACTCATCTGTTGAAGGACAGTTTGGTTTCCATGTCTTGGCCACCGTAAATAAAGCTGCAATGAACATTGGAGGATATATGTCTTTATGGAGAAATGTTTTCAGATTTTTTGGGTAGATACCCAGGAGAGAAATTTCTGGGCCATATGGTAATTCTATTCTTAATTTTATGAAGAACCTCCACACTGCCTTCCATAGCGGCTGCACCAATCTGCATTCCCACCAACAGTGTATAAGGGTTCCTTTTTCTTCACAGCCTCTGCAGCACTTATTATTTGTCTTGTTGATGATAGCCATTCTGACTGGGGTGAGGTGATATCTCATTGTGGTTTTTATTTGCATTTCTCTGATGATTAATGATATTGAGCATTTTTCATATGCCTATTTGCCATTTGTATATCCTTTTTGGAGAAATGTCTCTTCAGGTCCTCTGCCCATTTTTAAATTGGGTTGTTTGTTTTTTATGTTGTTGAATTGTATGAGTTCCTTATATATTTTAGTGTTAGCCCCTTATCAGAGGCTTTGTTTGCAAAAATCTTCTCCCATTCGGTAGGTTGCCTCTTTATTTTGTCGATGGTTTCTTTTGCTGCGCAGAAGCTTTTAAGTTTGGTATAGTTTCATTCATTTATTTTAGCTTTTACTTCCCTTGCCTTTGGAGTCAAATTCGTAAAATGCTCTTTGAACCCAAGGTCCTTAAGTTTAGTACCTAGGTTTTCTTCTATGCAGTTTATTGTTTCAGGTCTTATTGTTTAGGTCTGTGATCCATTTTTGAATTAATTTTGGTACATGGTGACAGATAGCAGTCTACTCTCATTCCTTTGCACGTGGCTATCCAATTCTCCCAGCACCATTTATTGAAGAGGCTGTCTTTTCTCCATTGTATGTTTTTGACTTCTTTGTTAAAAATTATCTGTCCATATACATGTGGGTTTATTCTACATTCCATTTGAATTTCACTTGCAGTGTTATCAGTTTTTTCTTTTCTTTTCTTTTCTTTTTTTTACTGCATTTTTATCTTATTGACCAATTTCCTCTTTTGACTTGGTCATAATACACTATATGTGTATAATGACATGTGAGTTAATCACTGGAAGACAAAAGTCACCATAACTATACATTTGACTATCAGTGTATGAGTTAACATCTGTGCAGTGACCAATCACCAACAGAGTTTGAAGGAAACGTGTGATTCATCTCTGATGATGCTGTACTCCTGTCAGTACATAGTATTTGTTGACTAAAGTGCTTATAGCAAAATTTGTACTTTATGCAATTATTCTAGTTAATATAGCATGGCAACTAAAATTTGAGCCATGTAGTTGGGGGACTGGTGTTGTCTAAGTAAATCATGGTAACTGAAATTCATGCATAACAGAACAATGAAAAATGAGGACTATCTAGATTTAGATATTTCTAATCATCTAGCATTTGGTGAACTGTTCAATTATTTTTTAAAAGTCACCTATGCTCAATGATTTTGTAGGTTATAATTATGGCTATTTTACCAGTATGGGAAGAAATCCATTTAAAATATTATATCTCCTTGTGCATTATGTATGAAAGACTATATTTGCTATTGATTATAGAAAATCAAAGAAATATTAAAAGCTATATTACTTTACATAATAAGAGGTTACAGTGGTTCTAGGGTCGATTAGTAGAATGGCCTGATATCATTATAAATAAACCTAAGTTTCTCCTATTTTACTTTTCATCCTACCATTACAGCTGCTAGCTTTTTCCTTAGGTTAGTACCTCTTGTATTAGTTTACTAGGGCTGATGTAACAAATTATCAGAAACTTGGTGGTTCAAAACAATACGAATTTATTCTCTCACAGTTCCAGAGACTAGAAGTCCAAACTCAGGGGTTCACCAGGGCCATTGTTCCTCCGAGGTTCTGGGTAGAAACATCCGTGTCTCTTCCTAATTTCTGGTGGTGGCTGCCTATCCTTTGTTGAGGCTACATCTTCTCCAATCTCTGCCTCTTTCATCACACCCCATCCTTCCCATGCATCTCTGTCTCTTCTCTTCTAGTGAAACACCAGTCATATCGGCTTAGGGCATATCTACTTCAATATGACCTCATCTTAACCTGATTACATCAGCAAAGACCCTATATGCACATCAGGTCACATTCAGAGGCACTGGGGCTCAGGGCGTCAACATATTTTTTTTGGAGGGCAGAATTCAACCCATCACACCCACATGATCACACAGTACCTGTCAGCAAGTCTGTTTGTTCTATCCAGACACAACAGCTACCAGAGAAGACCAGCATTTCCTGTGTATCTCTTTCTCTCAAACCAAAGAAACATTTCCCACAAATCCCCAAGAATAATTTTTGCTGTACCTAATTAGCTAGAATGTTCTATATACTTGTGTCTATATGAATAATTATTAAGGGAAATGGAATTCAGTGGCTGGTTTTGTGTTCAGTCTAATTTGAAACTCATAGTCGTCCATACTAAGGAGCATGGATATTAGTGCACAATCAGGATTCCACCGGGAAGGAGCAAAAAGATGGGAATGGAGATGAGTTAGATCAGCTTTGCCTATTATGACCACTTCCCATCTGGTTAAGTTAACCAGAATAAATATGAAGCAGTCTGGTGCTAAAGAACATAGGTTTTGTAGTTCAGATTTGCATCCTTCACTTACTAACTTTTGGACCTAAGCTCTCTGAACTCACATTCACTTTTAAAACAAATCAATAACTGTACATAATTCTGATAAAGATTAAATGTTCAGTAAATACGAAGTGTCTGGAACATAAAATGTATTTAATCAATTATAGTTAACAACTACACTTCCACTACACCAGACACTAATACTTGGGGGTCATCCTTATTTTCTTCTTCTTTTTAATATGATACTAAGGTATTAATTGCTTTTCATTTCTAGAATGCTTTAACAGGAGACATTTTTTTAATGCCTCCAATTTTAATAAATGCAAATATAGTACTTCCCCAATGATCTGCAGTTTTACTTTCTAAGGTTTCAGTTACCTGCACTCAACCATAGTGTGAAAATATAAAATAGAAAATTCCAGAAGTAAACAATGTATAAGTTTTAAATTGTGTGCCATTCTGAATAATGTGATGAAATCTCCTTCTCCTGCTCCTTCTCTCCCGGGAAGTGACTCTTCCCTTTGTCCAGGATCTCCAAACTGTAAACGCTCCCATTTTTTAGTCACTGATAGTCCTCTGGGTTCTCAGAGGGACTGTCGCAGTATCACAGTACTTGTGTTCAAGTACCCCTTACTTTACTTCATAATGGCCCCCAAGTGCAAGAGTTGTAATGCTGGCAATTCAAATACGCCAAAGAGAAGCTGGGAAGTGCTTCATTTAAGTGGAAAGGTGAAGAAATTTTGCAACTTGATAAGGAAAGAAAGGAAAAAAAAATGTGTTTGCCAAGGTTACTAAGATCTACAGCAAGAACAAAGCTTCTATCCATGAAATTGTGAAGAAGGTAAAAAAAATGTGTGCTAGTTTTGCTGTCCCACCTCAAGGATATCATCAGAAAGTCAGTAGTAGCCAAATGCCTCACAATGCTGCGCCATTCCCCTCGCTTCATCACACAACGGAAGCACTGTATCATCTCACCCTCAGAAGAAGAGTGAGTAGAGTACAATACGATATTCTGAAAGTGAGAAAGACACCACAATCCCATAGCTTTTCTTATAGTGTATTGTTATAATTGTTCCGTTTTATTATTGTTGTTAATCTCTTACTGTGCCTAACTCACAAGTGAAACTTGATCACGGTGGTTTCAGACATCCAGGCGGAGTCTTGGAACGTATACCCCTAGGATAAGTGGGGACTACTATATTGATCATCCTATCAGCAGTATTCCTATCATCTTGATAATCTTCCTCACTCCTGTTGATCAGACTTCTTCAACTTAATTTCCCAGTAGCCTTGCTGTGATGAAATAGAAAACATGCATGATTCATCTCTGTCCCTGGTTCTTGGCACAGAACTCCTAAAACCCTTGCAATTTCCTAAGTGATAAGAACAGGAGAAGCATCTCTTGTTCTAATATTTGCTCTGTCATCTGTCCCTGATACAAGGCACCTATAATCCTGTTAAATTCCTAAGTGTTAAGAGCACCAGGAGCATCTTTTGTTCTACTGAGGCAACTCCTGGTGGGCTCCTAGATGGGGACCAGTCAGCCTGAAGGGCCAAGCCATCATTAGAAGCTGGGGATTGTCAGCCCCATGCCCTCTAATTTTTCCAGCATACCCACATATATTGTCAGTTTGTGAAAGACTGTCCTCTTTTCACCACCTGAGCTAATTCTCAAAGGGGTTACAGGCAAGTTGAAGTGACTTTTACGTTAAGAACATGCTCTTCAGCATTTTCTCGAAGGCCTGTCCCAAATATTTCCTTCCTACAGGCTTTATGATTATTTCAGTCAGCATTGATCGCTCCTTGGAGCAGATCAGATGTATTTTCTTTATTATACGTTTTGGTTCTTAATAATATTCTGTTTATAGAGCGTGGTCTGTGATAAATGACAAACGACTGTATAATTTGTTGCATAACAATATAATCAGGGACACCTCATCTTGAATGAAGGAATAAGCAATCATTTGTGGAAACAGGACCTTAGAAGACACTTGGGTTTTAACAGGTAGAGAAATTACATAAAGAAAACTACTGAAAAAGGAACATAGCTTGAGGAACTCGGAAGCACTGCTACCAGGTCAGGTGCTCAATATACGCACTTCAGTTAAGACCCTTTTCCAAGGCGAAACTATAAACCTATTGTCAACATTGTACATCCCTTTAGAATTCCTAGTTTCCAGTTGAGCTGCCTAGTTTTATTTATCTGGCCATTTCCTACCTTGTCTTCAACCACCTTTTCAACATTCTGTTTCTTTCAATTTATTAGAGATGTTTCCTTTTTCTCAAGCCACAGACTTCCTTCTAACAGGCACTGCAATAAAAGCTGGCTAAATAGCTTGAAAGAGTACTGTTGTCCGGAAAGTGTTCCAAAGACTTTCTGAGTGTACTCATGTCCTCTGAGAATTAACATAATTTAGCCTCAAACTTTCAATATAAACAGCTAAAAATGAAATAGGAAACTACACAGCCCAATAATAGGCATTCACGAATGTAGTCTCAGTTTGATTTACTATTAAACACCATTCTTTCTACTGTCATTAATATTGTGTATATCCATTACCTGTGTTTGATACCGAAAGAAGGTTTATATTCATGAATTTCAAATTACATCTCATTGAAACCTATAGAATTACAAAGGAAAGTGCCATAAGCCCAAGTCTTTCTAACTGGTCCACAAATAACACTATCTTCTTTAATGGTCACTCCACATAAGATATGGAAATGTAATGATTCCCCAGTGTTCTCTACAGTTCAGGCATCCAGATGATATGCTATAAAATGGACCATATTGGCTTTTTGCCGCAAATTTTTCTTTCTTGTGATAGAGTTGGTCAAGAGTGCTTCCAGATGTATTATTTTTCAAATCCAGACATTGTATAGAAAGTTTGAATACAGAAGTCTATAATATGCCCTGTCAGAATTTTGAAATATTTAAAAACCTGTACCGCCTCATAAAGCTAGAAATAAGTAAAGTGCAAAAAGTACTTTAGGTAGCTCGTGATTTATACTACTTTTAGCATTTTCCAAATAATTTGCATAGGATGCACAGAATGTTGTGGAAATTAAATCAATTTTATAGACCATATAATTATTATTAGCATGCTATAATAGAGAACATTTTGGCACATAGTCAGTTGATTCTGTTCATTTTCAGTTCCCACAGAGACTACCGCCCTTAATGAATGAAACTAAATCATTCAAGAAGGCTCTGGTCCTAACACAGGAAATATTTGCTATCAAGTAACACCCATTCACAGAAGGTTGGGAGAGTTTTAAGGGACAAAGATCTTTTCAGTAGGCAGTATCTGTACTGAGGATTAAGGGATTCCCGACAATGGTTGCTGCGTTGGCCTCCCTGCTAAGTATAACACTGAGCAACATCCCTTCGCAGAAAAATTTGCCAAGTATAATTTCAGGAACTGCTTTTATTCTGGTCCTTTAGAATGTCACCCTTTCTTCATTCCTTCAATCCTCAATTATCTTCCGATTGTTCTTCTAAAAATTTTAAAGAAGCAAGTAAAAATAACAACAAAAAAATCTAAATAAAACACTTTAGTTTTCTGCAAAAAAATTCCTACATATTTTTGTAAAATGGGAAAATTCACAAAAGTCATAAATAAATAAATAAAATAAAAAAGTTAAAAACAAAATATATTTATATATTCCACTTTACAGAAAGAAGCATTACAGACAGGTGCTGAATATCTTATCAATTGTTTCAAAGGGTTCTTTTTATTTCTGTAAGCCTAATTAGTCCACACATTTCATCCATTGCATTTACAGAGATATTTTTGTCTCTGCATTTATCGAGCTCTAGCTACTGCTGTTTTTAGTAGATAATACATAAATCTGTGCCATTCATTCTAGGGCATAAGACAGCAGCTGTCCTTCAGGTATACTCTCAAAAAAATGCCTACTGCAGTTGCTTTTTGCCTCCACTTTCTCAATCTGTGTGCTAAATCCTTTTTATTGGTTCCCTTCTCGGTTTAAGTGGCACTGTTTAAATGAGTTCATATTCAACTTCACATCTTGGCAGGAACAGAATAACTTGAGGCTCAGTATAACCAGAGAAAAAAACCTCTTAGCCCCACAGAAGTCATTGATTTTGTGTTACTTCGTATGTCACATAACACATTATCAAACATCCCTGCTGGCTGCAGCAGGCCATGACTCTGACATTCAACGATTTCATATCTGCTGTATGAAAAATTCATGAACCTTTTGCAGTACATTTGCATATCTATGCTTTCTGCGACTGCTGTCTCCAAAGTATAATGGTGCATCAATACAGAAGATGACCTGAAACTTCTGTGTAGGCCTGTCATTTTGAGTAGAAGAAATAAAATAAATGAAGTATGTTTCTTATTTCTTTCGTATTTGTAATTCAATTATTTAGGTCTGGTTTCACTAATTGAGATTTTGGAGAGCATTAGAGTAAGGTGGACGTTGGTGACATTTACACAACCCATACTGTGGATGGAAAATCACCAGTGTTAAACATTTGAGTTTTGAAAGAGGAGTGTTTTCCTTACTTTTAGTGTGACGTAAGGTGCAAAGTTGGACAATAACTGAGCGATGCCATATTTTCTGATGATAAAAATTCTACAACATCCTTTTATTAGTAGTTTTGGAGGATAACTGAATTCACAATGAGCTGTAGGGTTCTGGGTCATTAGAGCACCGTATATTAGGGAAATTAAAAGAAGAAGAGTCATTCAGACTCTGTGGAACTCTACTGATGTGTTTGTGTATGAACCCCAGTGTACCTGAAACAAGTAAAGAAATCTTCATAACTTTAAATCATAGTGGAAGATTTAAATCCAAGATATCTAACCAAATAAAATAAGATTTCATCTATTCCAACTGCTAATGGAACTTGTAGGTATGATAGAGAAAGAAAAAAATGTCAAAATAGCCACTGAAAGCAAGAGAGATGAAACCAACAGATGAGAAAGACAAAAATTTTCTGGAAGCTATTAAACAGAAAGAATGAAGATAAAACCCGAGGAGGTGGGGAATACAAAATTCAAGAGAGAGGAAGGGAAAAAACTCAAAGATCAAAATCAGTGGGGCGTGGGAAAAAGCCAGCCATGGATAAACAACCAGGCAATTAATTAAATAATGGAGTGATAATGTCCAGCAAATGTACCTTCTAGAAGAAATGGAATAAAGTATTCATCTTCAAAGGATTTTTTTTAAATTTGAAATTCTTATGCAATTGTATGATTTAAATTAGATGAATAAAATATGGCATTTTCAAATATATAAATTTACCATTTAAAAACTGATGGAATTATACATAAATGTTCTTAAGTAAAATGAAAGATAATTCCAAATACAAGGAAGGTATACAGGAAACATTGTTGACTAAAGCAACACACAATGTGTCACTAACTAACCCTGAAAAAAAATCTTAATTAAATTTAATATTTTATACTGGAATTTTTAATACATTAGATGATTGCAACAAAATACAAAACCTAATTTTGAGAGATTTGAAGTGAAAATATGGAAAGGAAATTGTATTTTGAGTTAAAAATGAGAGCTATCAGTACTTATGTGTAAAGGAAATCACTAAATAAAAATATAATGCATGACTTGCTAAGCAATACAATTGTAAAAGAAATATATATTAATATAATAAAGATTTAAGTAAACAAAAAATTTTCAGAAAACATACACTGTATGTGTGAACCCTCTCTTCAGTATTTCATACACATATATTATGAAGCAGAGATAATGTGGCAAAAGATCAAGAGAATTGGGAAACCTAAAATACAATAAAGGTAAAGGACATAATTCAAAGATCAAAACCAGTGGTGAGTGGTAGTTATCTATCTAGCTATCTAACTATATCTATCTATCTGTCTATCTATCTATCATCTATTATCTACACATATCCAGAATTATATAAACTGAATTTTAATCATATCTTTCTTATGTGGGAGAGAGAAATGTGAGATTCGTGGGGGTAGAGGAGAAGGCAGGGCTTTCTTTTCTTTAAATATACATCCAAGCATTTGAGTTTTGTTTTCCACCATTGGAATTAATCCACATATTACTTTTATAATAAAAATGAATGTATAATGGGTAAAAAAGTTACGTATAAATTAATATTTTGCTTCACATTGCAAATAATTTTATATCTCTTTTCTAGTTTGTATAATTTCAAGGATCAATATACTTTTTAGGTTTGGATTGGCTTGAAATTCCAGCAAGATATCATAGCACTAAGGACAGTGTGTTTTTTAGTTAAAAAAAAACCTGAATTTAAATTACAATTTTTCACTTTCAATTATTTTCATCTTAGGACTGTTACTTAACCTTTAGATCTATTTCCTCTACTTTTTGTTAAGAATAAAATAAAAACTTGCTTGTAAAGCTCTTGGTTTACCCACACTGAATGCTCAGATCATGGTGGGGATGATTAGAATGACGACCAAATTATTGGGGATATAATTCAAACGTTCAGAACCAAACACACATTCTTCTCCCCAAAGCCTGTCCTTCATGCTAACTTCAGTATCTCATTCAGTTATTCATTTAATATTTATGTAACATTCATTTCATGTTCATTTGATATTTAGTAACTGTGGTGCAAGGTTCTTGATGCATAAAAGCAGATATGGACTCTATCCTAAAGTGTGTTATAGTCCAGAGAACGAGATAGATAGTATTAAAGTAATCATACTCATAAACAAATAGTTACAAATTAGAGTAAATATTAAGAACAAAAAAATGAGAAATCTGGATATAAGAAATTTACATTGAGTGAGCAGGAAAGCTATCTCTGGAAAAAAAACAACATATAAGATAATATATGAAGGCTGAGAAAGGACTCTGAGGAGAGAAGATAGGATTTGGAGCTTTCCAGGCAGAGGCCAGCTTCTTAGATGTCCTGGAGAGAAAAATATATGGTCCATCAAGCCCAGGCTAATATCCCTGGGTGTTGTGTGAATGAGACGAGGTTACATGTGATTCAAGAGGCCATAGAATGCAGGGTTTTATTCTAGGTGCAAAGAAAATGACTGTATGATTTCAAGTTGGCCATTATCTGATACTAACGTTGAAAAAACAAAAACAGAAGAAACTCCAGCTGCTATGTGAAGAATCGATTACTGTTATAATGTGTCGTAAGGAACAAAAATGCTCTTCAAAACTTTGAGCTCCTTTCTATTTGCACATTCGCTGTGATGGTCAAGTTCTTACTCTCTCAGTTCTGGTATGCTGGAATGTGCTCCTAAAGGGTGTTCTTGCTCTCCATGTCTCTGTCCCTACCTTCTCCTCAGCAAAGTCCCCAGAAGAGCCCCCAGAAGCTTACAATTGTTTGGATCCCTTGTTATATCTACTCTTCCTAATCCGTTCACTACCTCTCAAACTTTGTCTTCCTCACTCTCTTCATCGAATGCTCCAGTCACACTGGGAAATCTGTTATTCCTTGTACACTCTTATCCCTTGTACATAGTTTCACAACACTGATGGGAAGCACTGGGCTTTATTTATTTATTTTTCCATTTTTTCAATTGCTCAAGCTTAAATGCACCCTATTCTTTAAACTATAACTTCATTTCTCCGTCCTACAGCAATCTTGCTCCTTTCAATGTTCCCATGGCACTTATATTTACCTTTCTTAGAACAAATCTGAATCTGTTACATTAAATGCTTTGAATTTGTTTTCTTTAGTACTTTGAAAGCATATTGAAAGCAAACTCCATGCACATTCATTTCTGGATCCTTAGAGTCAAACATTATACTTGGAACCTATCTGCTTAATTCATGTTGGTTGAGTTAAATATAAAATTTTATTATAACAATAAATTAATTAATTCTGGGCATTTCCAGCCATGAAAATAAATATGTCTTGAGAGTCTAGGTATTAAAAATGTACCTTTTTATTGCCATTTTTGGATATAGGTTGCTTGCAGGCTAAAAACAACTGACTCATGATAAGATTGCCAATTCTGAGACTACAATATACTAAAATATATGAAGTGGTAAAGGTTATAAATGCAAAAAAATCTAAACTTTGATAAACAGTATTGCAGTATTTGTTTTAAACAATATAATTTAAAATATATTTGGTGTTTTTTTTCTTCATTGTCTGAAAAATAGGTGTCAAATATCAGTTAGCTTTTTCTCAGCTCACTATTTCATTCTTTACTTTCCTAGGTGTCAGAATGTCTGTCAGCTTGCTTGTTATAATTCACCACATGACTGACTCGCTTTATCTAAGACACAGTCTGCATATGGTAATATTTGTGGGAAATGCACTGAAAGAAATTCTGACTTGCCCTCCCACCCTTATGCTACAGAGCCTTTCAAATAACGTGATAGCCAAAGCTGAAGAAGAATACCAGATGTTCACCCTTGAAATTAACAAATGAAAATGATTCTAAATTACACTCAACAATATAATCTCAATTTATGTTCAAAATAATCATCATGACAATTAATGATTCCATATCAGAAAAATGGTGCAAATGGAGAAGCAATCATCAATTTCTCATTTCAGATGAAAATCCATGCCCTATGAAGTCCCAAGACTTGGGCTGGAAATGTAGTACCTGGGAATGTAGTATAAAAGCCACATGCAGAGAGAACAGAAGCAAAATCTAGAGAACGTGTGCCCTAAAAGATGGGACTAAAAACTAATTTTGATGTTAGAAGGAAGTAGAAAATGTTAATACCGTGATCCAAAGCTCACCTTTGAAAGCATAAATATGGAATAAATTAAGCAGGGTAAGCAATATATATTACAATTGTACTTTATTCATTGTGTCGGTAGTTCATTCACTCAAGTAGTTCATTCACTCAAGCTTTTGTGGATTTTAAAATTCTGGGCACCATGCTAAGTGTCAGCAAATGCAAAAGAGATATGTCTTCGCACCTTTGACTCTCCTGGTTTAATGTAAAAAATTTGAAATACCAATTTAATAAAATAAATATAATACATTTGGGGGGAAATAAGAATATTGAATATCTGCCTAGAGATTAGGGAGAGAAAGTTAGTGGAAGCCTCCAAGAAATCTGACACATTTTACTTGACTCTTGAATGGTGGATTTGAGCTTGTGAAGCAAATAAAGGGAGATGGGCATTTAGAAAACATACGTTGCAAAGTCTCTAAGTCATCCCAGATTTGAATGTCAGTAAGTGTTGATAGTTTATTATGAAGAATAGAGGAATGTGTTACATTTCAGATTCTCACATTTAGAACAAGTTTCTCAATGAAAATTAGGACTTTTCTTTTTTTTGGTTAAAAAATAGACACACACGTACACACACATACACAATACACACATGCATATGCACAAATGATGCTACCCCATCGTTTGGGCATTTATGCATGTATATGCATGTCATACATAACTTACTTCACAGTCATTGCAAAATCACTTAATTCTGAATCTCAGCTACTTTCAAAGTGAAAATTATATGATTCTCAATCTCTTTATACAAGTTTTTGGTGTCAGAATTTGAAGGGATTTTACCATCTATTAATATAAATCATCTAATTCTGAAATTTCCTGTAAAATGTCTCCACCTCAAGTCCTGGCAGGCCTCTAAAAGGAAGGAATACAGTATGACCCATGATGGTGCATGCTACATTCCAAAAGAACTACTTGAGCTTTCTAATTTATACAAACAGAAATCCAGAGAACATGTATGGAAATGAATATTAAGGGCGAGGCATAATGGTGAAAGGAACATAAAGTTGGTAAACTTTGAATTGATTGACATGGGCTCATTAAACAGAGATTACATATTTAATGTTGCAACTGAGGGAGCTCAAAAGGGCCCTAAGAATTTGTTTCGTTGGTTGAAACATGGATCAAAAGATGACGCACCTTGAGCAAACTAAAACACTGAACCTCCCTTGGGTAAAGTTAGAGGAAGGGTGCAAATCTTAGGGAGACTGGAATGTTAAAGCAATTAATAGTTAAGACCTACTTATATTGGGATCGTCTAGAAAACATGTGTTCCAACAACTTTTTGAGACAAATTTGTGACAGGAGCTCCAGCTTCCTTGAAGAGTTCCTTGATTGTTCATCTTTATAGTCCAGATGTAACTCAATTGGAAAACCTAAATGCTATGGGAGTAATTGAATATCTGGGTGACAGGGACCAAGTTAAGATTGAGTGGCAAGGTGGTCATGGTTATTCAAATATTTGGCAGAGTCAAAACAGCACTCAGAATAGTCTGAATTGTGCAGACCTATGACCTTGGCAAGTTAATCATTGTGGTCCTAGAGCAAAACAGATGCATAGAAAGCCAAGGTTCTTACTTGATTTGTTTAAGCAGAAAAAAATTCTAGGTCAAGTGAATAAAAGTCTAACTCAAATCATAAAAACAGAGTCACAGCATCCCAATTAATTCCCAGACTTGAGACAGTTTACAGACCCAGTTCCCCTCCAATGAAGGCAAGGCTGGGTCTCCTGGACAAAGGAAACCAGTACACTACCCAAAATTAATACTGTTAATCTTTCTCCCAGCTTTTTCCAAAAGGAGTTATAGGTTTTTACGAGGGTACCTGTGCATAGAAGAAAATAAAATAACTGGAAATCTCAGGGACTACTAGATAATGGCTCTGAACTGACATTAACTACAGGAGACCCTAAATGTCACCATGTTCCTCCTGACAGAGTAGGGACTTACGGAGGTCAGGTGATAAATGGAGTTTGAGCTGAGGTCCGTCTCACAGGGTATCCAGTGAGTCTACAAACCCATCCTTTGGTTATTTCCCCAGTCCCAGAATTCATTATTGAAACAGAAATATTTAGCCGCTGGCAGAATTCCCATACTGCTACCCTGGTCTGTGGCGTGAGCGCTATTAATGTGGGAAAGGTCAAGTGGACGCCCTTAAAACGGCCTCCACTTCATCCCTGGTGTTGTTGCAGAGATTAGTGTTGCTGTCAAGAACTCAAAAGATCCCACCCCATACCCATTCAGTTTTCCTGTTTGCCCTGTGCAAAAGACAGGTGGATCTTGGAGAATGACAGTGGGTTATCATAAGCCCTGAATTTGTTTCCTGTTGAGAATATTTACAAATTATTGAATAAAATTTGTACTCTACCAAATATATGATATTGAGAACATGTTTAAATTGTAATTTTAATTTTTATCAGTGCATACAAATGCTGGAATGGAAAAAGTTAACCCATAATCTGAGTGAATTATTTAGCTTACATTAGCATTTCATTTTTCTAAGTGGAAAAAAAAATCCCCTTAGTCTTTGGAGATTGGTTTATTGTAGTTGAAGCATAAGTATTTAGAGGTGAAGAATTTTAGTCTTAAAAATGTACTGTTTGCATAATTCAGATAACTTAAAATGTCTAATCTTTTTGAATATCCATAATGAATTGAAGCAAAATAAAAGAACATTTACAGAAAAAGTTACTAGTGTGGATCTTGAGTTGAGGTGGGGCAGGGAAATAAGGAAAAGCAATTACTTAGGTAAAGAAGAAACAAATTCATAAAGAGTGGTGGTAACACGTTGTCAGGAGATAGCTTCAGGCAAAAATAGGTGAAAATCACAAAGCAGAGACATGAAGCACAGAAAGGGAAACAAAACTGCAGAGGAGTCACCAAAGCAAAGGCTTAATATTTATTCTGAGAGGAATGTGTTGACAGAATGCCAAAAGAATTAGGATCTAATCAGTCTCGAGGTCCAAAGACTGTATGGAAGAGGCAGAATCAGATAAACGGAGTCTATATAAAAAAAGTCAAAGGAACAAACTGATTTTGAAGGGAATATTATGTTCCTGCCAAAATCCCTTGACTCAAAAAAGGAAAGACAGATGATCCCTTCTGTTACATGACAGTTGGGTCATAATCTCTGTTTTATGCACAGATAAGAATGACACTCTTTTTCAGTCAACCCACAGAAGATCTAGGACACCATCTATCCATCAAGGGAAAGGTTGACCATTTACCAAAGAAAACGTCTTCAGATGGTGATCGCGGACTATTTCTTCATATGTTTGTACGTATAATATTGTATATAATATAAAGATATAGAATATATTTTAATACAATGGTTCTACATACAGAACATTCATTTATCATATATGTGGTTTAAACAACATTTCTAAGCATTTGAATGAATGATGTGACTTCTTAAATTTTCAAATGCAGTAAACGCTGACTTCCATTGAACTGACTCACCTGATGAACTGACATTTATTCACTCAGTACACCTGACTGATGCCCACGGTTCAACTATTCTCAAATAAATCAACTCTTTTCTGCTCCTACCAATTCGTTTTGAACTTAACCTTTTAAAGTTGTGTTTGTTCCCCAGTTTGTTTCCCACAGTGGTGCCTAATATTATAATCATACATTGTATGATTGTATAGTTATCATAAGCACACATTAAGCTGATCGATGTAATATGAGGCTGCGAAGAAGAGCTGTTTTATAACTAAATACACTTGTCCAATACTACATGACCCTATGACAATCCCTTGCACTAGGTTCCATGAAAACAGTATGATTATAACTCTCAAGATTAATATGGAAAATGAAATAAAACATTTAAAGAAGTCATCTGAATCTCGTACAAAACATGTTTAGGTCTGCCACTTGCCAAACTTTGTCATCTTGGCCAGGTTACTTTATGTCACAGTCTCTGTGCCCTCAAACTTTAAAAAGCATTATATTTTGCACGTATGGTTACAACGTTTTCTCCCTTACGCACTCTTCTTAAAGTATGACTTGATCTTCTTCCCCTTGGTGGGGTGAGTTCAACATCCTCTGCTCTTGAACCTCAGTGAGTCTTTGTGATTGCCACGGATATATAGAATGGTGGACATGACAATGGACGACTTCCAAGCTAGATCATACAAAACTTCCACTGGGTTCTTCTGAGGCTCTTACTTTTGGAATTCAGTTGCATGTGTGAGGAAGCCAACACTAGCCCTTGAAAGAAAACCACACAGAGAGTCCATGTATAGTGGAGATGGGGTCCCTGATCTCAGCCTTGTTTGAGGACTCAGACAGCAGCCTCTGCCTACCCGACAGTCTTAAGCATCAGGTGTCCAGTCCCTAGTCAGGCTGTCCCAGCTGATGCCGTGTAGAGCAGAGATGGGTCTTCCCTACCTATCCCTATTCAGTTTGCAGTTTCATGGGAATTACCATATAAATGATTATTTTTACAGGGCACTAAATTTTGAGGGGGTTTATAATGCAACAAACCTAAACTTAAGCAAAGATAATAATCTTACCTACTCCATAGGGTCGTCATTATGATTTACTATAAGGATAAAATTTAAATTCATAGCACAGAGCTAAGTACATAGTAAACATAGCTTGTTTTCATATGAACGGCAGTAAACTTTATTCAGTGGAGTACATATTCATCCAGAACTTCATTCACTTCGCTAAATAGATTGACTGATACATGATTTTTCAGTTGACAAAATGTTAAAAATGATCTCCCAGTCCAACATTATTTTGATAATAAAATTTGAGAAAGACTACATGAATAGTCCTCATGGACAAATATAATTCCTCAGGTGTAATGGTGGGTGATTCAGAGCTGGAAAATTTCGCTTAGAAATAAGCTACGTGTAATAATAACATAATGGGAAAAGTTGATGGTCACTTAGATTTGCTAGGTGATGAAAACACACAAATTTAATTTTTGCTAACATATATGGAATAGTTAAAAAAGTTAACCATCACTTTTTCTGTTTTTCTCAGAGAATCTCATTAACAGTGTTTTAAAAAATAACAACGAAATATAATTGTGTGAGAAATTATCATATCAATTTAAATTACATAAATTGCACCTACCTATCAATCCATGTTTTGGTATATTTGAAATTGGCTTTTGGGGCAAAAAAAATCTTTTCACCTCCTTGTATTTTAAAATTCAGATTCAATTTACTGAAATAAGTTTAAAAAACTAGATTTTTTTCTTTCCTTTTAGATTAAAATTATATAACCTTATAATTTATATAAAACTCAAAAAATATTTGTAATCACTCCGAGGGTTTTTACTTAGGCAACTGAGTTTTCTCAAGAAATTTAAACTTGCTTAATATATATAATATGGTCAATTTTCTTTTTCAAATGCTTGAATCAAACAAAATCATCCCAACTATTTAGATACATGCAGTAAACATAGTCAAGAATCATACAAATCTGGATAATCTTAGGCTATCTTAAACATGTCCATATGTTTGTTGTTTGCTAGTTCTCACAGCTAATATATCACGTAAGCATTAAATGCCCTTTAAATATTAATACAGATTATTCCTAAAAGGCAGCATGAAAATACTGATGTTTGTGTTTGAGTCACTTCATCCTCATCTTTAATTCTAAGGACTCAAATTTAAAGATGTCCACTAAGGAAATGGAAGCCACCATCCCCAAATTATGTGGGCTAATTTCTCTATGGGCTGAGGTTGTTTATTAACCAGACTTAGACAAGATGAGGGATCTAAAAATATACATATCAAGCACATTTTTCATCTTTCTGTTTAAGTAGTATGCCAATAAAGACTACTAATCTCTTCCCTCCAAATGGAAAGGTCTGTCATCTTCCTAGCCTGGGTTTAGGTTTTGCATTATCTGCTAGCCTCCACATAGATTGCTTTATCACTTCAATGGATCCACTGAATGTGCTATTTACCAGATGAGTATTTTGAATTATATGTATGTTTTTCCTTTCAAGTCAAATCTTAACTCTCACAGACTTCTAAATTACACAAAACTTAAGGATCTCTCAAATATGTAGTCTGGGTTTACACTAAATTTTTCAAAGGTAACTCCAGTGATAATATTCTTTCAAATATTTTTGAAGTATTTAGAGAAAGGATATTTCAACTTTTTGTAAGAACGTGTGATTACTAAAGATATATACATATACGTACATATATGCACATGGACACACGCATATGAATATACATATATAAAATTTTTATTTGTAAGCATGGCTTTACTTCACCATAAGCTAAGACAAATAGGGAGGAAGAAAAGTCCCAACACTGAGAAGGACCTATTGTGATCTGCGTAGTTTTATGTATTACCTGTTGCCGTATACATTTTACAAATGAGGATATGAGCCTGAAGAAAATCAAGTCACTTGTTAAAAATCACACAGTCAGCAGTTCAAATGGTATTTGAATCTATATCTACAGATTTCATATGCTATAGTTTTTTTCCTAATAATGTAATTTTAGAAATAAAAAAATATATAAGATACCAGCATTATATACAGAGACAGTACTGACTAAAATATGAACTCAACAAAATTATTTCTCTAATCCCCAACATGTTCACTAGGAAATTCGTAAACATCCCTCCTCCGTATTCCAAAGAAAATTTTTTTGGAAGGAGCGTTTGATATTAAATATAATCAAATGTGTGAAAAACATATTGAATATTCATTTATATTTAAAAATCCTTACTAACAATGAGTTTGAAAATATGTGTATGTATACACACGTATACACAGATTTATACACTCATACATAAATATAATGTGTGTATATGTAGTATACATCTATGTTTTCTGATATATTAGAATATTAATAGTCATTCATTTTAGGGATTACTGAAAAAACTATCAAAAAGACTCAGTAACTCCAACAGTTGTAAAAACCTTTAAAAAACAAATAAAACCAGGAATAATTAAAGCAGAAATAATCTACTCCGTTGCCTCTTTTTGTATACTTTATTTTTTTATTAAAGTTTATTGGGGTGACAATTGTTAGCAAAGTTACATAGATTTAAGGTATCCTCTTATGCTTGGGAGGGTGCTAGAACTAAACCAATAAATTGGCTAGGCATATGATTTTTTAAAATTAATTAATTTATTTATTTACTTATTTTTAAAATCTAATGGGAAGTTTATTGGAATGGTGGTGGTTTGTTGTTGTAATGTATTAATAAATGAAACTTTGAAGGCTGAAGAGAGATTGCATAGATGGCTGTGGGTAATGGGAAGGAAGGGTAGAGTTCTTTCCAGATGGATAAAAAGACATCATATCCACCACAACAAAAAGAGCATATAGATTATGGGAAAAGTAAGGACATGTGACTGGCTATCACGCAAAGTCTTTGTTTCAGTTTTTATTTTTAATTAAATTTATTGGGGTGACAGTCGTTAATAACATTATATAAGTTTCAGGTATACAATTCTATACTACATTATTTGTATATTGCAGTGTGTGCTCACCACCCAAAGTCTAGTCTCCTCTATCACCAAATATTTGACCCCACTTACCCTATTCATCTTCCTCATACCCCTCATCTCCTGTGGTAACCACCCATCTGTTGCCTGTGTCTCTGAGTTTGTTTTGTTTGCTCATTCATTGCTTTCTGTTGTATACCCCACATGTGATGAAAACTTAGGGTTCTCGCTTTTTTCTGTCTGACTCATTACGCTTAGCATGATGAGTAGTATTCCATTGTATATATGTACTACATCTTTATCCAATCATTCATCAAAGAACACTTTGGTTGTTTCCATGTCTTGGCCACCTTGATAATGCTGCAATGGACGTAGGTGTTCATATAGCTTTACAGATAAATATTTTCAAATTTTGGGGGTAGATACCCAGAAGAGGGATTGCCATGTCATACAGTTGCTCTAGTCTTAATTATTCGAGGAACCTCCATACTGTTTTCCATACAGACTATACCAATTTACATTATCACCAGCAGTGTATGAAGGTTCCTTTTGTTCCCCACTTCTTCTCCAACACTTGTTATTTTTTGTCTTGTTAATAATATCCATTCTATCAGGTATCTGGTTGTATCTCATAATGGTTTGTTTAGTATTTGAACCAAGAGTCTTGGAGAAATTTCAAACTTTACAAAAAATAAAATTAAATGTAATGTACTGAACATGTTATAATATTGCTTCATTAAGTGTATTCCCACTTACACTCTGGCTATCTGCAATGTCCTATTATAACATTTCACTCAGACATGAAAAAAAAATCTTATTTGGCAAATCATTTCAGTGCTATGATAGGGCCAATCAGAAGGACTACACATCCATATTAGCTATGGACCAGCCAGGGACTATGCAGAGTATTTTCTGTTAATAAGTAACAAAACTGTTTTCTGCCTTGCTTACATCATTCTTCTATATTAGTGTACTTTAAAATATAGACGATCTGTACACCTGAAAGTAATATAATACTGAATGCCAACAGTAATTGAAAAATAATTAAAAATGTAAAAATAAAGAAAAAGTAAATAAAAAATAAATAAAATATAGACTATGAGTTCTACAAAAAAGGAATTAAAAAGCTGATAAGCATAATCCTCCACAAAATATACTGATGAAAATTTCTTGATAAACAACTGATTTTTTAGATAATAAGAGTCTACTGCATAAAATTATTTAAAAATACATTTAATTTTTATATTGAATTATAAAATATTCAATTAATTTCTTTTTTGTAAACTCCTAAATATTAATAGAATTTAATATTTTATTTGGAAAATTAGACATGTATTTTAAGATTAAATAATTATGAAAAATATCTGACATTTAGAATGTACTTCACTATGAATGTCATCACCATGTAAAATACAACTCCTTTAGAATTTATTTACGAGAAATTTCTACAACATGATATTCATTCCCTTTGAGGTAAAAATATTGTTTAACAAGTGAAATACTTAAAGCAAATAATGTTAAATACCTCATCTTAAAAGCATTTAGTATCCTTGGAGATGAAAAAAAAAGTAGATTGAAATTGAATAAATAAGAGTTTCTTATAATATTTCTCATTAATATATATCATGTTTCTTTACAATACTTCACACTGTTGGGAACACATGGTTGCAAAGAATAAAAGTATCAGTGAAAGTTGTATATTTTTTACATAAATGTGTGGGTGTAATACATATAAAGTCACCAGTAGTATCATACTATGTACAATATACAATAAATTTATTTCTCACCTAATGATACATGATTGTTCAAATTTTGAATTCACAGCATCTGAATATGTTACCAAATAGCTCATAATAAGAAAATTACATTGAGAAATAATTAAATATTCCTTACATACTTCTACTCTTACTTTGTATTTAAACTTTTATTTATTTGTTCATTACTTCAATTAAAAAATATTTATCTTAGGTAGATACTGAAGCTAAAATTGTGAAAATATATGGATTCTATGATGACTTCTTACAAGAATATGCTTTTGTGCTAATCTCCCTGCGTTTACATCCTAACTCTTAATACTGAGTGGTGTTGAAAAGATTATTGAAATTGGCAAGCTATCTTTTTTTCTCGCATGTACAATGGCAAAACTAACAGTATAGTCAGTCCTCCTTATGGTGTAATCTACAGATTTCTAAAAATCTCAACAGTATACAAAATTACACGGTAAAAACCACAGAGCTTGTGGAAAAATTGGGGTCAAGACACAACATTCGAAAACATTTTCAGTAACACATAAAAAAAAAAATTAAACATACAGGAATCTAGTGAAAAATAGTAGCATAGTTTTACACTTATTAAATGATTAAAGTACTACAATTAATATAATACTCCACCTTGAAAAATAACTCAGGTTTGCAGTGGTAGAGGAAGTTGGAAGGATTGAGGCTTCTGGGTTGTGCTCAGGAGCTATTGTGAAGACTTAGAATTACTTGAGGGTTACTTGAGGGAGGGTCATTGATGTATTTTAAATGTAAAGAAACATTTGAAAAGCTGAAGGCATCAACCAGGTCTAGGTTTTGGGGAAATTCAATGCAAGGCTTCAAAATTAGAACTATAAAGAAAATGGAAAGTCTCTAAATAGTGAAATCACATGATTTCACTTGAACTGTAAAGATTACTGGGTTTGTAGTTAGAAAAATAGATTAGTGGTGAGAATCTCTATGACAGGAACTCCTATAAGAGGATTAGGCTAGGTCATAAAATATGTGATCTGACTCAAGATGAAAACTGAAATAATGCATATAGGTGACCAGATTTGAACCATGGTGAGGGAATATAATAGAAGAATGTTGATGGATTATTTAACATGAATTGAGGAAATAAAATTTGAGGTAAACAATGAGACAGGTGTCATGGGCAATTGAATGGACAGTAAACTAAAAATGCACACAAAGAAACTAATTTGTTGGTTGTGAGAAAATGCAGGGTGATGTCTTTTTTAAGTTCTCTGAGAACCATTCAAATGGAGACTTCCGTTATACAATTAAATATCTGACTATGAATAAGGAGAGTATGCTGTGACAGGAATCAGTATCAGAGCATGAAGTACTAGTCAAGTGTATCTCAAATGCTGCTGATGGGGAAATTGAGAGGGTAACTGAAAAGTTCAAACTTGACTAGTAATACTGAAGTGATTTTTTATTATTGAAAAAAATAAATTAAATAGGGGTATGTCTCAGAATACATTAAAGAGTGTAGTAAGATGAGGAGGCGAGGAGTATAAACAACTCACAGTAATTATGGTTATGAATGTGAAGAGATGTTTACGGGGAAAGAATATGTTTTTCTGTTTGTTTAATGAATTGATCTATATCTCTTTAATTGTTAAAGTGAATGAATCCCTAAAAAGAAATCACTGATTATATCTGAGAAAGCTTTGTCCGTGGTGTGCCAGAGATGTAAAAAGTCATGTCTCCCAAAACACAAATGGAGAAATTACTTCTGCCATGGGAAGTCATACTTCTTTTACTATAATAGAAGAAAGTATGAAAGGAAGAGATTGGCAGGTATCTCATTATTACAGTAGCAGGACATTGAATTAGATCCTGATCACCTCACTTAATGGGCAAATATATTGTTTAGCAGTACGGAAGAGGACTAAGGAGTTTGCTGGTGATTTTCAACAGTTTTGAAAACTCACATATGATCTTTATAATGTCCTACACATTTTGTCTTAAGTTATGTGTTGCCCTATATGTCTCCTAAGAGAGTGCAGAATATTTTCTTTCCATCTCTTTCTAATAGGTGCAATCTATAAAAAAATGTATTCCCTTGAGTAGCAAACAGTTCCATAAATGTTAAGAAGCATTAGACATATTATGGAAAACAATGCATTAATTAAAACCTTACAATAATAGGGAGACATAAATCATAAATAGATATTGCTAATAAATGTATAACAAATATGTTGCTAAAGAAAATGTTGCTTTCTCTTCTAATCAGTGTTAATATTTTCTTTTTCACATCTGCAATTTAATCTGTAATTATATTCATTCAATTTGAAACCGACAAAAGATTGTTATAATAATGTCTATAAGGATTTTTAAAGGAACACAGTTCATGGTTGTGCAACAAATAAAATATACAGATGGAGTCTGAAGGCTGTTGTTAGCCAGCAGTTTGTAAAACTGTCAAAAATATGTAACAGAGGCAAGAAAAAAAATCCTCTTCCTAAGTTGTCATCTATGTCCCGTTATACCAGGCCCAGGTATGTAGACACTTTCAATGAGTTATCATGGGATCATATCCCAAAGTCATGTGTTGTTGGGGAATTCAAGTAGAGTAACCTGATGTACTAAGTATTATGGTTTGGCTAACGAGCAAAACCTAGGGAAGAAAATCTGGTCTGTCAGTTCCTTGATTTTGAGTAGTGTGACCTATGCTCACATATGCCAAAGTTTGTGCAATGCCAGGAGGCAGTTTGGGGGGATTTGATGCCACAGATACAGTTATAATTAATTTGATTTAGCTTCATTAAGTCTTCTGTGTGCTGTCCTCACTTTTACCTGTGTTACAATCCACTAGTTCAGATATTCTGTCTGCATGTGAGAGAATCTATATAGATATACAGGATTATATATATATATATATATATATATATATATATATATATATATAGTTTATATATATAATATAGACATATATGATATACGTGTATTCTTTCAAGCATTGTCAGAATTAATTTTTGATAAAGTCATAAGCATAAATAAATCAAGATAATATACAGCAAGGGAAAAAAATACATAGAATTGTTCTGTGTGATTTGGTTCATTTTATAGATTTCATATTCAATTTACAGTTTGCCAAAAGGCTTTAGTTACTCTATAGATAATAAATGATACCTTAGTCAATCCTGCTGAGTTCTACCTGAAGGCATTATAAATGTTTATATTTTTATAGTATCAGTAGCACAAATGTTCCTACTACTGCTTTTGGATAGCTGGCTACAAGGCTTTTGTGTGTGTATATATATATATATACACACACAATAATATAAATACATATGAATATATATAAATGCATAATATAAATATATAAAATAATATAAATACATAATATAAATAATATAAATACATATGAATATATATAAAATAATATAAATACATAATATAAATATAAAGAATATTGAACATAATATAATTTAGAGTCCCCAAATTTAGACTTTGCCCTCAAGTAAATAATAGAAATCCATCTATGGTATTTAATTATTCCAGTGCTGACAACTTATGCAATACTACTGTTTTTATATTATTAAAACAAACAAACAATAACTACAAAGATACATTTGTTTTATAAAATTAAATGCTTAGTGTGATAATTGTCTTTTTCTATCATCCATTTATTTTTCTTTATTTTAAATAAAAACTCCCCATACTCTGCTTACTCGTATATGTCTTAGTTGTCCACTGATTTCATATGACTAAGTTCTTGCTAATAAAATGTGAATAGAAGCAAAGTAACTCTCAGGTCATTTGCTCTGTGCCCTTACTCTCTTTATGCCTTCCTGGGACCTGGAATATGTATACGGTGGTGCCAAAAGGCTTGATTGTGTAGACAATCAAGAAAAATAGAACAATAAGATAGAAAGACTAAGGGCTTTAATGAGCTGAGCAATCTAGAACTGTATCTTTTCTGAACTGCTATGTAAGAATAATGGTAAATGTATTTATCCTATTTAAAAATGTTTCTTTTGTGAGTCTTTATTGAGGAGGCTTAGCTGTACTCTAATGCATTTGGTTTCAAGAGAAATATAGAAATAATAGATCACCTCAAATAGTTTCCAAAGTTCTCCAGGAAATATGAATAGAAGGATCGTAGAGAGTGGTTTCTGGTAATAATTTTACTACTTTTCATGTCTTAGAGATTGTCTAAGACCCTTTATGTGTCTGACAAGTCTATATGTGTTATATCACTTTTATTTAGATCCTTTTCAAAGTGATAAGACAGTATATGTAAAGTTTATTCTCATTTGATGTGAAGAGAATGTGGGTTTTCATGTAAGTTTGCATAATTCTAACTTTATTAACAAATTTTATTTTTTCGTTATAATACTAAAATATTTCTAATACCAAAAAAGTTTTTTTTTAAATAAAAAGTAGGTATAGATAATAAGTCAGTAAAAGAGACAGTAAAATCATAAAAATGCTCAATTAAAACAAGAGAATAAGTCAGACTGGGAAAGAAAATACCATAAGATCTCACTTATGTGTGGAATTTAAAGAACAAAATAAACAAACAAACACAATAGTAACAGTTCCATAGATTGAGAGAACAAACTGATGGTTACTAGATGGGAGAGGAGTTGTGGGGCTGGGTGAGAAAGATGAAGGGATTAAGAAGTACAATTTGATAATGACAAGAGAGTCACGGGGATGTACAACATGGGGAATAGTCAATAATATTGTAAAAACTATGTATAGTGTCAAATGGGTACCAGACTTATGGAGGGGATCACTTCATAAGTTATGTAAATGTACTGTGCTGTACACCTGAAACTAATGTAAAATAGTATTGAATGTCAACTGTAATTTAAAAAAAATAGTCACGGAGATGTGTAGTACAGCATGAGGAATATAGACAATAATGTAATAGCTATGGACAATGTCAGGTGGGAAGTAGATATGTTTGGGGTTATCACTTTGTGAGTTATGGAAATGTCTTATCACTATGTTCTTCTGTATGCCTAAAACTAATAAAAATAAATAAATGTTTAAAAAATTAGTAACATGGGGAACTTTGTGTGGTTGGGGTAGATAAGGTATCTGAGAACTCACTTCTTTCTGTAAAACTATAAGTGTTCTAAAAAATAAAGTCAGTTAACAAATTAGCTACCTGATTTTTGAAATACTAAAATGTTTAAATATTTTTTTTAAAAATTTTTCCTTCATGTATTGGACAATTTTCGTGTTTGTATGTACCTTTAAATGATGATAAAGAAAGGTTAATATTTTTTCTTTTATTCTACTTGGAAAACTTAACGACCCTTACTTCTTACCCACATATGGTATGCTCAAATATTGCTGCCTTTAATTATGTTTTCCTCTCTCCAAATATTAAAGAAGAAATATTAAGCAGAGCAATGGCCAATTCTGAGGTTTTAAAAAATATATATGGAAGCATACTAAAGGGAGCTAAAACAAGAAGAGATGCAACTCGAAAATGAAATAACTACAGGACGAGAGTGTGGGGCAAAATATACAAATGAACATAAAGAGGCCAGATGTAATATCTTGCTCTTAACCCAAGCGTATCCCCAGGAAAGAATATTTTATGAACTTTAAAAATATTAGGTGTTTACAACTTTTAAAATAAGGCATGCAAATGTAAAACCTCTGTCCCTGCAGTGTCCTTATTCCCACCACTGACAATGCTTCTCTGTCTGCACAATGCCTCCATCTTCCAGGGCCTCAACTTGGACCGCATGGTACCATTACCCTCTCTTCCTTTACTACCTTGAGAGTCATGCTTCCTACTGGCTTTATTTATTTATTTTTTTTCCTGCTTAAAATATTCTAAGGACTGCTGTCCTCTAGGTCTTTGGTGTATATCAGGATCAGAAATAGAATTGAAAAAAAAAAAAAAGAATTGGAAGTGGTGAAATATGAAACTTAAAATCAAACATTTTGGAATAGTTCCCATGTGGATGGTTTGGGACATTGAAATGGAAGAAGAGGATCTGTAATAGTCAGGTTGAACCACATGAACCAAGGGAATGCCAAGGACTTCTGGCTGAGATATCTGTATGCTAGAGACATTGAAAATCCTTTCCTGGGGTGCAGGCTGGAGGAAGGAAAATTTAGGCCAAGCTGGTTGTCAGTGAAGGGGACTCCTGTGCTTTGTACTGAAATTCCTGAATATGTGTTTGAGTAGTTTGCCTTTTTAACCTTTCCGTAACACTGAACTTTACACTTAGATAGAGACCGAGACTTCTAACTTCTAGCTGGCCATTTCTATATAGATAAAACACTGTCATCTAAAATTAAATCTGTCCTACTTCCCGTGAGCCCTCACATCCTGTCTTTCTTTATCTCTCAACTAAAAAATCACTTCTGAATCATCCCCGCTCGAAAGCCACCATTTATTTATGATTTCTTTATTTCCCTGTTCTTATGTCTATATTATATTGGGCCAATAAGTCTACTATATTCTATACTCCAAATGTAACTAAAAATTACTGGCAAAGGGACTCAGGGGCAGTGACTCTGTTCTGTCTCATTAAAAATTACCATGTTGTTGTCTTTAATACTTAATTGCAAGCTGTATTTGAGCAAAAGCAATATCCTTTCTTTACTTTTTAAAATTAGTTTCAGGTATACAAAACAATGGAATAGTTAGCCATTTCACCCTTCACAAAGTGATAATCCCCCTCCCGCCATCTATCACCCCTCTGACATTGTATATGGCTGTTACAATTCCATTGACACTATTCCCTATGCTGTACTCCATATCCCGTGACCATATATACATATATATATATATATATATATATATATATAATGTATATATATATTAAATTGTAGTTGTCATTCAATATTATTCAGAGCAATACACTTTTTGTTTTCTATTGAATGCCCAGAACCAAACACAATGCCTGACGTGTAGTTGGGATGTAAACCACTCTGGGATGAATTATCAAGATAATAAAACATTACTCAGGAGCAAGAAATAATCCCCATCCCCACCCAAACCCGTATGATTAAACTGGATGATTGATACAGGAACCCCATCTAAAAAATTCATGTTAAAAAATTACTATTACCAATGTAGGCCAATGACATAGACATTTTCTGCTAAGGGTAGAGATCTGCTGTAGATGGTCATTAATTTTGTAAAGAATTTAAATAACATTTATATACTGAAAGGTGGATTTGAGGTCTAGTTTGGGAAGAGAAATGGGCAGGAGTGCTAATTTGACCTATATAGATTGATAATGAAATGGGGGACCAAAAGCTGGCCCACAGAGAAGGGCAGAAAGAGATATTGAATAAACACTGAAAATATCTCTTTTGGAAGAAAGCCAAACTCAAGGAGGGATGTCCTGTAAGAAAGTTCTCATGATAAGGGATAACCAGTTGGAAGAGTGAGGGAGGTTCTAAGTTATACTCCCTATAGTAATGCCATTATGTTAGCCAAAATTCTATGATGCATGTCAGCTTTGTGTTAGCTATATTTTAGGTAAGTGAAGAGCTATCAAGCTACCAAACCTACATCTCTATTACATTATAAATTTTGTACATCCCATATAATTTAAATAATTATGAATTATATAACAGTTAAATTATATATTTATATGTTAAAAGTACTTATTAATTAAATGAAAACATGTCCTGTTGATTTATTTTAACACATTATTAAATCAGATAAAGGAAAAATTATCTGGAAAAATATAAATTATGTATTTATTAAAATTAAAACTTATTAAAATTTTATTAAAATTCAAATTAACTTTTTTGAAATTTCAGGTGAAGCACTAATTTTACTTAAAGATGCTTTGTATAAACTGTTCATATTAGATATAGATAATTCTATATCGATTCATAGACAAAGACCAACTGATATCAACAATTTAATTTCAGTTTTCAGACAAACCTTTTGACGTTTGTAGCACAGCTCAAATAAATTACAGAATTCTTCTTTGTTTGTTATGAGTTCTATTATAATTATATAAAGTTTTGATTAAATATTGCTATTTCCATGAATATCTTTATCAAGAGTTCAGGGGATACCTGTTTAATATTACAATAATTTTACAGAAATCCTCAACAAATTCAGTTTGCATTTTATATATTATTTAAATTTAAGTATTCTCTTAGAAAGCAATCACACACATGAGCCTTACATAATAAATACTGTACAAATTATGATTTTAAAAATATTTCTTTTAACTAGACAAAATTGAACCTACTAATCCCCACAAAGTATTTTAAAACCAATTATGGCATATCCATTTCTTTCATTACTGGTATATAATTCTCTCTTCATAAATGTATATTTCTAAAAATACAGAATAAATGTAAAAGAATACCAAGTAATGTAATAGGAAAAAGTGGAAGAAAAACAGAAAAGCTAAAACTGAAAGAATTAATGAAAAGTTGTTGGAGGATGAAATGAAGCAGAGAAAAGAAAGTGAATCATATACATAGCTTTACAATTGGGCACTTACTGCCTCTGCAGTATGTGTGATGATTAATTCTGATTGAAGAACAAAGACTACTGGTGTGATGTACTCAACTAGCTGAATTCCTGAGAGGAAAAGGAACTGACAACTAAAAAGAGACTTATGATTTTAATTCAGAATAATTAGAAGGGTAACTAAATGTAATAGTGACAAGCTATTAAAAAGTGTATGTTTTTTGTTTGTTTGTTTACATATTAACTTGGGAGAAAAACAAAATTTTATTGTCATTAGTGTTGTGTAGCTCTGGCATTTACTGATTTCTCAAATTTGTCTTAGTTAGCCTAAATCCGTTATTGGTTTTGAGTATAAGCATGTTTGCTGGCCACTGCAAAAGACTAACACATTTTCACAAGATTAAAAATAGTTTGTTTTTTTCTTCACATTTTGTAGATTCTATAATTATAATGAAACTTGCAATAAATGTTCAAAGAAACTGCAGCTAGTAGGCAGAAGAATACATTATGATTCAGAACGTTGGCATGATGTGTACATAAGAAAACTTAGCAGTTCTTAAATGGTCCAACTTACCTAATTATCAACCTTTTTGAATTATTGTTATTGGAAGCATCACAGGCAGTTTGATTTAAGCCAGGATCATTGTTTTAACTAAAAATGTTTATAAATGTATTACAGTGAAACTCAATATTGGACATGATTTCTTGACAACTGCTAGACAATATAAATAAAGGCAGTTAGAGAAACTGTAATTTAAAATAACTAGAATAGAGACACAGCATATGATGGGATTACTTAGGCTTGTTTGATTGGCAAATAAGAGAAATCATTATTAAACCAGACTCATTAAATATCTTGCAAAGTTATTCTTGGGAAAATCAGAGATACAGCTTGATTAGCTATTTGAACATCTGAGAGTATCTACTTCTTTGTCTTGTTTCTGCTTTTCTCTGAAACTGATTAATTTTATTCTCTCTTTCCACAGATTTTCTTTAAAATTAACTATTCGTAAAATTTTAACTCACTTAAAAATTTTAAAAAAAAGAATGTTTGTATTTTACTCAATTTTTACTTCACTTTTTACTTGACTTTTTACTTCAAAAATATATGTGGGATTTGTAGGCCACTACATATGTACTTTAATGCCTAAATTATATTTATATTAAAATTATTCTATTCAAATAAGAAAATTGTGTTAAGAATAATTTTAGTAAGGCTTTTTATTCATTGAAATTGTGACTTGAACTCTGTAGAGAACTGGAAAAAAATTGCTGTAGTTACTTCTGCTTGCTTAGTGCAATGATATTATGAAAATGAAAAAAGAGTGCAACATTTCCTGACTTCCATCTATTTAAAGTTAAAAAAAAAATACAACTCAAAAGTTTGTGACCTGCTGTGATAACATTATGTAATCTGATGTTATAATAAATTTTATGCAAACACTGGTAACTTGAATAGCATCGATATTATAATCTACACATAATACACATATAAGAAAGAAATCCAATATATTATGAGGAAGCAAGTATAGATTATTTCAGGTTAAGAACAAATTATCTTCAAAATAATTTCCATTAAAATACAATATATTCAAATGCATTGTATTATAAATGAAATATATATTTCACTATCTATATCAATCATAGAAATCACTAGAAATAAGAAAAGAAAACAAGCATAATTATATCAATACTTTGAAATGTAGTACCAATTAATTTTGAATAAACTGCTATTTTAAAAGAATTCAAAACTAAATATTATATTTTAAAATGCAATTATAATTTTTCATTGGATTGACTACAAATGTGGTCATACATTAAACTCTTTAACTTTTTTTCAGATGTAAGTAAATAATGACATATACTAATATTATACTTACAGAAAAAAATTATATGGATTTAGGAGGCCATAGAATGAATGTTTTATGTGAAAATAAGGAACAAAATAGTAATATTAGGTAACTAATTACAATTGCTTTTACAAATAAATGTGCATTTTTTTTAACATCTTGCAGAGGATACATTCTGTAGTTTTAGCTGCCGTGAGTGGAAAAATGAAGTCCTATAGACTTGTCTAGTCAGAATAGGCCCCACCTGCCCAATATAATTCTGGACACCATAAATTACTGTCTCATAAGCCTCCTGAAACTGCTCCACTTTCTCTCGGAGCTGCATTCTTTCAGAGAATGTAGTTAGATACTACATCTGGCTCCTTGCCCTGCATGCTGACCAGTTTGACTCTGTGACATTAACCTGGTGCCTGAGAGTCTGCGTGTCAAGAGGTTGACTCATTTACAGTTATCCATTATGTGGCGCTAACATTTTATGTTGTTTCCTAAATAATAGATGCAGCATAGCTGGCCTAGCTAGTCTCCTCTGTTGCTGTGCAACAATGTTCTTCACTGTGACTACCCGGACATATAAATATATGTTTTCTTTATTCCTTTATTTTTTTTAACCACATGCCTTAGAAGAAGGCTGAAACTTCCACAATTAGGAAGAGCCCCCATTGTTTCCCCATTCTATCAGGATTTGACCTTGTGATCAGGAAGTTAATCTGCTTTGATAATACTATCACATAGGGCTGTTTATATAAGTTAAATCCAGTATATAAGATTATTGCATATAAAATAAGAAGTTATAAAAAGAACAATTATTTCATAACTATAACTGTTACTTTTTTTCTATAGTGTATTAGTAAATTAATGGTTATAAGACATGACAGGGTTTTTAGCTAAACATTATATCAGAAATTTGGATCTAAAAGCTTGTATCTTAACATGTGTTTGTGTCTTTATCAAACAAACTTTAATTAGTCCAAAGAAAAACCAAATTCAACAAAACAAAACAACAACAAAATAGAAAATATCTTGTGTTACCAAATAGTCAGTGATTTTGTATTATTTTCACTTTAATTATGATAAATCATATTTGCACAGCTGAGCTTAGCATGGGTATGTGTGTATTCTCTAATTTGAGCTTTTTTACTTGAAATAATCCTGACAACAAGGCATATAAATGTTAAGTAAAAGCTGATGTGACAACAGAATATATGTAATTGTTGCTGTGTTAGTCAGTAAAAAAGGATTAAGAATGCAAGGAATGCGGTATTTTAAGGCTAACTTTAAAAAAAGTCAAAACGTATTCCGTTATCTAATTAGGGTGGATATGCATACATGAAAAAGGTAAAACTATGTTCCTTTAGCAGCAATATAACAGTGTTGTGATGATGATTTCAAAATTTCTATTAATAAAGTGACATAGGTGGACAGAATGTATTTCTTCTTCAGTAATTCAACTAGGAGTTGACATATCTCAAAGCATGCTCCCCTTTGGCCATTACTTCGTGTCACTATTTGAAAATGTTTCTGAATACAAGAAGCTATTTTTCAATAAGACATTCAGCTATCAACACTGACTCTATTGTAATTCAAGTTCCTTTGTCCTTTAAGGAAATTGCTATTGAATTATAGTCCTAGACCATCTCTAATAGCACAGTAACTAAAACTGATTTTTCATACATATTTAAAACTTAAACCATAAAGACCATTGCAGATTTCAAAATGATACATCAATCAATGCCATATATTCCTGCTTAGCAACTCAAAAAAGAGAAAGTGTACCCTAATATTTCCTTTGTAAAACACTGTGCACTTTTATGCAAAACATTATCAAAAAACAATTTGTCCTATGAATGTACACAAGTACATTCATCACAAATGTACACAAGGCTGAGAAATAAGCAAAACACTAAAAGAAAGAACTCTCTTTGCAGCACTCTGCCCTTCAAAGCCAGTACTCTTTGAGGCAAGTAACAGAATTCTGAAGAGAAAATCTAATATAGCCCTAAGATAGGATATTGTTGAATTTGATTTGGCCCAAAATATAGGTAGCAATGTAATTTTGTGGTGTTCCAAATCTTCTCATGATCCCTCAGTAATACATTTTTCTCACCTATCAACACTAAAACCTGAACCTAATGTAGAAAACAGTAGATTAAAAAGTCTTGTGTTGAAACCCTATGGAATAAATTGCTTTATACAAAATTGTTTACTTTTCTTTTCCAAGTAGAGGGACAAATAAACTAAAAACCTAACTTAATAGCAATGATAAGGAAATATACAGTGCTATGAAAAGGAAAAGGATATAGGAGTTTAACAATTAAACTTTCATCTCATCAACAACATCAAGGAAATATCTGTTGAAATAACCTGATCATCTTATTAAATAGTTCTTGGAAAGTCCTTAAGTTAGATTTTCAAATCATATTATATGTGTAAGCATGGAAAACAACTCAGAATTCACTTTAGTAACTTAGAAATATATGAATACTAAAAGTAATCTTAAACTTTTATGAGTGACTTTCAATAACTTTCTTCTCTCATACACTATGTATGTTTCTGTTATAGCAGATATAAGGATTAAAAATTTAAGAAATACCGCAATTTAGAGCTAAATGAATACTTTCAAAAAGGTTTAATAATTCCTACTCATTATAGCAAGGCATATGGCAATGTATGCAATGTCTGGTGCTAGATATCTAGATGTTTTAACTTTTCACCATCCAAATAGTCCCAGTTTATATACCTTATTTTTTCTTGATGATTATAGATTCCCTTCCTTGCTCAACTAAAGACACTTTCCAAGGCTTACTTTTCTAGCTTCTGTTATTTTTGGTTTTATATGCAAATGTATTTATTTATTTATTTATTTATTTATTTATTTATTTATTTATTTATTTATTTAGATTTACTTTTTAATATTACTATAGTTGGTAAACCATCTTATATTAGTTATATTAGTTTCAGGGGTACAACATAGTGTTTCGACATTTTTATACTTTACAATGTGATCACCCCCTAATTCCAGTCATCATCTATCACTGTGTAAACTTATCACAGTATTATGGACTGTTTTCCCTTTCCCATTTTCACCCTCTCCCTTCTGGTAATCATCCCTTTAGTTTCTGTTTCTATGAGTCTGTTTTTGTTTTCTTTTGTTTTTAGACTCACATCTATGACTGTGAAACCATACGGTCTTTCTCTGCCTGACTTAGTTCACTTAGTCATAATGACCTCTCGATCCATCCATGTTGTCATAAATGGCAAGATTTCATTCTTTTTATTGCACCATAATATTCCATTGCATACATATACATATTCGATCTCTATCTCTATCTATCTATCTATCAATCTATATCTCAAATCTTTATCTATTACTCTATCAATGGACACCTAAGTCTAGGTTGCTTCCATATCTTGGCTATTGTAACTAATGCTGCAATGAACATAGGGATGCATTTATCTTTTTAAATTAGTGTTTTTGTTTTCTTTGGATAAATACCCAGAAGTGGAATTGTTGGGTCGTATGGTATATCTGTTTTCAGTTTTTTGAGGAATCTCCATATTGTTTTCCATAGGGGCCGTACTAGGCTAGCTTGTGTTTTTAATTATGTTCCTTTTTTAGCTGCCTTGTTAGCCTAGAAACTCTTCAAATTTCCAATAGCTTAAAACCACACATCAATGATTAATATCATCACCAATATGACCATCAACAATAAAAAACTTGCACCATCATTCTGCTTTGTTAGGCAGTACTCTTGAATTTCACTCTTTATTTAGGGTTTCCTTCAACCTAGAACACTTTTCATCCTGCCAATTTTCCATGCTCAATCTAAATACAACCTCTCTTATTTGGTCGTATGTTCTTTCATAAAATATGTTCAAACTAATCACAGAGCTCTAGAAATGCATGTCTAGCTCATTTTTGTATTGCTAATGTCTCAAATGCATTCTTAATGTCTACTGTATAGATGAAGAAGCATTGCACTACGCAAGGATTTTAGAAATTATTTATTTTACAGATAAGAAAATCCAAAGCCTGAGAAATGAAGTGAATTTCCCCAAATCTGAAATTAGCACTCACATTTTCTGACAAATACAGAAATTTTTTCATAACATCATTTTGTTTTCTTCCCTATGTCGAATGACATATCTTAGAGCACAGCACACATTACACCATAATAAGTGTTTATCATAATAACCTGTGGACTTGGACAGTAGTCAAAAACACCTAATGCAGGATGTTCCATGGAGACAAAGATATCCTTTCTATGACTTTGCAGACCCTTTATCTTAGACTCAGTTTGGAAATGCTAGTAACACGATGGTCAGTTCTTTCTTCTTTGCTATCATCAACATATCTCTAAACTCCAAGCATAAATAGGATTGCTTTCTATCAGACTATATCTAAAGCTGTTAAATGCCTCTAAAAAAGTAAAGTAGTGTGATCAGTAAAACTATCTCATCAATTGGTGTAAATTTATTTTTAATTGTATATTTAAAACTGTTCTGAAGGAATGTTCCATATTAAAATGTCATGTGACTCAGTTGGAAAAATTAATTTCTTACGGTATAACCCCAAAATAATTATTCTTCCATATTGTAGTTATTAATCTTTCAAGGATATTTAGACAATTAGAATGAGGACCTAGACACTAGTATATGAATGTCTGAAGTTTGCTAACACTGGGTAATATCATATGATGATTAAAAAGAGTGATTATAGTACTCAGGAAGTAAAATCCTGTCTATTTAGCATCATCAGTGTTTACAGATCAAATCCATTTACAATGTAACCACCTATCTGTTGTGATGTATAACTAAATTGTGTGTAGTTATACACAAATGTGCACATATACGATTCACATATATTAATACATAAACATAAAATTCTGAGAAGTGCCATGAGATGTGTGCTTTTCTTTCCCTGGGAACTTTCAACTCCACTGATTCTGAGACAAATGTGTTTCCAGCATATGCCCTTTCCTCATATATGATATGTAGTAAGTTTAGGCGAAATGAGAGCTGAAAGCAAAAACATCCCAGAAGAACTAAACTCACACCTGAAGGAATCCCTGTGAATTTGGGTAAAGGCCAATATTTGGAAGAGATGATTCATTTCAACTAAAAGGTCATAGTACCTGAATACAAGTATATTTATAATAGTTTTCAGAATTGTACCAGGTTGTTAAATTAATATTGCAGTTCTAGTGTATAATGGCTAATAATAGAAAAGACGTTTGTATTAATTTGTAAGTGAATAAAATGTCATTTTGTTTTTTGAATTTATTATACAAGCCATCATACTTCACCAAATATTCTAGTTTTATTGTGTTATGTTTACTTATTTGCATATTTATAACTTGTCCAAATGGTTTATTAAATTCAATGTTTTCCATTAGATGGACATTCTACACATTCCAAATTCTTTTACCTGAGGATTTAAAATCAATCTCTTTCCCTGCTTCCTCTGTCTCTCTCTTTATCTCTCTTCCTCTTCCTTGAAAGTCACATAAGGTTATCTTTCTTTAGTTGTAAGTAGTAATGAAAGTTTAAGTACTAGGAATGCTAAGAACTTTTTATGTGGTATTACAAGAGGCTAGTATTGTTTCATGTTTCCACACCTCTTTAAAATAACTTGGGAAGAAGTGAGAAAAGAATGGTTCTCAAGAATTACAAAGACACAAATTATCTGTCTACCTACTAATTCAACTACAGAAGCAAAGAGAAAGAGCATATACTAATTTCTACCTTTCAAGAACTGTACAGGGTCTGAGATCTTATCCTACTTACAAGCTAATAAGCTAGTGTGTAACTGTGAACATCGGTAGAAGACAGGAGATCCTTGGGCTAAAGAAGAAGGATTTCCTGACTCACAACAAGAGCAATACCTGGACCTTCATAGAAGTTCGTGCCAGGTCCACCTTTCTCCCTTGTTCCCTAGAGGTGATACAAAGGGCCCATCAAGGATACTTGCAGATGCAATATGTTCTGCTGAAGGAGAACTGTGGACTTCCCTTTATAGCAGACCAAGGCTTCTCTTTGTCTGGGTTGGAGTTGTGAGTGGGACTTAGTTCATCTCTCAGGTTTACTCACTGTGAACACAACCATGAGAAATGTTCTGGGTAAATTTAGCCAGGCTCCTGCATTCTTGTTATGTCAGCAGAAACGTGAAGGAGTGCTCAAGGTCCATGGCAATTGCCTCTCTGAAACCTTTCTTACTAATTTCTATTAGATTTTGGGAAGTTTAAAATCTACAAATACTTATGCTTTAAAAACATGAAACTCAAGTAAGTTCAGGTCTTTTAACTTACATTAAGTAGTCTAAGAAACTTGAAGGAATATTGAACTCAAACTATTCTAGAGACAATTCACTAGATGAGGTACTAAGAATTAGGCATAATTTTTAGACTAAGTTAGAAGAGATAAACACTAAGGAAAGCCTGAGAGGTCATTATCAGGAAGAGCTTTTCTGGTACTATTCTGAACTCAATTTAGAAATTTAGATATGAAAACACTTATAATCACTTGTACTTTTTAAAATGTCATATTGGAAGGCATGACAAACATTTTTCATAGATTTTTATGGCTCTCAAAATTTGTTGCAGAAATGGATTTACAGAGAACAACCCTTTCAACTAAAAATGTTTCTTAATGGAAACAGTAGAAGATGTTTAATGGCCTAATTAAGCAGGGACATTAGCAAATAAGTAAGGATTTAGGAGAGTTCTTTCATCTGTCTTCCACGGGTAATAATGTTTTAAAGAGTATGGATAGAAAATCTTTGTGTGATTTCCACTTGGTGAGTCAAGAAGTGTGTTACTGACTTGAAGAGTGAAGGGTGAACTCTAAGACCATTTTTGATATGATGGCTTCTGGGATGGAACTGTGTCCTTCCAAAAATTCATATGTTGTTGTCCCAACCTCCAGTATTTAAAAATTTGACCTTACTTAGAAATAGGGTCATTACAAATGTAATTATATAAGTTAAGATGAAGTCATACTGGAGTGGGGGAGGGCAGCTAATCCAATATGACTGTTCTTTTAAACACAACACACACACACACACACACACACACGCACATGCACACACACACGGAGAATACTATGTGATATGTCTAGCTATCCAAAGGATGTCAGAAATTACCAACAAACCACCAGAAACTAGGACAGAGGTTGAAACAGATCCTTCCTCAGATCCCTCAAAGGAACCATTCCTGTCAAACACTTTGATCTTGGACTTTGAGCCTCCAGGATGTGAAACAATATATTTCTGTTGTGAAGGCAACCCAGTGTGTGGCACTTTGTTGCAGCCTTAGCTAACTAGTAAAAGTAGTAATTGCTTTCTCTCTGGGGAGAAATATTATGTTATATCTGTTCATCATTTTCTAGGTTATATAGGGCTTCCTATACAATGCTACACCTGATCCTTAGACTGATTTTTTGAGTGTGCAGGCTGGGGATATTTATCCTTCATCCAAGCATAATGAAATTGCTACTCTGACAATTTAAATAAGAGAACTGCCAAAGTATCCAAGCTAATAAAAAGTGCAGGAAGGGCTTGAAACTAGACTGTCAACTTAAATTCTAGGCTGTTTCTTAAATCAAACAGGTAAAGTATGATTTTAGTATAACTGTTATTTATGTGATTTTTTTTTTTTTGCCTAGATCAGCAAGAAACTCCTATCATATTCCTAGTGTTCTTTCTAAGAAGATAACTGATAGGATAGAATAAGGTGATGTGGATGTTTAATAATGTTGGCAACTATTTTTCTCCACTTAGATTAAAACCTGGCACTCTAATTAAAATTAATCTCCAATATATCTCACATCTTTGGAAAGGAAAAAGTAATGAACGAGAGGGTCTGAGTGACTTTTCCCCTCAGCTGTTATATTTCACGTCCTAATCAATGTAGTAGAAAAATGTTTAAACAGCAAATGTGAGTTTTGTGCTAAGACAAATTAGTGCTCCGCAGTCTAGAAAATCAGCCTTCAGAGATGCAAAGATGAGACAATGTTCTTGTTTATGGCACATTCCGAAAAGAAAATATTCTCTATGAAGGTCAGTGTTGGCAGATGGTTGAACTTTCCTCATAACCACCTCTCTGCTTACTGTATCTTTTTTTTTTTTTCATTTATTTCCAAAAAAAGAAACAACCATAGAACATCCTGTATAAATATTTCTAACAGAATTGTAAAATATTCTACATGCAGAAATTCTAAGAATTCATCGTGGCAGTTTCCACGATTACATAAAGGAAGGAGAAAGAAGGCCAATCTTTAAGGAATAGAGAGGATGGTGATGTTAAGTCAGATGGTAACTGGAAATTGGGTTCAACAACATGGTGATCACGGATAAATAAGAACAGTGTCCATGGCATGGTCAGGATGAGAAGAAAGAAAGGAAAAAATAAATATTTTTTGACAGTTTGACTATAAAAGTAATATAATTGTAACTGGAAGGGGACTTTCAATTACTTTTACTGACATCTTTTCTTGAGTGAGTAGTCTGAGCAGTTTCCTTGTTAACTGAGTACAACTAGCCTCTTTGAAAGTATGTATTATGTAAAAGCGAATCATATTTTGCATCTTTGTGGAAAAAATATGGGAGAAATTTGATTTAGAAAACAATCTGATTAATCTTTTCTCTACCCTAATCCTGACTTCTACAATTACATGTATAAAAAAGGAACAGTCTCTGAAAAGTTGAATATTGACTTCGAGGTCACACAGTTAACTCAGATTATTGGAAATAATAGAATTATACACTTTTATGATTAAAACTGTCAAGGTTTCTACATGTTTTCATGGCTTTACTATGTTAAAATTTAATGCTATGATAAATTTTTACATACCATCATCTCTACAACACTTTCTCAACAATGATTCTTAAGGTCTCTTTGGCAAGGTTAAGTGATATTTCTAGCTGATGTTATTTTAAGGAAAAAAAAATCTCTGCAAGTTTTAGCAGGTTAATGTCTTTTTTTTTTAATTGCAATTATTTGGAAGACCATCTTTATTTACCTTTCTCTTAACTTTCCAAATGCATTTGTTTCCCGATCAAGGCTTTTGTTTGGTTGTTTTGCCTTTTATTCCATTCCGGTGCTTTCAAAGCATTTATTCTGCTTCCTCCAGACAAATAATCTCATTATTAGTTTACCTTTTGACTTCTTAATTTCTTATTTCCCAAAATATTATTTGTCAACATCTATACGTCTTTTTAAAAGCATGTATATTTACTATTTTAAATGAAATTTAGCAGCCCTGTCTTCCATTCGTACTCCATGTCTGCTATCCGCTGAAAGCTATTGGGATTTGTTCTAGAACATATGCCAAAATAGTGTCATTCTTTCTACAATGTTCTTATGAAAAATTTATAACAGAGAGATACTTTCTTTTGCATCTAGAAATGTAAACAATATATATTTTTTCCTACATTAGAATGGAAACGCTAACTCTTGCTATTTATTTGGCTTACTTTTTTCTAATTCATTAACCTGAAGTATGCTTTTCTGAACTACTTTAACAATATCCATATCTTAAAGGCTAGAATATCTGCCCAGTATTAACTGAGAAAGTATGTTTTTCTTAGTTCACTAGTTAATAAAGTTATTTTCAAGTATCTTATAAGTAATTATTAGCAGAATTATACACTTTCAAAGACTTCACAGCACTTTAAATTGCCAAAATTCTTGAATGTATATTAATGCAGAGTTTTATAGATTGTTACACTTCTGAATGCCTTTGTGTCTCCTTATGTCTAGTATTACACCGAGATCCTTTATGATCAGTGTTTTTATCAAAATTCTTTCCTTGAAGAATGGCATGCTACTTGTCTGAAAATTAATCACTTTCAGGGAAATCCTTAGGAAATGTGAACATTCACCTCTGGAGAGCTTTATAGTACGTATTTGCTGTATTTAATTAAATTTGTATATAAAAAATCCTAATCAAAAATATTCCTAAAATACTGTAAACTGTGTGGTACTTTTTGAAAGTAAAGAAACAAAAAATATTTTTAAACTACTCTGCTTTAAAATATGTTCTAACACTTCACTTTATTTGAAATGATTGATTAGAGAAATTATATATATATATGTGTATATATATATGTATATATATATCTGATAGTATGAAATTTAAAATATTATTTTTAATTTTTTTAAAAGAAACATTTTTCATAGCTGGCATGAATTGTTTGAAAGAAGCAGAAATGTCTAGCTATATGTGCTCAAGCTAATATTCCTTTTGGTAGTAGAGTTTTATCATGCTCTATTAAAGTTTCATCTTTAATGTTATTTCAACAGGATTTTTTTTCTTAAAGTTCTACCAAATCTCCCCAAAGAACAACTTCTCCTGGAAAAAATAAATATCAAAAAGCTACGGCTCTTAAAGTAAAAATGACAAAGTTACAATTACATTCTATTATGTTGATATACTCTCAACTGATTAAATGTATGTACTGAGCAGTTTTTAAATAAGTAGAAGATTTATAAATATTAAACAAACTGACAAAATCCATTAATTATTCTATAGAATTTAAAGTAAGAATGAAAGCCCAAATTCACAGATATTTTTCAATGCTTCCCACAATTTTTCTGTTCATTTTAATAACCATACTTCTGCATATTAGCAAACCCTCAGAGAGACATGATATAGATTCTAAATGGTTGTTGACTTTACTTTAGTGCCAAATCATTAATTCTTAATGATCTAAATAGTCTCTTTCACCTATAATTTATCAAAATTTTAAATTAAAAATATAAGTTTCTATGTACCAAAATTAAAAAAAAAATAAAACTATAAACATAAACCTCATTCAATATTACATTACTAGAAAATAATGAACAAATGTAATTTAAATGCACTGCATTGTTATTTATTGAACTCCTTATGCATATCCCTGTATAATAAAAGATTTCTTGAACTACTTTTTGAAAACACCATCTGACTTACACATATCTTATAAAAATATTGTTTGATTATTTTAAAATATGTGTGGAAACTACCAAAGAACCTTAGGAAAAAACAAAGAAATAATTAATTGATGATATTTGAAAAATATTCATTTTCTAATTGTTTTAGACAGACACCTGGATAATATTTTTAAAGCATTTTAAAGCTTGGAAAACTATCACTTTAACTGTAGGAAAAAGGTATCCTTAAATCTTCCCACTTTCAATATAATTCCACATTTTTTACAATGGTGTTGTAAATAATGGAGTTAAGTAAATTAGGGGAATCGAAATGTAATTCACATTGTAACATATTTTATTGCTCTCAGCCTGTTGCTAGTTCAAAACTTTGAGGTATTGGTAATTTATATATTTCTATAATTATTTTGGCATCTCTTTTTAAAAATGTTGTAGAATTGGATATACTATTTTTAAACGTGTAAAATTTTGAACTTATAATTTTATACATTTTTATAATTTAATTTTTTTTGCAAATTGCAGTCTTTTTAAAGTCAAGAATTTCACAAGATTCTTACGAGAATAAATCCCTTATTAGATTATGATTAATTTTTAATAGTTTCTGATGGCTTTATATGATTGTCCTAGAGGACAAATTTAAAAAGAGAAAAAAAATAAGGCATTTATTCTTTAAGAGCTAATAATTTACATGATATAATAGTAACGTCTAATGTTCATTAAATGTTTACAATTGCCAAAAACTATCCTAAATGTTTTGTTTAAATTTCCTCACTTAATTCTCATAATAATGCTATGAAATAGGTACTGTTATGGTCATCATTTTACAGATGAGGACACTGAAGTAGCCAGTGTTAAAAATCACTTATCAAAATTTACATAATTACATTAGAGCTAAGATTTGAACCTTCCACAGTGATCTCCCAGCCTACTTTTTAACCACAAACATAAATGCAAATAAAAGAAAAGCCGCAAGTTGAGTGTAACCATCAAAATCTTTGAATAGAATAGCTAGTGAACACATAGTAGCAGATTTTACTCTTTGTATATTGTCTCATATGAGATGTTCCTTGATGAGGATTTGAGGGGAAGATTAATACAGGCAAAAATAATAATTTAAAAATCACAGATTAACATATAAAGAACGTGTTACCATTTTTTTTTTTGTAACTAGAACATAAAGTGTGAAATTGTTAGAAGAATCAAAACCGTTAAATATTGGTTGTAATCAAATTATGTTCTGTTCAAAAGAAATTGAAGTTAATTGCAAATAAAAGGAGACACCACTAAAAACTTGAAAAATTTTATGAAGAAATGAATCATTTTGGAGCTGTCTAAACTTGCTATATTTATTATATTGCATAAGAAAATTTTAAAATGAGATATAAAAAGTATTAAGCATCTCAGTTTTAGAATCCACTTGGACCCGCCAATGTGGTATGGAGATTATATTAAGATAAAAAACCTGAACAGCAGCAAAAGAAAAAAGAAATCATATTAAAGTATTTTCCTAACTTAAACAAAAGCCTCCCCAAAATATAGCCATCATAAATCCCTTTTCCATGAGGTCTACAGCCAGAAAGGAGACAGACCTGGATGAAAAACCATATATACAAAACTTTCATACCTTCCACTGTTTTTCCCCACTTGTTTCTCATTAGTTTCCCACCATTTGATATCCCTTAAAGTCTTAACACCCCTTTTAATTTAGATGATGTGTAAACCCTTAACTCTAGCTGTCTGGGGAGCCACTTCTTTATGTGTTCACATGTATGCAAATAAACTTTGTATTTTCTCCTCTAAATATGTCTTTTGAATTTTGACATTTAATTCACAGGCCTCCAATTATTGAGCTCACATTGGTAGAGGAAAAGTTTTTATTTCCTGTCAATGCCAGGTATAAGAAAATTAGACGTTTTCACTCCATTGTCATTATAATGTTCTTGCATATATATGTATGTGTTCAGGTTTTCCTTGTACAATTCTCTTCCCTTTGTTTCTGAAAAATATTTAGATAAATGAACTTTACTACAACAACAAGTTTTACATCGTTATTAAGTCAGAGCATTTTATAGTAAACAGATGCAAATATATTATTTAAAGCTTTTGAGTTTTTGTCACGATCTTTGTGATCAAAGAGGCTATGATCATGATCAAGAGGCCATGTTTTCTTACACCTCCAAGTTGATGCCACCGACTTTTTAACGTTCTTCTGTTATATACATTTTCAGGAGGACTCTACTTTGTACTGTTCAGAATGAATCTTTCCCTTCCTGTTCATTTTTCTATTCAAATACAGTGTTGCCAATAACTAGTCTATATGGTTTCATCATAGCTCTGTGCTCTGTGCAGTTAAATGCTGGTTACATTTCTACATTAGACCTACTGTTGGACAACAGCTGGATCTGCACACAAACCTTTAATCCTCAGTTGTTGAAAGGAATCCATATGAGTTGTGAGACCATGAACAAGTTATACAACCTCTACTTAGCTTCTCTGTCTGTAAACCAGTGAGGGCAGGAGCACCTAACTCAGAAATGTGTCGGGGAGGTGCGGGGGGGGGGGGGGGGGGGGGGGGGGAGAGAAAATGTGTTAATTTAATGAAAGAGTTGGCAGTGCTTGGCACCTGTTTAGCACTTTCTTGGTGAATGGATTAGAGTCTTTCGGCTTTACAGAGGTGGATTTTCTTATTCCCTAATAATCTGAACTGTTAAAAATGATCACCACAAAAATACTGTTGACTATCCTTATTATTTTACACTGGGACACTATATTTCCAAGAACTCAAGCACCCTTTTTGAGTTAAATCATTTTCTTACCCTTTAACAATAGAGTCTTAAAATACAGAAACAGCAGAAGTAAATGTGCACTGAGTTAAGTGAAAAACCTAATTTTCAATTATTACCCCTGACACATTAATCTGTGATTGCAAATCCATAAAGGAAAAATGCTCTTTTTAACTGTTGTTCTGTCAAGGGGTTAGTTTGCTTCTGTTTTATGTGAATTATCAAGTCCTTCTTCCTTCTAGTAAATGAAAAAAATCATGTAAGTCCTCGCCTACCATCAGTTCTAGTCTGGGTCATGTTTATATCCATTTTTGTGTACTTAGGTAAAAGTTTAAACGTAATGTATGTCATAGAAAGCTCTTCAAGCCAAATGCCATTTTAACCTAGAAGTTTAATTGATTTTGTTGTTCTATGGCAAAATAATATTACTTATGTTTTCAAGCTTCTGATGCTATAATTAGTAGTAGCAATGTCACTTCAAACTTATAAAGCTTATGACAGGGACATGTATAAAAGAATTTATTTTCAGCAAAGTTAAACTGCATTTTGTTTTTTATGTTTTTACATTATTAGAAATCAAACATCTGTAAAGAGCATCCTCATGCAACATCCTTCTATTTCTGGAAAATAGGTTATTTCATTTCTTAAAATCCCGAGATGAGATTTCACTCTCATGCCATCTGGCAAGATAATAAGATAACATCTAAAATCAATACTTTAATATGATCCAGGCTAAAAACTTGCCTCAATAAGAATTAATGACATAAAGCTGAAGCTTAAGAAAATTACGAGAAAAAAAAGGGCTAATGTTACTTTTTAAAAACTGTACATTCAAAGAAAAGAACTTAGGGGTGGGTAGATAATGGAAAACAAAGTATAAACAGATGGTGATTTATTTTTAACTCATAGAAAAAATGCTCATTGCATAGGATAAATATATTTTTATAAAAACCTGTTTTCAAATATGTTTTATGCTTAGTTTGTAAAGCTCCAATTTTTTAAATCAAATAATAAAGCAATATTTTAATTAATAAGAATTTAATTCACCACCCAGTCAGTTCTCCTTCTATCACCATATATTTGATCCCTTTTACTCTCATCTACCACCCACTCACACAACATAGTATATTGATGATGTATTACAGAATTATACACTTGAAACCTATGTAACTTCACTAACCATTGCCCCCCCAATAAACTTAAAAAAAAAAAAAAAGAATTAAGTTAATGAAAAAAAATGTGCTAAAAATCCACACTTAGGATAAACAAGGTAATTGAAGCTTTAAAACGTTATGATAAAAACCAAGAAAAAATAGAACAAAGAATTATAAGAAATTATAAGACACATTTTGTGCTCCACTTATGCATATATTTTAAATGGAAATGAGAAAAAGGAGAATGTGTTTAGAATAATTCCTCAAGTATGGATTTTAATCTCCAAATGTTGTATATATTCTTTGGGGATGGAGGTGCGAATGGAATTGATATTTTGCTTAATCATATTGTAGTTGAGGATAAAAGCTCTAAGATTTCAATCCTTTGACATTTGTTGAATGTGTTTTATGATCCAGTAGGTTGTCAATATTCTAAAATACTATCTTTTTAAATGGAAAGAGTGTCTTTTTAAGCTACTCAGTATGAATTGTATGTTTGTATATTAGATCAATCTTGCTATTTCTGTTATTCAGATTATTTATATCAGTCATTTTTTTAAATACGCTTTATTTTTTAGAGCAGTTTTAGGTTCAATTTTTGTTGAAATAACTGTTGGTCTGGTTGTTGCTTCTTTAAAGACAATTTACTTTTTCTGATCATCTTTTTTTTTTTCTTGTTTATTTCTGTTTATTTCCTCATTGAGTGTTTCTTTGATATTTTGTTCTCTCGGTTGGTCTGCATTTTTACTATGTTATGTCTCTGCGTGGATTTCTTTTTTCTTATCCTTCTTGGAATTTTATTGAAATTCTAGAATTTGTATATTGGTATCTTTCTTAAGTTTGGAATATGTTCAGCCAATTCATCTTCTCATATTGTAACTCACATTCTCATTTTCTTTTCTTGAAAGTCAAATATATGTTGAGTGATTTTCTGTTCATTTTCCTAAATAACTTATCTATCTAAATTATTTGAAGACTAGTACCAAGATTTATTTTTCAAAAGGACATTTGCCTAGAAGAACTGTTATTCTGTAAACAAATTACAGTAAGTCCTTCACATAGATAACGATAGTGTAAATTGGGGCTACTAACTCCTGTGGGATATTCATAGGTAAGCGTCTCAGAAAGGGCTTTTCTTTTTTTACATTAAGTATCCCTGTGTAATCTCTGCTTTATAATAGGGGATTCTCCATTACTCTTAGGTATACCCTAAACTTGGTCTTGTTTTGCCCTGGATTCATAAGACCACATCATTTGATATTTAAGTCCATTTGAAAACGAGGAGTAGGATATTCTTCTTTTAAAATATTTTGCCATAATGAAAAATGATTGATATCCTATTGATTTATTAAATTTAAATCAAGTTATAATACAGAAACTCTTTTATCAAATACAATTTGTATAGTTGACTGAAAAAAAATATATAATTTATCTCTTTATTTTGACAAACTATTTCAGTTGCCATGAATTAATGACAATGGAGTACACGTGACCTGATGTGAAGCTTATGCTTTTTGCTTAGAGCCCTCTGGTGAGTGGGATGGTGACATTGTCATGTTGGAAAAATCATTTTGGCTGACGTGTGACATTTTTTGAAATTATACAGTTATAGAGATAGAGTGGAATATCTCTAGCTGAATAGCTATGGTAGACCAGAGGTTCTCAAACTTAAGAGTGGGACAGAATCACCTGGAGGTTTGGTAAATGCCTGATTTCAGGGCCCTGGCCTCAGAATTGTGATACAGTGTCTGAGATAAGACCCTTGTAGTTGCATTTTTGACAAGTTCCTAAGTACTGCTCTCCATTGTGGTAGAGTATAGTTATGTATGGGAATCTATTCTTAAACTAACCCAACTGAGGAAGGTTGGAAAATATGACAAATTGTATGTCCAGTATTGTAGCAAGTGCACTGTTGGGGCAGCCATAGGAGATCCTGATACAGAATTATATAAATCAGGATATCAAAGAAACCTTAATGCGTCTGCTGATTCAAATTAAATGACTTCTGGCTAATGAAAGTTTAAGAGTAGGTTTAATTCCAGATAAACAATACTTAAAACCATTATATAATAACTTTGTAGTCACCTGTGGGCTACCTACATACATGTACTCTAATTCCTTTTATCAATAATACACTTAGCTAATTCTATATTGATGAGTGGCATAGTCTCTCGGGTCTTAATTTCTTGTTTCCCCAGCAAACTCCATAGAATATTAAATAAAGGAAGAGGTTTTTTCTCACCATTTCTCTTGCTATGTTCTCCTCTGCCTGTGACTCCTGTCATTTTCTGGTCCTTTCCTCTGTATTCAGCCCCTGTTGTTTTCAGCCTCGACACTACAGATTACCTCTTGAATTGGTTCTAGTTACTTCTTGCAGATGTAGGAACAGTGCCCTTTCACTAAACCTGTCTCCAGGAAGGATATAAACCTATTCCTTATTTCCCCAAAGCACAAGTATATAGTTATCATGCCTTTATTGAACACTTAGTGCTAAAAGGCAGGGCGAGCACTAAAAAAAGAAAACCTAACATTTAAACCTATAAGGTGAATATATAAACCCTCAGAGCTCACAGGCAAAATCTTGTGCAGCAATCTTTTACTTCTAGTTCCCAGTACAATTCTAGGCTGATGCACTGCCTCAAGGTAGGCCTTCTCTATCTGCTCTTCCCAGAGGAATGTCTCCAGTTTTCTGCCCATAGGTATACTGGCCTGAATTTTCCATTTTCGATCTATATGGATCCTCTTTGACAGACATGCCTTGACGATGGTATGAGAGTACAGGAAAGAAAAGCAAACGTTAAATATCACTGTAGTACATCAGCAATGTATTTACTGTGAAAGTAATGGAGTTTAAGCTTTTGGGTCCTTCTTTCTTGGGATATTCCAAGGTTTCAAGAGAAATCTCATATGTGTCCATAAGTTAATGTAATGGTTGCAAAGCAAAGGATATTTAATAGGAATTGGTTAAATCCACCATCACTTTCTCTCTCTCTCTCTCTCTCCTTAAATCAGATTTCCTTTTATGTATGGTGGTGGTGTAGGCTTTTGTGTGTATGTGGGGGGAGGAATCCAGCTTCCAGTGGGAGGGATGGAATAGGAGATATATTTTGTTCAGGTATAGTCCAATGCTACTTACACATGTACTGATCACTGGCTGTACTCAGGTAGAAAAGACTTCTAGAAATGTTCGACCTCCTGTTGTGCCAAGTCACCTACCATTGTGTCATAAGGTACACAGGAAGTTATAGCTTGTGAAATGGGAACAGGGTGCAGGTGATGAATGTCAAAGCATAGTCAATGAAAAAGTCTTCCAGTCATCAGAAAAACATGAAGATACATAGTTCTCACCAATGAGTTGCCAAACCTGACATTTTCACCTGTTAAGAATGTACTTGGTGTTGCGATGGATGAATTTAAAATTCAACATACATTGTTTTTCTATTTTAAGTAGAATTATGGAAAATTGGTTTGTTTTAATTTGAAATTTCTGTTTTTTGGGGGAACAATCTGGTAATGGTACTGTAGAAATAAACAAAGACCACACAAATGAGAACACCCATGGCCTGCTTATTCAGCAATTGCTATAGCAAGTGAGTCAGCCATCACTCTTTAGTTTGGCAGAGACTCAAAAGCAACAGGGAATGGGAAGCCTTTATTTATAGTGAAAAAGCGAGAAGACTTCAGGTATGCTCTGATTGTGATGTAGAATATTTTCTTTGTGAGTGAGTGCAGGGATTGTGTCTCATGAAACCGAAGAACAGAAGCACAGACCAAGGAGAGGCGAGGGATGAGAAAAGAGGAGAGTTTATTAAAAAGCAATGAAATGTAGCTCCTGAGTGGGAGGGGGTTCCCCAATGGGATTTCCAGTGACGGAGGCAAAAGGTCTTACTTTTATACCTTCTCTTGCCTGCTTGGGGAAGGGGCCAGGGGCTTCTAATGGAATTCGTCTACCAGGGTTGTTCTGTCTGTCCATCCTGAAGGGATTAACGAAATCATTCCTATCTATCAGATCTGCTCCGTTTGTCCAGACAAAAGGAATTTATGAGATAATTTATTAACCTCAGGGCTACTTCAGAACCTCGAATTTCAGACTATGGCTGTCTTTTGTTTATTCCACCAGGGACCTTCCTGTCTGCCTAACAACGTGCTAACTAACCTGTCTCCACTGGAGGCTGTTGGCATGGAGAAACTGTAAGAAGGCTAAATAGAAGCAGGATATCCTATGAGATTGATTAGCCGTGCATAGTTGGCTTTCTGCAGTTGGTCCTTAGTTGGAAAAGGGAGCAAAAATTAGAAGAGCTATTGGTTAGACATCAAGACACAGTTGTCTGGGGCCCAGTGACATAGGGGTTATTGTTTAGCTGGGTATTGCAGATTATGGGTCATATATGTGTGTATATATACATATATATATATATATATATATGCATACATATGTTCGTTGTTGTCCTTTTACATATTCAATATTTTAGTACTATAAAGAATGTTTAAGTCTGAGTCCAAAGTGCCCTATTTCATGCATCCAAAAATATTTGAATACATTTGAATTTGATGCATCTTGCCCTGCTTACATCTGGCATTTTGGGATGGTGGTTACGGGAGTCATCACATTCTTTAAATTTGTAATTTGCTGTGATTACTTTCTCATTGCACACAAATATTATCATTCATATCCAATTTTTATATTTATAATTTTCTATGGTTTTTCCTATAGAGCCCAACCCCCAAATATAAATGCCTCAGATCCAAATTTTGAGGTGTATTTCTGTTCTAAAATTCTGACTTGTGCCACTGGACATTGGTGTGTTGTATATTTGTGCAAATGTCTTGGAGATAAAGGAAGTAGGAATCTGAATTCACAATTTTGATTTGAACACAGTCATACTTTGATAATTTAATAAGCACTTAAATGGAGATGTCTAGTACTTTTTTGAATATTAAGAGTCTGGATAGCTATTAAAATACATAGGCCTCAGTTAGATCACATTAGGAAAGAGTGCATATAAGACCAATATTTGAAGCTAGTCAACATTTAGAAGTTTCATTGAGGAAAAGATTCATTTTAAAAGAGAAGAGGTTGGTGAAAAGACACTGCAACTGCTTTGTATTGCTTGAATTCATCTCTGGAGTAAAGGGATCTCCTGTTTGAATCATTTCAATGGGTCTTCTCTGTTCAAAGTTAAAATCAAGATCCTATTCAGGGATATTCAATAGAGTTCTAAATGCTCTGCATAATAATATAAAAAGATTTCTTTATTGTGTGCCTGGTAACAGGTAACATCTTTCAAATGTGATTGCCTTTAGGAGCTTTTGCCCTTGATAGAGGTTTGTACTTCCCTGCCTGTGTAAATTGTTATTAGAAGCAATTGTCTTCTCTCCAGGAGATTAGGAGCATATCCATAGGAAATAGGACTTATCTTGGACACCTATTATCGGTGCACATAGGAGTTGACGAGACTGGTAAGGTCAAAGGACGCTGGACTCTTCTGCTGTATTCCATATCTGACACTCCAGCTTGAAGAACTCAGGCTTTGCAAAAGGCACTGCTGTCAGCACTCTCTTTTAGTAAGGTTCCCTCTCTCCCTGTTCCCAAATAAATGACCGTTCCACCTGTCAAATAAGACTCCATTACAATTCAGCACTATGATACTTAGATGGAAAAAGCATTGATAATGAAGTAGTGTATAGAAGGGAACTGCAAACAGATTCAGGGGTCTGAGGACGGTTTCTCAGTGGAACTGACTTGGAAACTGAAGAAAAAGAGGTGGGTGAAGATGTGCAGGCAGCATTCCTAGAAGCAGAGGCAAAATTACACAGGCAAGTCTGATTATAGGGCTGTTCAGATGAAAAAAAGGAAGAACAATGAATCCAGATTACAGAATTGGAAAAGGTGCTGTCAAAAATTGCAGCTGCCGTGCCTCGCGGGGCTAATAGCAGAACCTCTGTAGGGACAGGGCACACTAAGTTTGAGAATTTAAATTTCTCAGTATAATTCCTATGATTTTACTTTTGGTAATAATGTTTAAATTACCTTGACATAGGAAATGACACTTCTGAGACTATGATAATTTTGTTCATCAAAAGGTGTATTTGGTGTGGTGGTGGTATTACAATAGGAAGAATGTACTCGCCCTGAGATAGGTAAGAATCTCAGAGATAAGGCAAAAAGGGTTTTTGAAAAGGAGGAGTGAACAAGGTTAGACAGGATGAATGGGTGTGGGGAAGAGGGATGCAAAGATGATGGGATCAGACAATTTCTCTGCTAATGTTTTTCCCTGAGGTCAGCCAATATTTTGGAGGGGATGTTCAGAGGGGGTTGTAAGCTGGCTCAGGGTACGGGGCAGAGGGTCAAAGTTCAGGCAACTGGAAGAAGGAGAGAGAAGCTTAACTAACGTGTGGTCAAGTCAAGGTAGCGGTTCTTTTATCCAGATTGGTCAGTGGGTCCAAATAATTCAACTAATCATTCATGAGGCAAAGAATGCTAATTTAGAGGGTCTGTGTTTAGCCTTCCTATAGGTAAACAAGGGGAGTATTTTTGAATCGTATCTATATGGGGAAGAATGGTCCCTTGCCATAAACCATTTATAGAAAACAAAGAGGTGGGGCAATTTCTTTAATAGTTTCAGGATCACAGGGCTTAAGTAAAGTTTAAAATTGTCACTGTTATGTAGATGGGGTGGGAGAAGGAGACAGGAAAATGTGAACAATGAAAATAGATTTATACGAGGACCAGAATTGGAAACTCCTATGTTTAGGTGACAGATTGAGGCTGTGAATTTCAGAGATATAATAGACTAAATAACTCATCAGACTCAGAGAACAAAATTAATAGTAACATGGGATTATACAATATGAAAAGCATAATTCTACAAAATGCAAAGATTATTTGGAAACGTAACCCTTCCAAACAATAAAGTTGTGTTTAACAGGAAAATAAAACTGATGTTTAAGATTTTATAGGCAAAACAAGTATTGTTTATAAAAAGGAGCAATGTAAGGCCATGAGAACGGTTTTCTGAGTGAAGACAAGTGTGTTGAATGGAGTATCTAATGAGTATCTAATTAGATATTACGTTTGTCTCGTCTATCTGTCAGGATTGGCTAGGGAAAAACTGAGGTAGCTGCCAGCTCCAGTACCTCAGTAACTAAAAGTCATCAAGGTTTATTTCCTACTCATGTTGTGTCTACTATGGTTTAGCAGGGAGGCTCTGTTTATATATCCACTCAGGTGCACAGGCTCAGGGAGCAGCAGCCATTAACAAAATTGTTGGTTAGAAGGTATGAGAGGAAAATTCCATCTCAGAAGGGACAAAAATCACTTCAATGTATATGTCATGGTTTTTCAAACGGCCCTGCCCCACATAACAGAACCAAAAGTAGAATCATACAATGAGAAAAGAAAGCTGGAGATATTTGGCAAACAGCTTTAATGACTACTAGAATGTACCAGACTTTCAGCTTACTCACCTTCCTGCAGTCAGAAAGCAAGCAGATTCTTTCCAAGTAAGATAAGCCAGTTCTTTCTTAGTCAGGGCATCAAACTCAAAGCCCAGGATCTCTCTATGGTGTGAGATTGTTTCTATTTCAGGAGGTGGTGTTCAGAAGTCTCTAACTTAAATCAGAACATGTCTTATTTTGATCCGAAAATCTGTGCACCAAAATAAGTACTCTGCCAGAATTCATCTGATATGTGAAGCTAGAAAAGGGACAGAGCATCCACAATACACATTCAGAAAGGAAAATAATGGAAGACACATAGCAACAAATATTCTTTATCAATCTCATTGGGCAGAAATTATTTATGCTCCCGCTTGAGAAGACCTCCACGGTCCATTGCTTTCCATGGCCCTTGGCGGATTTCCTACTTGGCCACATCTGAAGTAGAAATTAGATAATATGACTTCCTGGAGGTTGAGCAACTGTCTCAGCTTGTTTTGTGCCTATGGAAGTTCAGGAGCACTGTGCAAGGACCATTCCAAGTCTATTCCAAGTCTTAAATAGTCACACACACACATACACACAGCACTATCCAATGAAATACAATGCAGGTCACTTATGCAATTTTATAATATTACCGATTTTTTGAAGTTTAAAAGAAACAAGTAAAATTAATTTAAACAATCTGTTTTTAACCCAAATGTGTAAAATATAATATTTAACGTTTAATCAGTATAAGGTAATTATTAATGAGATATTCTAGATATCTCATATTTAGATGTATTTTACTTTCTTCTTTCTTATCCTGTCTTCAAAGTCCAGTGTATATTTTCCTTTATAGCCTATCTCAATTCTGATGCTAAATTTCGAATGGCTGATAAAACGATTGTAGTATTTGCTCTTCCAAATACTAATAAAGTTGTATTAAAAACAACAACAATTAAAAAATCATTTAATATGCATCAGAATTTAAATAGAATTAATCAAAATAAAATGTAAATTTTATTCCTTCAGTCATGCTCGCCTTTTTTCAAATAGCTGATGGCTGTCCTATTGGAGAGCACACATTCAGGCCCATGGTTTCTTTGATAATACAACTTTCTCAAAACCCTTAGGGTTCTTATTTATTTGAGGTATTCATTTTGAGGTTTTGATAGTCACATTCACAATTTGTTGTGAAACCTGCCTTTCTCTCAGTTGTCTCCCTTGGCTTAAACTCATCTATATCATCTAAGAAATTGGGCCCATATTTTCTTTCACTGGGCCATTTTTATTTTTCCAAGTGGACAGGTTTCCAGCAAGGTACCTAAATTCTTCAGATGCTTTAACAATAGTGTGGCATCCATAGGATTCATTTGAGTATTGCCGCAATGATGTATTCTGATTCCCCTTGATCACTTCAAAGACTTTCTTAGTTTTGTCTTTACAAGTTGATAATGGGAAAGTGCTGCCTCTTCTAACCCAACAAGTCTCTGAATGTCTGGATTTTCTATTTTCTTTCTTTCTGTTTGCTACTATATACATCTTTTCTGAGCTCATTTCTTTCTTGTACTAATTTGTCAGGTATAACCAAACCACAGTTAGTAGTGTTTTGTTTCCCAGCCTCTTTTCTAGATCTATAAATTCATAAAGTACATTTCCTATTATATAGTTATAGGTGAGAATTAAACTATTTTTCCACTTCATAATATGGATTGCCATCCTTCCAACTTGCCATAATAGTTTCTCACCACCTGCGGCCAGCTTATAAGCCAACTGCCTACATAAGTTAATTCAACTGTCTTTTTTCCTGCATTACATAACAATCTCTACGTTACTCAGTGGCAGAATAGGCAACTTATGCAGTATTATCAACATACCCATATCTCAGTTGCTTAAAACAACACAGGTTTATATTTCACTCATATTATTAGTCCTTAGCAAGTCTGCTTATAGGTTCTATTTTTCATAACCATTTAAGAACCTTGGCTGAAGCATTAACTACCATCTTGGATATTGCTTGTTTCCATACGAGTGGGAAAGATTACTTCAGAGGATCTGAAACCAGCAACTCAATTATCTGAATAGGAAGTAATACAGATCAATTCTGCTCACAAATTTTCAGTCAGAGCAAGAAGGCCTCACATGTAATCCTAACATGTGTCCAGAAGGAGGAGACCAATGTACTGGTATGAACATCAATGACACTCATGGAAATTATGGTAAAATAATTCAGGAAAGAGAAGGAAACTATAAGACATGTGTCTATGACCTCAATTTTTGACTCATACAAGCTTCTTGATCGTGGTTCCTGACCCCTGTAAGGAGATCAAATTGCAGACTCCAGTATTATCCTTAAGATAGAGGTAACTCAAACTCTCCCTGTTTGTAAGCCCAATAAAGGTTTAGTAACCACGTCCATCTTATTAGCTTTTCATAGTTTCAGGTGTACAAAACAACATAATGATTAGACATTTATACCCCTCATAAAGTGATAACCCCAACAAGTCTACTACCCATCTGACACTGCATATAGCTATTACAATAATATTGACTATATTCCCTATGCTGTACTTTACATCCCATGACTATATGTAGATAAGTCTATCTATATATAGATATAGATACATATCATCCATCTTATTGAACTTATCCATCAGGAACTCATTTTCTATTAAGTAGGCAACAAAATTCAGTCAGTATTGCATGACAGTTCAAGGGTAACCTCCATGGTTCTTTGCCAACCTAAGAACCATGACACTATGTTTCCAGAGATATATGGGCCTAAATAATCCATCCCCTGCTTCTACTTGTGCTGCTGTTAGTCTGTTTTCAACACTGTAGCCATTTTAAAACAAAAGTCAAAATGCCACGTCTCTACTCAAAACTCCATGATGGTTCCCATTTGAATGCAAGTAAATGTCAAAGGCCTTACAGTTGCCCTCAGGTTTTCACATGATCTCCTATATTTTTTCTTCCCCATTCTTCACTCTGCTTCAGTTACCCCGACCTCCTTACTTTTTAGTATATTCATCAGGTGAGCTCATGCCTTAGGGACTTTGTACTGTTATTATTTTTTTTTCTTGAGATACTGTCTCCTGTGATATCTATGACTAACTATACATTGTGCTCTTCAAGTAGTTGCTAAAACCATCTTTATTAAATAAAACTTACATACAGAGTTTAAATTGCCACCTTTACAATCTGGATACGTTTACTGTGGTGTATTTTTTATTATCGTGCCTATCAACTTCTCACATACAATGTGTTTATCTTCTTCCATCGTGCTACTGTTCTACAGTCTGTTTCACATGCTATAATGTTATATGTTACATTAACATATAATAATGTTATACATTGTAATGTTACAAAGTCAGTTATTTATGTAGTTTTTGCACTTTTTTGTTCACTGAGGTGACATACCTTAGTGAGAGTAGTAGGCCTTTAACAGTTACATGTGGAATGAATTATGTTATTTTAAATCTATTTTTGTATCTCCCCAATCAAACTTGGTCTAGGTACAAGATTGAAGCCATATTTAACTTAGTTTTCAGCGAAGAGGCCAAAGATCAGGAGACAAATAATGCCAAGAATATCTGAAATGGTGTGTAAAGCATGCGATACACTTGCCATTTGCACATTTGGACAATAGAGTTTTATAAAGTGTAATATTTTTTAAAGTAATGCACTAATTTTTAAAATTGAAAGGTAAAACTGAAACTTGGGATATAAATCTAAAAGTGCAATTTGTCTTTTATTTAAGATGTTAATTACAAAAGAGACAACACAGTTGAATTGCTCAATTTACCTTCAGTTATCTACGTGTACAAGACAGGTTGTATTTGTCAAATTATCCATGCAAATTTACAATTCTACCTCAACCTACTTTATTTATTTTCATTGTTTTGTGTACCTACTCAAGAGCATAAAATAATGTGCACTAGAACCATTTTCAGAAAACCCCGATGCAGATACTTAATTGTATATGTATTCTGAGTGAACACTTATTTCTTTTTTCTCTTTCTCTTTTACTCGCTTCCTCTCCTGCACCTTCTTTTTATCTTTCTCGCTTTCTTTGTTTCAATCCATACAAACATGGTCAAATTGATTTTTGACAAAAAAGCAACATAAATTCAACAGAGCAAAATATAGTCGGTTAAACAACCAATCCTAGTACAACTAGAATTTCATATTAAAAAAAGAAAAAATAAAAAAGAAAGAAAGAAAGAAAAAGAAAAAAGAAAAAAAAAGAATTCAAACAATGTCTGAAATTTATACTTCAAACATTGGTATACAAAATTATAAAACTTTTACCAGAAAATCTTTGCAATATTGGGTTAGCCAAAGTGTTTTTAGATACAACCAAAGGATGCAATATATAAAATAAAAATTGAGAAACTGTTCTGTGAAAAACTCTGTTAAGAGAATTAAAATATTAAAACATAGACTAGGAAGAAATATTTGCAAATCACATGTGTTATAATGATTTATGACTAGAAAATATAAAGAGCTCTCAAAACTCAACAATAAGATAAGAAAGAATGAAATAAAATAATTGTCAGGAGATGTGATCAGAAATCTACCATAGAATATATACAAGGGACAAATAAGCATATAAAAAGATGTTCAATCTAATTAGTCATTAGGGAAACATTACAACTGTGCTAAATTACCAGTAAAACCCATTAGAATGAAAGATTAAAACTGACAGTACCAAGTACTAAGTGCTGGAAAAGAATTCAGAACTGGAAATTTCACATATAACTGGTTAATCTCGCATATACAAAATGATACAGCCATTATGAAAACAAAAGTGGGTAGTTTCTTATAAAGTTAAACATATACTTACTATATCTCAGCCATCTCACTCCTAGATATTTATCCAAGGGAATTAAATCTGTGTTTACACACATACCTGCGTGTATATAAGAGTTTTATTCAAATCACCAACAAAAGGGAAAAAGCCCAATGTCCCCCACCTGGGGAATGGATAAACAAATGGGGGTACATTCATAATAAAATGTTATTTAGCAATGGAAAGGAACAAGCTATTGATACACAAAATAAATTATCCATAGTCACAGGTATTGCAGGTATTTTTCATAAAAGACAAAAATGACTTTGAAATCTCATCATAGGGGTATTTGAATGACAATTGTTAGTGAAGTTACATAGGTTTCAGGTGTATAATTCTGAACACATCATCTATATATCACACTGTGTGTTCACCACCCAGAGTCAGTTCTCCTTCCATCACCATATATTTGATCCCTTTTACCTTCATCTACCACCCTTATCCCCCCTTACCCTCTGGTAACCACTAAACTATTGTCTGTGTCTATGAGTTTTTGTTTCTTCATTTGTTTGTCTTGTTCTTTTGTTGTTTTCAGTTTTATGTACTACATATCAGTGGAATTATATGGTTCTCGACTTTTTCTGTCTGATTTATTTCACGTAGCACAATAATCTCAAGATCCATCCATGTTGTCACAAATAGCACTTTTAAGACACTGATCTGAAAATAGAATTGTGTAACTTCAATTAATGAATATAAAGGGTCACAATATACTCAACCCTATAACTCTTTGGTGAGGTAATAATTATTTTAATCCCTAATTAAAAAAAAGTAGATGTCAAGTATTCAGAATTCTCCAGAACAGAGAATGCTGTTATATAACAGACCACAGATGTTTAGAGAGAGCTAACTCAATCAGCAAATTCATAGTAATTTAGAAACCTATATAAATCTAAGGTAAGGATATTTCTCAAAGGATTCATTAGCATTACACTTTAAATCAGTCTCTTATTTATTTGAGTAGCAAAAGTGGGTACCCTAAATTTATTCTATCTATAAAATGTAACAATAGTTTAGCTAAACATGCAAACTAATCAGCACACCCATGCTACACATCAGAAGTGGCTGATACCATGGATAGTATTTCCAATTATCATCCGGAATATAATCAACAGCCATAATAGTAATAATATCCACACTTAAACACCCCTAAATCTCTTCTCTCTTAGATATAGATTTACTTACTTGTATGCTCATCGATGGGACAGGAAAAGGAAACATCCAGTGTCTACCAGGTAACAGATTCTGTAGAAGAGGGATTGACATCATTGAATCTATATAACATCTTTATGCAACAAATTTATTCTCCACTTTTAAAATGTAAAAATTGAGGTTCACAGAGTTTATCTCATCCAAATTCACATAGCTAGTAAGTGTTGGAGCTTAAAATCTACATGGCATTTTTCCTTATATCTCAGAGACCACCCCTCTCAAATATGCAGACTGAAGAATATATGCACGATGTCTCGGTAAATATATTTTGTTGATTTCATGTAACCCAGTGGGGAAGGGCAGCAGAGTGGGATGATAGAAACTTTTGAAAACCTAGGTATGAATTTATAATGAAAAAAATCAGTTTAGCACTTTTTGGCTAAATTGTATTGGTAAAATTTAGGCTCTGTCTAATATCAAGCCAACTATTCTTCAATTCACTGGATCCCTTTCAATGAAAAGCTTGATTAATTAGGCATAATTAATACTAAGCCTACCTTCCTTAATTTTCGAGAGTATTCTATTTTTTAAATCTTGTTTCACTACATATTGCTGATGTCTGTCTCTTTTTCATAGTGATAGACTGAAATGGCTGCCAAGACGAAGAAGACGAGAGAGTACAGAAAGGAAAAAAAAAGGCTTTATAGTCTTATAAACAGTATTTATAAGCCTGAATTTTAACAATACAAAGGAGTAATTACCTATTGAGAATGGAAAAGAGTAATAAAATATGTCAAGTGATAACTCTATTACATCTCCTTTTAAACATTAATATATTCTGGTTTAGCTAGTTAATTTTTAAATTTTTTAAAAATTTTATTTTATGTAACTATTCTCCATTGAAGGCTAATTCAGCCTCTAGGTGCAGACTCAAGGCCATTTAAGAAGCCTGTTTAGAATTGAGGCACAGTAAACACCGGACATCTCTACGTCCGCTATATAACTGGGATAGCTTCATTCACCATGCCTACACTTAGCTCTTTTTTTTTAACTAACCAAAGTGACAGGTGAGATTCTAGCATGGATATAAATAATCTTCTCCCTATAAGGGTCACAACTTTAATAATAACACAATATTAAGTAAGAATTATGTACCAGGGACTGTAACAATTGTGCTCAATATATCACTCTATTTAATATTTACATAAACTTTATAGGTTTATGCTTTTTAAAAAGAAGGATTGTGATTTATTGTTTATGACATATTAAACATTAAAACATTGTTTTACAAACAATCCAGTTTTACCACAGGTATTTGAAAACTTGTCACTCCAAGTTTTTACTGATGTGGGTCAAATCATTTCTCATGCCATGTTTTTCATAATGTCTCTGTGATGTCTGCTATAGTGCATGGGCTCCAAATGTAAAGCTGAAGAATGCAATCAGTTGTATGTGTCTGTCCATTTGGTCCAGTGTGCTGGGAAACAGGGTGGGGTGTTTAAAGTCTTTCAGCACTTGAATTACTCTCAACAGAACTGTCAATAGATAACATTTGCTCTCTGGAGTTTCTTTGTACTATGTGTACCTTGTCAGAAGAGGTATACAGTGTTCTACAGTAATTCTTCCTAGCGTTACTACACTGGCTAGTTGATCTAAAATCTGGTCTTGACCATCCTTTTTGTATTCACTTATTTCATTTTCCTCATGAGAGGCCATACCATTGGCAATCAGATTCCTTATGCCTTTTGGTGTAGCTAGGTGGCACTGGATATAAGAACTGAAAACTTGAACTGCATGTGGGTAAAAGAAACAAAACAAAAATGACCTGTATGAAAATGTATGTCATATTGGATCAAAGTTAGCCAGGACTACTCCAGCAATTTGTCAGAAGCTTGTATATGTATATGTATACTATGTCATCTTTATCAAGACTTCTTCTAATGCAGCCCTTCAACCAAAACAAGTGAGGTGTGTGAGGCAATTAACCAAGGAGAAGAAAAGTTCATTTGGAATGGCAGTTAAAATATTTCAAGGGAAAACAGTTATCAGGTTGCTGATAATGCTGGAGGTTCCCACACATTCAGAATCTTCTATTTCAATTCCTTTTGAAATTGAATAACTTTTATAACTTTTGGTAATCTCACAATGAAGTGTGCTAAATAATTGACCTGTGATCTTTCACGGGGGAAGACAGGCTCATGAAGAGAAGGCAACTGGCGAGGAACCATAAAGGATCTCGTGCCCTATCTGAATCTCCTCTGATTTGTTCATGTACTGTTATGAAAAGCTTCAGAACTCTGCTGCCCAGAGGAGTCTCCCACCAGGACTATGTTGGCTTTAACAGCACATTTTGTGAGGATTCAAACACAGCTATAAAATGTCTGCCCACCTTGGAAGGGAGAAAGTTTCAGTGGAAGAGTTGATTGGCCGGTGTAAAGTAATGCTGAAATGCCAAACATCTGAGCATTGAGGTTTTCTCTCCTAATGAATTCCTACGGAACTTCAACATTTCAGGAAAAACTTCTTCCTGAAAAACTCTTTTCCAGTTACCGTGGAATTCCACACTCAGTGCAATGTTGCTAGTTTTACTTGCATGTGGGTATTCATTCTGCAGCACAGTTAGAATACAACAGGCCCCAGTTTGCACAGAGGATTGCCACTACTTATCAACTGGCTGATTTCATGGAAAACCTTCTTAGTCAATTGATCTGACTATCCTTGTTTTACAACTACAGTTGTTTTACAATGATCCTGCCGAGGGAATCTGCTTCTGAACACACTTGTGGAGGTTAGGCCTTTGTTAGATGTCGGTTAAAAGGAGTGTTTGTAGTGATGCGATGTTGCCTTTTCCCAAGAAAATGCACTCTGGGAAAACTGCTACCATTATGGCTGTGGCAGCTTCAAAGAAGATACAGTCTGCTTTACTCATTTCAGGTTTTTGTTGTTGTTGTTTGTTTGTTTTTGTTTTTATTCAGACTTTGCTCTCACACCACAAAGAGGGTAGTCTCTCTCCAAAGGCACCTCAGGCAGGTGGTAGATAATCACCAATTATACTTTCACCAACTTTCCTCACCTGACTTCAACTGTTAACTTCCAAATCATGACCTTCCAAAATACGCTTGCCAACTGCAAATGGTGATGTTTGAGTTCCTAAATGATACGACTCTGTGCTCTGTATGCTGCCGTTGTTCATCCTTGACCACGGAAGTTGTGCTCCCCGAAATGTAGCAACGCTCTCCAGGTGAGCAATCACTTTAGAGCTCCAGGACAGCAAGCAGCCTTGATGGGCTCCCCTCAATGACCTCCCACGCGCTGCTTTATGAGAACGGGGCCTCAGCTGCCCATCACTCGCCTGGGCAAGCCAGAGCCTCAGGAGCTCGCAGGGCGGTCACAGACGCCCTCCATGCGTGTGGCGGCCCACGCAGGCCTGGCGGGGCCACTAGCGTGTGGGCGGCATGGGGACGACGACTGAGCGCCCGCGAGCAGGCTGCTTGCTGCGGAGTGTCAGCGGTGGCTCCCGGTCCTGCGCCAGAAGGGTCAGCGGGATTGGCCACGACGGCGGCGGTATGTACTATTGTCAATCAAATTTATTTCTAAGGAAATTGGAGCTTAGATAGATGAAATGGGGTGCTCTGGGGAGTTTGCGTTAGAACTTGAATTCAAACCAGAGATGTGCTTGACTCCAGCACCTGGGTTCTCGTCTCTTTCTCAAGTACACCCTCTGCACCTACAGACACTGTTTAACATATGATTGTGAAAGCTGCCTTCAAATGCTCTTTTTACATGTCGACGTGCTTTCCAAATGTGTAAGTGTCTGATATCACAGATTCGGGATATTTTAAAGATTAGCAGAAACTCAACACATAATCGTTATTTGGATGAATCACTTGCAATCCGGTCTTCTTACCAATGAGGTGACTTGAGGCTATAAAAAATAAATATAATTATATTCCACATTCACACAGTACTTTATGGAAGCCAAATTTATAACCTAAATTTCTTGCTTCAACTGGCTCTATTCCAGTTAACTTTATTAATGAACAACAACAAAAAGATACCGCAAGTACAGATACATATAATAAGCAAAACACATTACTTAATTTACTTAAAAAAATGATTGTATACAGATAGTGTAAATTGGGGAGTGGTGACATAGCTCTACTTTGACTTAGAAATGAGCGGCACAGATTAGGACAGGAGAGACAGGAAATAACATTACTATGGCTCAGTAAGGTAACCTGATCGAGGCAACTTCTGGCTAGAGGCGACTACTCCAGGGCACCAACCAGACGAGGCAACGGGCTGCCCAAGTCCTACTTGACCACAAAAGGGCTGAGAGGGTCACTATCTCAGGCATACCTATAACCAGGCTGATGTATATTCAGCATGCTTTTCGTATAGGCATACCATTTATTTAAATATTAAGATTCTCCTACTCCCTTAGTTAAATAACCAGTTCCCCAAATTCCATGGGTGAAACAGGTCTTTCCCTTCCCAAAATCTCTAGATTGTCCTATCATATAGCCATAAAAGATAAATCCTAGGCAGCGGGATGCCTCGAGGACTCCATTTCCTTGATGGTCATCTGCCTGTGACCCAACATCGTGTGTCTTGACACATTGGTTAGATAGTGCAATCTTAGAAACTTTGTTATTTTGGGGGGAAAATATTTGATAGATTTCTTATTTATTCTGAATTCCTATTCTAATTAAATTAAGTTGTTAGCTACCATTGAATATCTCTTAATACAGGAATACGGTTATAAAATCTGATGCATACAATTTTTAAATCAAATATTATATCAGAATTACTACATGTGCAATCAGTAGAGGAAAGTAAAATATGTTGTTTCAAACCACAGGCTATAAAACTAGACAGATCTAGGTTTGAATATTGCTTCTAGGCTTTGAGGATGAAAGCCCTCTAAGATTCCTGTGCTTTATTTCCGAAAAAGGGGTAATAATCTTAAATGCCTCTTTCTTCATCCTCACCTGATGAATCCTACACCAAAGCATTACTGATACCCAACAGTTTAAAATCTAAATAGAATCTTATTATCTTAGCATTTTCCCTTTATTTATGTATTTTTTTCACCATTTAAAATTGCTCTAACTGAAAGTATAATAATATAGGTATCCTCTGGGAAAATTCAGCTGCTAGTATCATTTATAGAACATTTCAGAAGAAATTTCATGATCTTTAAAAGATCAGGTTTCTCAGGATATGAGCTAGATGTGTTTAGAAGACCAAGTATTTTATTCTCCTTCAAATTAAAATTTTTGTGCTAAATAAAAAGAGGGAGAAAATTATGCATGTTAGGTTAGATGTGGATATTCTTCTTTTGCAATCTGTTTTGTGGATACTTTTCATGGATGGTTGTTCTAAATAATGTTAGGGTAAAACTAGTGATATTATATCCAAAGGGGAAAATTATAATTAGATCGAGTTTTACATTGTTACATTATGTCACTTATTTCTATAAAAACCAACACAAAATGTAATGCCAATATAGTTTCAATTTTTCAGTATATTTGGAGGAAAAAAAACTGATTAATGTTCATGCAATGTCTCTTTTTATTTAAAAATATATTATGATGGCACACACCATAAAAAAAAAGGATATGAAGTTTTTATTAAAGATGTTTTGGTTTTAAAGTTATATGGTCAAAAAATATCTGTGGTTTCCCAATAAAGTATAGTCAATATTTGGCATTTTCAGGATATGAGCTGATAAAATTGTTTACACATTAGGAAAAAATGATTTAAATTGGAGAAGTATGTCTTGAATTAAAGAATTAACACAAAAAGCCAAAAGAGTAGAGGTAACAAAATTAACTATATAGATGAGAAAATATTAAATTTGTAAATAACTCATTAAAGGAAAACAAATAATTGAAGAAAATTGTAAAATGGATATTTAAAATCAGTTTTATATAGACTTAAGAAAAGTAAAGCTTAATGTAGTTTTTAATATCTACACTTGATTAGGTTAAATAAAACCAAAATTGAAATTTTCTTTAAGTGTCAACATTTGGAACTTAAGGAAAAAATATCAACTGAAATGTTTTGAAGCATATTTGTAAGAGGCGTAGCAAATTAATGAACGAACAGTAATTAAAGATTCTGATTACTGTTTTATAACAATTTTGTAACAAGTCTTTTTTAAAATTTCTCTTATATTCTTAATATTTTAGAACTTTACATGTCTAAAGTTATGTAAAGTTTAGACATACTAAACTTTACATTTTAGTATGTAAAATTTATATACTAAATTTAAATTTAATGTTCTGATTCTAAAAATGTTCTGATTCTAAAAATAAAATTGTTTTGTGTAGATAAATGTATGTTTCACATACATACTTAACCAAAATTACATATTTTTATGTGAAATAAAGTATTTAGACAAATACATTTTACTCTAAAAGACAATTTAAAAAACTAACTGGAATGAAACATGTCAGTTGTCTCATGTATATTTTTTCAATATTTTAAAGACTGTGCTGCTAAAATAACATTTGGGAAGTATGTATATTTAAATAAGAGAATAGTATATATGAAGGGCCATCATCTAAACTTCAATGACATGTAGATGTTTCACTGATTTCCTTCTAATTAGCAGTCTATGTGTGTAATTTGTGGAAATTTTCTTCTTTATATTCAGTTGTGATCATCCTACATATACAATTATGTATCTTTTTTCTGTAAACAAATATTTCTCTTTACATCAGCTACAATTTCTAATTGATATTTCTAATTTCAAATTTATATTTCTTCCAAATGTCATAGTGAAATTCTGCATGCATATATTGACGTGTTAGAATTATTTTATAGTTAGAAAAAGTTGTCTATTTTTGAATAGTGCTGACTTACAGAAAGAAATGTGTATATTACGTATCATATTTGCAATTTTTAATCTTTAGTAACATGCTTATTAGTAATCACTTATACTTTGAGGTTAGGGGAAGGGAGGCCCTGAGATAGTACCCTGAGAGTGTGACAAACCTATTCACATAACTCCTTTCTGCCTTCAGCGCCTGCTAGGGACTCTGTCATATCCACTATGCCACGTAATAGTGGGGGTCCTTCCAGTCATGCCCAAATTTATGGTTAGGCAGATGAACAAGCACTGAGAACATAATGCAAGCTTATAGCCCTTGGTCGGTGCTCCAAGTCCACATTATCAATTTTCTCTAAAAGTATACTGTTTTTAAATTAGAATATTCACTGTTAAAGAGACGTTTTTAAAAAATCCATATCTCAGGAGAACCTGCTGTGATACTCTTATCAGTGTGTTCCACATGACATTGATCTGCTGTCCACACTTTCAGCAGCATTGGATCTGTTAGATCCTGAACAGTGATAAAGCTGCTGACATCAATCTTGACCAGCTCAATTGCTTTCTCTTTCTCTGAGCTCCAGTACACTGAAACATTATCAAATAGCAGAGTAAAAGTAGGACAACTCTTTTGGATGGGGGAGAGGGGGAGCGGGGAGGTTAAGGAACAGCAGGCGCATCCTTTACTTTGGAGGGAAAATCCAGACATGCTGTGATCAGCAGCATTCCCGCGTGTTGTGTATTTGCCCTCTATAATCCCCATTAGTGTGGGTGGAACTTGTGAATGTGAAATACCACTACTATTCTTTGGCCCAAGGGTGGGCCTACCTAATGAGGGCTATTGAAAAGTAGAGTTTTTCCCAGCTGAACGCAGAGAAAGAAGTCTGAGGCACGCTCCCCTGCTGGCCTGAAGGAAAGCAGTAGACAGTTTGTGAACTGCCACTTGGGCCACGTGGCAAAGAAGTACAGGTGGTCTCTCTGATCTAATTAATACACCAGTCTGACATCTAGAAAGAAAACGGGTATCAATCAATCATACAGCTGCAAGATGACTTTTGAAAACCAGTGAGCTCACAAGAGAACCCTAAGTTTCCAATGAGAATCACAGCACTGTCCAGCCACCTTCATTTCAGCCTGGTGAAATCCTGAGCAGAAATTCCAGAAAAGCCATGCCTAGACTCCTGACTAGGAGAGAGTCAGGAGTCCGTGGGAACTGTCATATTATAAATTTGTGTTTTAATCTTCTAGGTCTGTAGCATAGAAGCTTTCTGTTGTCACATAGCAACAGAAAACTAGTACATGCTCTGGACCACTGAGAGTACTGACATTTTCAAGAAATATATGTTCCTTTTCCTCTCATGTGTTTGCCTGTGTGTTTTTCTTATGGCATAAAGGGAATTTGCTAATCCTACCCTCATTATTAGTTATTTCTAGGGATAATATTAACTCTTTCATTGGGTTTATGCAGAAAATGAACAGAGTTATGTTAACATATATAAATGATAAATGTTAGTTGGCGTTGCTGTTAATGTTGTTATAGCATTATGACACAGAACTGGAGTGCTGATATATCCCAGAGGCAGAGTATCCCAGAGGCAGTTCCTTCCAGGTGAAAGCAAGATACTCTGTTTTAATTTGTGTTCCATTGAAATTTCTAGATCAATAAAAGCATACTAATTGCCAAGACATAATATTTGCATGCTCTAATAAGCAGAATACATCTGCATAGTAGGCACAGTTGGGCCTACTAAATAACTTACAGTAATTGATTATTAAAGATTTATTAGTATTTTACAGTAATCAGTAGTCAAGAGAGTAAGGATGTGCTGTGAATTACAGGGCTGGCATCTTTCAAGTGTTTGATGTTTACACAAATCTTCAACTCCTTCGGGAATGGAAAATAGCAAACATTTTTGTTTTTGTTATTATGAGTATTAGTGCATCTGTCCTATCATAAGTTGACTAAACTTCAAAAGTCAAGAAGCCCAAGTGGGAGTGCTGCTATGTACCAAATATCCTATTCCACTCACATACTCAGAAGTTGATAAAAATATCACATTGGATTCAGAAACTCACTGAAATTCATGTCAAGAAAATTTTGTTAAAATTTAAATTATCACCTTACTCCTCGCAATGCCTATGGTGTACAGTGAACTTCATTTAAATTCTGGTTCCCAAGAAATAAGTATTAGCTTGAATGTTACACCCATTATCCTTTTAAAGTTTTCTTTTTATGATTATATGGGCTAAAGAGTTCCAGTTTTTTGGAAAAGGATACGAGGAAGACTATAAGGAAGGCTGATAATATACATGCATGTTTTCTTAAGGTTTTGCTTTTTTTTGAAATTCTTGTTTTTTGTTTATTTGTCTCAATGTTTTCTGGACTTCTGTTTGGCAGATTTTCACTTATGCATTGTTAGAGTCTAAGCATATTGTGACAGTGACTATTATGAATATTCAAATTAGGGCTTCTGATATTTAGCAAAAATCTGAAGGAGGTAAAGGGAGTAAACCACATAGGTAACTGTGGATAGCATAGTTTGGACTGAGGAGATAGCTTGTTCAAAGGCCCTGAGGTATATTCCAAGGAACGGCAACAAACCACAATGGCGTTAGTGGATGAAAAAGCACAATAATGGTAAGAGATGAGATCAGTTATAACAAGCGCCCAGGTTACACAGAGCCTTGTAATACTTTTTACAGCTTTTTACTTTTATTCTGAGTAATAGGAAAAGCCAAATAACAGTTTGAAGATAGGTTCAACATAGTTTAAATCAGAGACTATTAACTGGCTATTTCTTGCATTAGAAACTTGTTGAGCATCCAACATTTAAGTTATTTGTAAAGAACCTCATTAAAAGTATGTTGAAATAATAATTAGGTCAACATTAATAAGCTAAAATAGAGCCATTACTTGAAACTCCATGTAATGCTGAATTATTATAATGCATGTTTTGTAATATGCCTCTATGTCTTGAATTGGGTTTATTATTTTTATGGGAGAAAACTGGTGCACAAATTAAATTCTTAAATCGATTGTGGTTTATATTGTATATTTTAGAATTTTGAGTAAACTTGTTATTATATTGACTTACATATACTGAGAAGAGCAAACGTCTAAGATAATATGTTTAAAATATTTCTTGGGAAATACTAAGTGATTATGGCATGCCTTAATTTTAAAAGATATGGGAGAGTATACTTCTTCAAGTCGTCATTATTGCTAACCACTAATTTGAACAAATTCAAGAGGTATTGTCCCACTAGAAGTATGTTTGTGTGCTATTTAAATATGTTCATATGTTTGTATAGTGCCTGTAAAAGTAATTAAAAATATGAACATATCTTAAGAACAAAGTACATGCATAGAGATGAAAACTGCTCAGTAAAATAGAAAGAATTCGGTTATTACATAATCATAAGAATTTAAAGAGAACGACAAGTGACTAAAACATCTCCATGTACAGTCCGTAAGTATCTGGTATAGGGCAAGAAAAGTGTCATTTAAGAGACATATTTAGGTTTAATTATTTTCTCTTTATTATTAAATGTATTGGGGTGGCATTGGTTAGTAAAATTATATAGGTTTCGAGTGTGCAATTCTATAAGACATCATCTATATATTGCACTGTGTATTTGCCTCCCAAAGTCAGTTCTTCTTCTATCACCATATATTTGACCCCCTTTACCCTTTTCTACCACGTCCCTGTCCCCCATACCCTCTGGTAACCACTAAACTGTTGTCTGTGTCTATGAGTTTTTGTTTATTTGTTTGTCTTTTCCGTTTGTTGCTTTCAGTTTTATATCCCATATATTAGAGCAGTCATGTGGTTCTCGACTTTTTCCGACTTTTTTTGCTTAGCATGATAGTCTGAAGATCCATCCGTGTTGTCTCAAATGGCACTATTTCATCTTTTCTTGCAGTCAAGTAATATTCCTCTGCATGTATGTGCCGTCTTCTTTATCCAATCATCTACTGAAGGACACTTGTGTTTCCATGTCTTGGCCACAGTGAATAATAGTGCAATATGTTTACGGATAAATGTTTTCAGGTTCTTTTGATAGAGATACCCAGAAGAGAGATTGCTGGGTCTTATGGTAATTCTATTAATTTTTTTTGGAACCTCCATGCTGTTTTCATAGTTGCTGTACCAATTTGCATCCCCACCAGCAGTGTATGAAGGATCCTTTTTCTCCACAGCTGCTCCAACACTTGCTATTACCTGTCTTGTCAATGATAGCCTTTCTAACAGGTGTGAGGTGGTATTTTATTGTGGTTTTGATTTGTATTTCCCTAATAGCTAGTAAAATTGAGCATCTTTTCATATATCTGTTGGCTGTTTACATGTCTTCCTGGGAGAAGTATCTGTTCAGGTCCTCTGCCCATTTTTTTAAACTGGGTTGTTTCATTTTTGGTGGTGAGTTGCACACATTCTTTATACAGAGAGGGGCATGCCATAAAAAAGGTATATGCATTTTAAGAAAGGAATAAACTGTATTAAAATTTAAAATTGTAATACTCAATATATACCAATAACAAAAAATGAATACAAGTCACGTTTGACTTCTGTAATTGCAAGAGGTGCTCAAAGTGGTTACCATCAGTGTAGTTTTATACAGTTATTTTTTCTTTCTTAAAATGTGTATACATTCTTGGGGGACACCCTCTGTGTATTTTGGATATTAATCCATTATTGGAGATGTTGTTTGCAACTACCTTCTCCCATTCGGTTGGTTGCCTCTTTGTTTTGTTGGTTTCTTTTGCTGTATAGAAGCTTTTTAGCTTCTTTGTAATTTGATATGGTACCATGTATTTATTTTTGCTGTTACTTCCCTTGACTTTGAAATCAAATTCATAAAATCCTGTCTGAACCCAAGGTTCATAAGGTTAGTATTTATGCTTTCTTCTATGTAATGTATTATTTCATGTCTTATATTTAGGTCTTTGTCCCATTTTGAGTTAATTTTGGTATGTGGTGACAGACAGCAGTCTAATTTCACTCTTTTGCACATGGCTTTCTAATTTCCCCAGTACCATTTATTGAAGAGGCTTTCTTTTCTCCGTTGTATGTTTTTGGTTCCTTTGTCGAAAATGATCTGCCCATATATGTGGATTTATTTCTGGATTTTCAATTCTATTCCTTTGGCCTGTGTGTCTGTTTTGTTTGTTTGTTTGTTTGTTTTTGCAAACACCATGCTGTTTTGATTATTGCTGCTTTGTATCATAAATTAAAGTCAGAGAATGTGACCCTCTAGCCTTGTTTTCCCCCCGCAGGATAGCTTGATTACAGTTGTAACTATAAATTATATTTAATATTATTCAATTGGTTTTAATGTTTACTACCATTTTGTTCAAAAACAATCACAATTTTGATACCCTTATGGGACCTTATACTAGTTATCTATTGCTGAGTAGCAAATTATTCCAAAATTTAATAGCTTAAAAAAACAACATTTATTATCTCACACTGTGTGTCGACAAGGAATCGATGTAGCTGAGCAGGCTACATCTTGCTTGAGATCTCTCATGATGTTGTAGTCACACCGTTGGCCAGGGCTTCCACCATTGGAGAATTGATAATAGCTAAAGAATTGTTTTCCAAAGTCATTCACACGGTTGTTGCGAGGTGACTGTTCCTTGCAGGCTTTTGGGACAAGAACCTCAGTTCCTTTTTATGCCACCTGGGTCTCTCCATTGCCAGATATCTCCTCACAAAATGACGGCTGGTTTCCCCTAGCATGAACTACCCAAGAGAGATTTAAAGAAGTCCTAAAACAGAAGCCACAGGCTCTCTTAGCCTATTCTTGGTAATGGTATAGCATTATATGGGCCTTCTTCTTTTCCTTAGAAGTGTATCAGTAAGTCCTGTGGACACGCAACGGGAGGAAATTACACAAAGGCCTGAATACCAGTAGACAAGGGGCATTGGGAGAGTGAACCTTCTTAGAGACTGACAACTGCAGACTCTCATTTGTCTCTCAACCTCTAGGATTTCAAAATTTTTTTTTAAAGCTTAGAAAAATTACATATCTATCTTGGCCTAAAATATCTGAATGTGTAAGTTAGTGGCCTTCAAACATTAAGAGAAATTTAGCTGTAAAATTTTGAGAGACATCTGTTTCCCAAGAAAAGTCTTAAGAGTAGTCTCTGTAATATTTCTCTGCACTCTGGGAGAGATTCTGAAACTTATTCTCTTAGCACTCTGTCAGTTCTAATTATTATTGTCTCAATATAGTTTTAATTTTTGCTAATCTACCATTTCCTGTAATCCTTATGGCCTATTGGCCTACTATATTTTACCATTTGAAGTGACAAAACCTCTTCTTAATCGCTTTCTAAACATAAAGTCATATTCTGTTTTATAGAGTGAAGTGTGTATAAATCCTTTAACTATCATTTTTGGCCTTCCAGTCTTGTATTTAGTGACTTTCTTGATTTTGACATTAGGTGCACGGCCAGGATAGTTTACACTGATATGTTTTGACATAAGTATTTTTTCCTGTTGTTTATCGGCAATTATTAGTATTTGTCAGTGCTATTTCAGAACAGTATTTTTAACATGAACTTTACTCTTTGTAAATTATTTCCTCCACTATAAAAGGAAAGGAAAATCAGTGTTTTGTGTATATTTGTGCTTGTGTGCTATGGAAAGAAATTCTGAATCCATTCTTTCTCCTCTCTTAAATTTCTCTAGTAATATGATTTAACTATTCCCATTTAATTTGTTAAAGTGTCAATATTATATGTTTAACCCTTAATTAGTTATTAGCCTCTTAGTATTTTAATCAGTAGTAACATCAGGTTTGCTTTAATAAGTGCATAAAAACTATTTCACATAAAAAAAAATCTCTTATGAAATGAAGTCAAAGGATGTTACTGAAAAGAACATCTTGTCTGTGCTTCATCTTAATTCATGGTGGTGTTTCTTTCTTTGCCACTAGTGTCAAAACATTATACTGGCATACCAATTGTCCCCAAGGTCAACTGTACAGGGGGCTGATCTCATATCAGGGGAAGCCAACGCAGAAAGGTTTAAGATACATATCTAAGAATAACATCATTTATTTTTGTACTGTTGGAAGATATGTACGTAAGCATATGCATGTTATTTGAACATTATGCCTTGTCATTATGTTTAGTTTGTTTCATTAAACCAGCTACTGACATACGTGAACGATGAGGTTTCAGAATGCTATTGCATTTTGAGTGCTTTTTATAGAGAGACTCAAGGCATTCTGGCTTGTTACCTGGCCAGAGAATCACCAGACATAAGTATATTGTCAGTAGAAACAGCTGAAGTAGGGAAACCACATATGCTCCCATTAACCTCTAAGAGGAGAAATAAACCTAACTGTGAAAAACGTGATACAATTGCCAAGATAATGCTATATCAGCAAAAGTTGATCAAACTGAAGTTGCAGTTGTTTTTGTTTGGTAACTGGAAATATGCAGGTCTGGTATGAAAACCTAAGCAACCATGTCAAAGTATTTTATGTCACTCCAGAAATTTTACTCATGCCATACTTAGATCTGTGGGATCAAAACAGATCTTCCCAAAGTTTTCTTATGGCAAATAAATAGAAAAATGTTTGGTTTTTTGTTTGTTTGTTTGTTTTGTTCTTGGTAAAATGTAGCCACTCAAACATATTATGTTTAGTAGTATAGTGTAGTGTTGCACCAAATCATATTTTTCTTCAGTTCATGCCTGCGTATAATTGCTTAGTGATTAAAGTGAAAGAAAAATGAATGCTATTGGACGAATGATCTATTCTGTGTCAGATGCTAGGGCAGGTGCCATTTTTCTGATAACATCTTCATGGAAACTGTATATTATTGCTATCTTACCCATTTTCCAAAGAAGGAAATTGAGGCTCAAGAGAATATGCAAGCTGACAAGGATGAAATATGTAATAAGTGACTGGGTTGACATTTAAATCTCCATTGAGATTGAATGGATATTATGGAGATTATGAACTATTTCTATAAGTAGAATTTATGACCACTTCTGGAAAGGTGGTCAAATAGCTATATGGACCACTTCTCTAAACTTCCTATCAAACGTGCTTATACCTATCATAGAATTTCCAACATTGCATTGAAAAATCTGTTCTGTATTTTTCTGTGTTTTATAAGTGTTAGGAAAAGCCTCTTGCCCAATGTATCATAATTATTTAGTATATAACTTATTTCCCCCAAAATAAGACCAAGTCTTATTGATTTTTGCTCCAAAAGACACATTGGGGCTTATTTTCAGGGGATGTTTTGTGTTTTTTTCATATACAACAATCTACATTTATTCATGTACAAAAATCTACATTTATTCAAATACAGTCATGTCATCTTCTTCTGGAACATCGTCATAGCTCTCCAAATCCCGAATTCCAGCTTGAATTTCTTGCAACTCCATTTCCTGTAGAATCTTTGGCCCTAATCTCTTATGTCCTGCAATAGAGCTCTCAAGTGAGCACGTCTTGTCCATGTAGCCTGCGCGTAGTGCATTGGCAACACAGCTGTCAGTGATTTTATCCCATGAATTCTTCACCCAAGTCACGATCTCTTGCAGGCTAGGCTTCACAAAGTTTCCATGTTGATTTCTCTGTATTCTATTTTCAATGTAGTCATTGATTTCCATGTGCAAATGGTCCTTGAATGGCTGGTTTATTACAAGATCAAGAGTCTGGAGATAGGCAGTCATTCCTGCGGGAATCATTATTTGATCTATTCTTCTCTTTGCAAGTTCTTCGTGTCTTTAGCATAGTGAGTGCTGGCTGAATCCCAGACTAGCAGACCTCTTTGGCCACCTCGCGAAACAAGTGCAATATTAAATCGACCCACTTCCTTATAACTGCTTGTGTGCACCGGGCGTTTTCGGTTTCAAGAACATAAATGCCCGAAACACGTTCAACCTTATCTTTCTTGCCCTTAGTGATGATTAGAGGTAGGGCTTCCTTCCATCCAGATGAATTGCCAAAATACAGGTAACACGTGCACTTTCGTAACCAGTGGAGGGAATGTAGATTGACGAGGCGCCCCTCTGATCAATTGTCGTTTGAGATCCTTGGCCCATCAACACTGCAGTTTCATCCACAGCAATCATGTTGGAGAGTTGGTATTTAGAAAAGTCGATGCCATCAACAAAGGACTCGGATACAAGTTCATGTTTAATAATATAATATCTTCCAGCTTGAACAGTGTCGTCGATCTTAGAGACAGTTCATATTGCTGAAGGAAGCCATCCAGCCAGTGCTGTGATGCTTTGAATTCTTCTGGGGATACTTCTAACTGTGGTGCCATTGCAAGGGCAAATGCTTGAGTATCAGCCCTGTGCACAACCAAAGCCTTTGCTCTCCTGTCAGCAATCCATTCACAGATGATGTCTTCCAGCTCAGGAAATAATGGTTGTCAATCTGATCCACACTGTGCTTCTTAGCATTTCCCTCTTCCACCTGTTGACTGAGGTTATCATACTCTGCTTGCCATTTTTGGACCATTTGGAAATCCAATTTCTTCTCTTTGCAGAAAGCCATAAGATTCTTGCCCTGGGAGTCCTCCATGATTCCTTTCTTGTACACCATGGAATAGCTCTTTCTTTTTGCACTCATCTGGAGGTCACAATATTATTCCCTTTAAATCTACCATTAAATCAAGTGTTAATTGAAGAATTACAAGACAGGAGTGGCAACAAAAATGATGACAGTTAAGAATGATGGTCCACACAAAAGCAACAAAAAATTGCAAACACCAAAATTCAGAAAATGTTTCTTTATTTCACACGAGTGCATTAAGTATGTCTGTTACAACACACGACATATTGAATTATGAAGATTCATATTGGATACAACCTTCTCCGTCTGTTATCAAGTGCACAGGTTATTCATGCATTGTGTTTGTACTTCAATTGGTCATTCGGCAATAAGTCTCAAGTTCATCTGTTTACGTAGGCATTTACCTCTTGTCCAAAGGCGCATGCTTGGGTATTTACAAATACATAATTATAATTTATATTATTTTAAGTATTAATGTGAATAATATTATTTATTTATATATAGATATTAATATTAATATTTTATAATTCAATACATCTGTCATGTGTTGCAATGGACATACTATATTTCCGTCTGGATGACAGTCTTAACTGGGGCTTATTTTGGGGGTAGGGCTTATATTACAAGCACCCTGAAAAATCATGCCAGGGCTTATTTTCCAGTTAGGTCTTCTTCTCGGGGAACTACACTAGTAACTGCATTGCTGGTATAAAGTATGAACATTGTAGTAAGTCACAGAGGCCAAAGAGGTAACTGGGAAAAGGACTTAATAAGTTCATCATATTGGTGATAATAAGAGTCACTTCAAACATACACATATACAGTGCTATATAAGCAGTATCAGCCACTTACCTCAGCGGTCATGTGAATTTGGAATAATGGCAAAGACTAAAACTATAGTAAACGCTCTATGTATTTTATGTTGTCTATGGTTACAATATTTATAAATTGTTTCAGTTTCCATAGCTTCCTTTTCTAAATATTGATTCTAAAATTTCAAAATTATTTACGTTTTATGTGTAAATAGCATATCCATTTATTGTGATGCCCAACAGCCATGCCATATATTTGCTTTATATTTGGGCCATAACATGGCAGTATGACTTCTTTTCCTCCTGTAGAATTCCAATTGAGTTTCCTTTTTTTGTTTACGAGAAAACAAACTTATGCATCCTTCACCATGCTATGAATTTCTTCCAGAATGTGACTTTAGTGGATCTAGTCAATGCAATTTAGTTTACTGTATATTTTTAAAAATAATTCTTGCTCCATCATATTTCCGTTATAATTTAGATTGATTATATTAAGAATTATTTCAAAGCTGTCATTCTGGGATTTCTTTTCATTGTATTCCTTATTCAAATCTTCTGTTTTTTGTAAATCCCATATTCTGCTTTCCAGGTATATGTCTTTGTAAAAGGTGTGCTTTGGAGCTCAATTACTTCAGTCTTACATGTCTGAAGATATCTTGATTTTTTTTCTAACATATTTGATTGCTATTTTAGCTGCATATTGACTTTTAAGTTCAAGATAATTTTCTTTTAGATCTTTAGTTCAGTTTTCCTAACATTTGGTTTATCTGATAACCGGTCCGATTCCACTCTGATTCTTATTCCTTTTGTGTGTGTGTATATGTGTGGATGTCGATATACATATACATATAGATACAGAGATAAAGATAGAGAGATATAGATGTAGATATATAGATTTCTCATCTTTGAGAGATGTCAGGGTTTTCTCGTGGATTTTTTCTGAAATTTCAACAGTATGTAGAAAATATTGGTCTTAATTAATCCTTCTTGATGCCAGTCTTTCTAAATATTGACGTATTTCTATAACAGAAAATACTATTTTATTGTTTGATGATTTTTCTAACTTACACTTTCTATCTTCTCTCTTTCTGTAAATCCTTTTAACTACTCATATGTTAGATATTATAGCTTTGTTTTTACTCTTTTTTTCTGCTGTGCATTTACTTTTTGCTAAACATTCTTGGAGTCATACTTAATCTCTCAGGCTTTCTTTGGCTATTTTTATTACTATATATCATTTTTAAATTGTGACACATTTATGAAACTTATGACTTATTAAACAGATAGATGAGAATCAAAATGATTTTTTTAATTAAACTTTATTGGGGTGACAAGTGTTAGTAAAGTTTCATAGGTTTCAAGTGCACAATTCTGTAATACATCACCTATATATCATGTTGTGTGTTCTCCACCCAGAGTCAGTTCTACTTCCATCACCGTATATTTGATCCCTTTTACCCTCCTCTACCACCCCCTTGCCCCCCTAACCTCTGGTAATTAGTAAACTATTGTCTGTATCTGTGAGTTTTTGTTTCTTCATTTTTTTTTGTCTTGTTCCTTTGTTTTTTTCAGTTTTGTATACCTCATATCAATGAAATCATATGGTTCTCAACTTTTTCTGCCTGACTTATTTCATTGAGCATTATAATCTCATGGATCTTGGGATCTTGAGATCAAAATGAATTCTTGAAATATCTCTTTGAAAGAATACAGTTTTGTTTTTTCCCCCTTTGGTTATACTTATAAAAGTGTTTACAAGTTTTAGGCTAGATTTCACAAGTGATCAACGCTATAATCTATTTTTAAATGTTCAATATTTCAGAAATAACTCATATATTAACATTTTCATACCACACTACAAAGAATACTTATATGTGAGATTTGCCAATAAAAAAGTGACCTTGTGGGTAAAAGTTCTTTTTTAAAAATTAAATGTATTGGGGTGATATTGGTTAGTAAAATTATATTGGTTTCAAGTGTACATTTCTATAATACATCATCTATACGAGAATATTGCATTGTATGTTCACCACCCAGAGTCAGTTCTCCTTCCATCACCATATATTTGACCATATTTCCCTCCTCTACTATCCCCCTCCCCTTACCCTCTGGTAGTCACTAAACTGTTGTCTGTGTCTGTGAATTTTTGTTTCTTTGTCTTGTTTCTTTGTTGCTTTATGTTTTATATCCCACATATAAATGAAATCATATGATTCTTGACTTTCCCTGTCTGGCTTATTTTGCTTAGCATAATAATCTCAAGATCCATCCAGGTTGTTTCAAGTGGCAGTATTTCATCTTTTTTAACAGCTGTACAGTATTCCATTGTGTGAATGTACCACATCTTCTTTATCCAATTATCTATGGAAGGACGCTTTGGTTGTTTCCATGTCTCGACCACCATAAATAATGCTGCAGTGAACATCGAGGTACATATATTTTTACAGAGAAATGTTGTCAGATTTTCTGGGTAGCTACCCAGGAGAGGGATTGCTGGGTCATATGGTAGTTCTATTCTTAATTTTTTTTAGGAACCTCCATACTGTTTCCTATAGTGACTATACCAATTACATTCCCACCAACCATGTATGAGGTTTCCTTTTTCTCTACAGCCTCTCCAGCACTTGTTATTGTTGTTGATAATAGCCATTCTAATAGGTGTGAGATGATATCTCATTGTGGTTTTGATTTACAATTCCCTAATAGCTAATGAATTAGAGCTCTTTCATGTATCTGTTGGTCATTTGTGTGTCTTGGGAGAAGTGTCTGGTCAAGTCCTCAAGCACATTATTTAAATGGATTGTTTGTTTGTTTTGTTGTTGAGTTTTTCAGAAATGTTCCATTATATCCCCTTCATAGTTATTCACAATTGATATTACAATATGAAATGTGAAAAATATTGAAGTAAATAATCCATTTGTGGTTAATAAATATTTTGCAAAAATTATTTGATACTGTATCATTTTTCAGTACTTATTAATGTTTCTGACCTACTGGATACAACAGTTGCTCTAATGTCCCCCCTAAATAATAGTAGTAGTTGTAGAAAAATGATTAAAAATCCAAGTAAAATTGTGTGTGATATTGTAAAAGAAAATAATACAACATATATATTCTGGAATTAAAAGATTTATAATTTTAAAGTTTATTAAGCTTTGTCATACATTCTAGAAGTAATTGTATCCCATGCTTTAAGAGATAGGACTTTGATTCCTTTTTTGGCAGTGGAATATGTTTAACATATTTTAGAATAAACAATAAGATATGACCTTATATGACAGAGGTATTAAATATTAAGTTTGAGTCAATTTGTCACTGGAGACGTAACTGAAAAGAGAGTCCAGGTGAATAATTCTCAGGGGAAAAAAAAATACTAAAAAAAATTGAAAAAAATCTTTTGCGTCAGTAAAGGGCAATTGAATAGAACTGCCATGCCAATGAACATTATCTATATGACTTACCCTAATTTTAAATGATAATGACTATATACATGGATAAGATTAGGAAAAGCAGTTAGAACTCGTGTCTTCTTTATTTTTATATGTGTATATTTATTCTTATCACAGAAATAAGTTTAAATTTTATTGCCTTCTCTTCTTAAATGACTAATTTAAAGCATCATGTTTAAATATCCTGAACATAAGTCAGACTGTGTTATGGGATGATTTTAAAAGGCCCAGCACTATCTCAGGCATTTGGAGGGATCCTGAAATGTTTATTGATGGCCTCATAGACTATCCTCATCCTGTTTTGCTGATGGATACTTGGTGGTTGGAAAAACATTACTCATTTCATTACCAGATGAAATCACAAAATATTCTATAAGCCTATACCTTACTAATTTCTGATATGTAGAAAACTATGACTTTTTAAATCATCAACAAAGATTAATATACAAAGAGTTTGATAAAAATCACTTGAGTCTGGTACTGAGAATCCATCGTTATTTTTAGATCCATAGATTAAGATTATTGTTAAAAGTGATCAGTGGCTATTTTCAAATCTGTTTTCAGCATTTCTTTGTTGAGAAAGTGAAATTCAAATTTATGTAATTATCCTCTCTTTTCAATGGGATGGAGAGCTGTTTCTTTAAATTTTGCTCAAAATAAAGCTATAAACATGTATAGATATAAATAATGTTAATGCCATATTTTTATTCTATTTTTGGTTACCTGAATAGCTACATCAAAGATGGGCAATTAATGAAGCAAAATAAATAATTTAGTTTTTTTTTTTTTTTAATAATTACTTTTGACTAATCGGGAAGTTACTGTGGATGCAACATTGCGCAAAAGCAGACCTGGTTCTCTCCCATATTATTGCAAGGTCTCCACCTAATGATCCAGCAGCTTTGCAGAACAGGTTTGAATTTTTTCAATCAATTATAAATTAGTATCTGGATGATAGATATAATTAGAATGTCAGGAGACCCAAAAGCACCGTAAAGATAGTGACGTGTTAGTTAGAATTGTTAAAAGTGGTTTCTATTTTCATTGACTAATTTCTACTTTATGGATTTTGGACATACATAGTAAAATAGGGAAAGGTATAGGAGAAACAGTAAATAACCAATATTGCTTTTTATTGTGTAGATGGTGTCTATCCAATGATTAAATCAACATATACTCTAAATTTAGCATTATCATTATATATATTCTGAATTTTCTGAGTAAATGTTTCTGAGAATCCTACCAGGTATTTTCAAATTAATAATCTTTTTAGTATACTGGAATTATATTTCAAATATTCAGACTGAAATAACTGAAACTATTAGCTTGAAAATTAGACTTATATAAACACAGGCTTTTAGTGTTTAACAAAAAATGTTCACAAACCTATAAATCTCCCAAATTGGAAACGCATAAATGGTTCAAGTATCCTTTTGTGTCCATTTGGATAGCTGAAATTCATGAAGCATACACATGTAGCTCAGATTTAAAAAAAAAAAATCCAATCTCTTCAATTATATCTACTTTTGCTCATTAGAGTAATCTAGAATCATTTTATTTGTCTACCTAAAGACCAAGGGGCATAATTATAAAAGTGACATTCACTTTATTTCTGTTAGAAAAGTCTGTCTATATTAGATGAAATAGAGATTTTTATCAAGTAAAGTATAATGATAAAAATAGTATGTGATGCATGGCACAAAAATAAATTTATTAAGTTTAAAGACTAAAAGATTCATAAAACCAGATAATTTAGATAAAAATAAAGAACCAAAGATTATTCCATGGCTGTGTTCCCAGTGGAAGAATAAGTGCTCCCAAAATATAACTGAGTACAATAATTTCTTGTCATACTATTAGAATATCTTTCCAAAATGTTTTGTTTTTGTGGCTACACTCAGGCTCTTTCATTCATATTTGAATGGCTAATTACCTCTTACTTATGCTTTCCTTTTTTCTCCCTGTGTACAATGCACTTCAGAGAATACATGTAGTAACTCAAAATGATTGATATGATACTGGACCATATTTTATGGGAAGGTGGTGGAATGAATAATGTAGGTAAGACATACAGAAATCCCTGCAGGGGAAGGAGAGTGGTGTAAGGAAAGCACTGAAAGCAGTATTGATGGAACACAGAAAAAGTGTGGAACAAGATGAGGTGGGAAATACAGGCTAGGGCCAGACTATACAAGGCTAGTCACTACTCTATGAACAATAGACTACATATTTTAAGTATAGAATTTAGGATGACTGCATCAAAATTGTGATTTTTATCGTTCCCATTCTTGGGAAAAATATATCTTTTGGAACCAATGGAAAAAGGGGCAAGAGTGGAAATTAGAAGAGTGGAAATTAGGAGGGTATATGTAACGGGTTACTCAGGATCTATATTAGTTTTCTCACAATCACTTTGAACTCATTAAACGTAATACTGATCTTACGATTTTTAACCCATTATTAAGCATTCCCTTCTTAGTAAGTTTTCCCTATTTTCGTCAGTACTCCCTCTCCAACCTGTGCCCCTCTTGATTGCCTTTGCTCTTTTTTGTAATGTATGGGAGTGAAGAAAAGAGAAAATTCTTCTCTTTTGCTCTTAAAGTCCTAAAGTACACTTAGCATCAGGTACATCTCTCGGATGGGGCAGTAGGGATTGCAAGGTCACCTGCCTTATGATGGTATGATGCATAGGAGTGAACAACAGGACACTGCAACTTAACCTCCTTTTACAGACACTACCAAATTTCAATATTGAATTTTTTTTCAGTAAATTTACTAAGGGTTCATTAAAAGATGTTCATGGTATGATTTCATTTCATGTATGATTCTGTTGATTCTTTTTCAATTAATGGTTTTGATCTGTACAATTACTTAATAATTTTACCAGAAAATAATGTGAAGTAGACCCTATTTGCCCTACAAAGACATCCCTAAAACAACAAATTACTTGGAGTCTAGATGTAGATTTGATTTATCCTGTCATCTTAATACAAAGATTGATTTTAATATGTGAATAATAGGAAGCTACAGATGAGACTTAACTGACTTAAGTGAAGTTGATAAATGCTATAACCTACTTTCTACCTTGTCTGTAATTAATGGTAACTGTGTTGGATGACACGTGGTAAGCATAGAATTAATACCCAGTGAGTTCAATATGTAACGGTACACATCAAAGTAAAGTTAACAAGATTCAGGGGCCAACCTGGTGGCTCAGGCAGTTAGAGCTCCATGCTCCTAACTCCGAAGGCTGCCGGTTCGATTCCCACATGGGCCAGTGGGCTCTCAACCACAAGGTTGCCAGTTCAATTCCTCCAGTCCAGCAAGGGATGGTGGGCAGCACCCCCTGCAACTAAGATTGAACATGGCACCTTGAGCTGAGCTGCTGCTGAGCTCCTGGATGGCTCAGTTGGTTGGAGCGCGTCCTCTCAACCACAAGGTTGCTGGTTCGACTCCCGCAAGGGATGGTGGGCTGCGCCCCCTGCAACTAGCAGCCGCAACTGGATCTGGAGCTGAGCTGCACCCTCCACAATTAAGACTGAAAGGACAACAACTTGAAGCTGAACGGGCACCCTCCACAACTAAGACTGAAAGGACAACAACTTGACTTGGGGAAAAAAAAAAAAGTCCTGGAAGTACACACTGTTCCCCAATAAAGTCCTGTTCCCCTTCCCCAATTAAAAAAAAAAAAAAAAAAAAAAAAAGAGAGAGAGAGGGGGGTGAAGAAGAATTAGATTTCAGAAAATAGAGGAGGATTTTTCTTATTAAAAGGTCTTTTCTAGCGCCCAGATTCCCTAATGGGCATATTATGGGAGATGAAGAACCAAGGGAAGACTCAAAGCCACATCTGAAATAACCTTTTCTTGTAAAATGGGCATTGATGCATATCAAGATGAAGAAAAGGTATTTTTAGTTTGAAAACCTGTTGAAAGCCCCATTGTCTTTTACCATTAAAAAAAAAAAAAATGATTTGATCCAGTCTTCCGTGGTGGGCATTTTAGGTTGTTTCCATATGTTGGCTATTGTGAATAGCACTGCAATAAACATAGGGGTGCATATATTTTTTTCAAATTAGTGTTTTGTATTTCTTTGGCTAAATACTCAGAAGTAGCATTGCTGGGTCATAAGGTTTATGTTTAATTTTTTGAGGAACTTCCATACTGTTTTCCATAGTCGCTGCACCAGTTTGCAATCCCACCAGCAGTGCCCAAGTGTTCCCTTTTCTCCACGTCCTCTCCAGCACTTGTTTGTTGATTTATTGGTGATAGCTATTCTGACAGGAGGGAGGCCATATGATCTCACTTAAATGTGGAATCTAAAGAACATACTTAATGAGCAAACAAAGCAGAAATAGACTTAGAGATACAGAGGAAAAAAACAATGGTTGCTAGATGGAAGAGGTGTTGGGGGATGAGGGTGAAGGTGAAGGGATTACAAAGTACAAATTGATTGTCACAAAATAGTCACAGGGGTGTACAATACAGTATGGGGAACATAATACTGTAAAGATCATGTAGGGTGCCAGATGGGCACTGACTAATCAGGGAGATAACTTCATAGACTGTAGATGCCTGACCACTGTGCTATACACCTTAAGCTGAAGTAGAATAATAGAATAATACTGAATTTCAACTAATATATATAGTAACAACTTTATACAATCAGATTTTATACAGTCAGAGGGGTAGTACACTTGGGGGGTTATCACTTTGTGAGGGGTGTAAATGTCTAATAATTATGTTGTTTTGTGCAACTGAAACTAATATAAAAAAAATGAAAGAAAGCAAAAAAAAAATTAAAAGAAAACATTAAAATATATTTTGAATTTCCAAAACTTTAAAAGAGGGCATAAAATTGAGTACGTTTTCAACAGGAAGCTGGGCTCTAAAATGCTGAGGAAGATTAACATAAGAGGAAGCGTGTACAGAAACAACCTAGCTCAGAAACAGGGCACCTTCAGAAGACAAAGTTTGGAATTAATGTGAGTGTAAGGTTGTTTCCACTAATCACTTTAGTCAAACAACCATTCAAGTCAGACTACCAGTTTGACTGGCTTTTTGACCTTATTAACATGATGTTTGACCAAATTGATTGAACAATTCAGTTGAAATGGCAGGATCACAAACAGTCCTAGGCTCTGCAAATGCTATCTGTAATTTCAAGTCAATGAATAGCATTTACTGTGTGCAGAGGGTATGTATAATGCAATGATTATTTAAACCTTCTCTCTTTTTCTAAACCTGCTAATCCTGCTCTTCCCCTTTTACTCTCAAGAGATCACCTTGCTTGCTACTTCAGAGAAAAAATATACCAAAAAGTTATATTAATATTTGTCAGTTGCATAGTCTTAACTGCCAGTTATGGTCTCTTTTGTCAAATAGCTATGACTTTCAGAGATCTCAATATGCTTATACCTTGATAATTTTATTTTTCTTTGTTGTTGTGATTGCTTTCATTTGAAACATGAAATATGGATTTCACTCAGCAGAACATTCTTTTGAGGTGAAAATATTCCAAGATTTTCAAGATCAATTCACGAATTCATGAATTTTTCTTTTCTGAATCCAATTCCCTTCTGGACTGTATTTCTTTTTACTAATTAAACGTTTCTTTAGCATATTAAAAATCTCTGACATAGTGGTTCTTTGACTATAAAGTGGTATTACTAACTCTGTTTACTCTAATTCTTTAACCAAACATAAGAAGGTAGGAAAATACAAAAAAAAAAAAAAAAAGGAAAAATAATTTCATGATTTTTTTACGCTATTTTTTTTTTATCATATACCTTAGCAGCTATGTGAGAAATAAGGTTAAAAATGTAATAGGACCTCTCATGGATAAAACTTGTAAAATGCTAACTTGGAGCCCCAAGATTCACATTTAAGTAAACAGTTAAAATAGACTACAGTTCAGTTATTTCATAAAATAATTGAGTAACTAATTCCACATTTGTGTTATTTCAGCATAATGGGGATTCATTCAGGGAAATGCTGTTTCCTTATTCTTGCTAGAAGATAATACGCAAGGTAACCTATTTGAATATAATAGTGTAATAGGATGGTACCATCTATAACGTTAAAAATAACATTGTAGCTGCAGTCATAGCATCTTTGTTCTGGGGAAAGCCTGCCAGTCCTGGAAATAAAAGGAACAATAGTGTTCATCAGATTATCCTAACAACACAAAATGGCATGACCTGTTCTGTGAAATTCTCTCTGTAGAGTTCACTTAACCAATCAAAAATATATTTGTTTTGCTTTTGAAAATGTTCATACTTTAATAGGGATGTCTCGTGAATGTCATGAACAGTAAGTACTCACAAAAATGTTCACTGCCTGCATATTTGAATGAACCATATTATTCAATTAATGGAGGAAAAATAGCTCTGTCAATTTTGATTTAATTTCCTTGTGTTTTTCAGAGAGCAAAAATAAATAAAATTTATTGCAATTATTCACTAAAAAATTAAAACCATCACAAAAAACATTTCAACTATAAACCAAAGGAAGGCATAAAAATAGAAACAAAATAGCAAATGTACTCTAAATAACAGCTAGTTGTATTCTATGGTTCACATCTGCAAAAAAAAAAAAAAAAAAAAAGTTGGTGAATTTATTTATTCATACAGGAAAGGGGGTAAAAATGCTTTTGTCTCTCTTTACCTCAAACCCTGGCGGTTTTCTTTATTTCTGGCCATTATGAAAAGACTGGTGGTATGACTAGTAGCTTTCTGCCAGGAACCACTAACCAGCCCAGAACTAATACTTGTAGCCATGATATGTAGCCCTACCTCTGCCCATTACTCTGGGACTTGATTTGCTTTTCTCTCCCACTTCTCATTTATAAATCAAGAATGAAAATGTCCAACTGTCTTATTTGTAAATACAATAAAATGTATATGAAAATATTTTTTATAAAATAAAAAAAAAACATCAGAATCACATAAAGATAACGATTTGCTTTTTAAACTAAGATACAGACAAAGATGCTCTTGAAAAACACCTAGGAGTTGGGTTAAACATGTTTATTTCCAGCTGCTTTACTTGGTATTGTTTCAGAACTTCTCACCCAATAAATACACAAGCAATGCCACGGCACAGACAGCCAAAACATTTTCACCTTAATGAACATTTTCACCTTAATAAACATTGTTTTCCTCTGTACAAAGGGGATTACGTGTCATTGTGTCCTAATATTTATCAAATATGGGCCATACTCAGTTCTTTCACTAAATTCCATTTTCTTACAACTTTAGTAAAAGGAAATAAAGATTTATGTCGAAGGAAGGAAAGCATTAGTTTGTAATTAAATGTAAAAACTTAGGAGACATAGACACTCAAGTTAGAATAATGTCTCTGCTCCTTAGTAACTATAAGCAGTGAGTCAGTTACTTAATTCCTACAGACTCAATCAAGCTTTTAAATGGTGAGAATAATACCTACATGCAAGCTTGTGAAGATTACTTACAAAGAAAGGTACATAAGGTTTTGGCACAAGGGCCAACAGATTCGTTAAGCATATAAAACTAACAATGGTTAATATTTTAATCTGGCTTTTATTGTTTCTCAACGATTAACAAGCTGAGGAAACTTAGACAGCTTATCTCATCATTTATATATAAAGTGAAATATTGATTGGGGAAATGTGTGATGGCCATTCCCACCGTCATGAATTTAAGAACCCCTGTCTAACTCAAGATGCTATTTTATTGTGACCACCTCTTTTAGTTAGGAAAGGGGTTTAGTCTCCACTTAACTCATGAAGCCAACTCCCTGGAAGGGTTAATCGCTTACCTCAGTTCATCTAGAGCAGGGCTATTCAAACTTTCTGTAAAGGGCCAGCTAGTTATCATTTTATGCTTCTCAGGTCAAAATGTCTCTGTTTCAAAAACTCAGCTGTGCTGTTTCTTGCAAATACAGCAATGGACACCGTGTAAACCAGTATTGAGTACAGTTTTATTTATGGACACTAATTTGAATTTCGTATTATTTTAACATATCACTATTCTTTTGATTTTTTTCTTCGACCTCTTAAAAATGTGGAAAACATTCTTAGTTCATTAAAACAGGTAGGAGGCTGGATTTGGCTGCTGCCATAGAGTATTACATGGTTAGGACTAAAACCCAGGTTTTAAAAGGCTAAGCTCTTTGTTAAATCATCAAATTAATTGACTTAATTTAAATATAATTAGTATAGAATATACATATCTGGGTGATATACTACTTGAATTACATTATCACTGCCTAGATGGCAGATGAAATACTGAAAAATAGTTGCAAAATTTGTATTCTTCACTAAAATGACAAAAGAAATCAATAAGTCTTTCTTTTGAAGGGTGAAGTTATTTGCAGAAGGGCAAAGGAAAATGAAGTGAACGTGTTGTATTGCCTCTGCATGTCCACATATTTGGCTGAGTCTCATGATGATCGTGGGGTGTGTGTCAGCATGCAGCCACACATCAGTACACACTGAAACACTGTTTATCATATATGCCAAGCTGAAGTAGGTCCAAAGTGTTGGAAGACCTTGGGAAACTAGCCCAAACCGCTGTTTGTGTAAGGTTCATGAAGAGAAAAGCAAACTTCCTGATGACAGTGGTTAGCAAATTGTTCTCAGAAACAAAGGAAAAAAAAAGGAGTAATGTTAAGTTTTTCAAATAGAAAGGCGAAATTCAATACCAGTTAGTGATTATGGGTATGTATGAAACACATGGTAATATTTTGTGCCATTGGCTTCCTTTCCTGACACGTTTAATTTATTAAGAAGGGAAAGCTTAAAAAGGTATTTATAAATTAATGGATCACTTTCTTGTATCACTTTTTTGAAGTAGTTTTAAGGCAGTTGCCCTTTTTTTTTTTTGTTACTTTTGTACAGGAGGTGAAAAGAAAAATACAAACTAGGAAGAACGTTATTTATCCTACATTGAAACAGTATTAATGTAATCCACAAAGCAGGACAGTGACCGGAGAGAGTTCAAATTTAGCCATTTCCTTTGCATTCTTTTTTCATTTACAAAATCTGAAAAGCATACCAAGAGTTAGATACTGGGATTCGTTCCAGTTTGATATGTAAAATATTTATTTATTTTATTTGAAAAATACAAGGCGTATGTGGAACTTGTGCAGCAGGATATGACACAGGCTAATATTTGAGCTTAAGAAAAGTGTACTCATCCATATGTCCTATAATGAGAGAATCAGTACTTTTTGTGAAAGCTGTTTAGTTGTGGATCGCATGGAGAAAACAATTTTGGTATGCAAGTGAACGCCAGGGTTACTTAAAAAAAAAAAAAAAAAAAAACAAACTCACATATTCTCAGGTTGAGACTAGGGTGAGGTGAGTGAGACAGCTGCCTTAGGGGAAAATTCTGGGGGTACAAAATAAGTATATGATCAATATAATGTTTCAATGCAATATTTTTAAAAAATGCAAAAACCCATAGTAAGGAATAGCAAACTTTTAAGTGAAGACCAAATTTGACCCTGCACCACATGCAAGATTGTGCTTCACTTCCATCACAGAATTCCTGTGCTTGTTGCTTGTTACAGTAAAACTTTATTTACAAAAAGATCACTGTCTCATAGGCCATAGTTTGCCAGTGATTTAAATATATATATATATATATATATATATATATGTACATATATAAATATATGTATATATTTATATATATATATATATATATATATACGTATATGCACGGAAATAGTATATATCTTGATTATTTAATTTTGCAGCTTTCTTAAATTTTGTGTCCCATGAGAATTACCTCATTGACATTAACCTCATTCATTCCTGAAAAACATCAAATTTTCAAAACAAAACTAAATAATTAAAGAAACAGAAGAAAAAGAAAGCTGAAGAGGCCAAAGATGTAAAAATCATAGAAGAGAAAAAATGTGATAAGAATTCAAAGGAAAACTAATTGAACAGAAACTATGAAAATCATGCAAAACACAATTTCCCCAGGCTGTGAATATGCAAAAGGGAAATAGTAGATCAAGTACTTTCTTAGTTGAAATGGATATAACTGGGCATTCTTCCTGCATCCGCGGCAGGCACCTCTGAGTTTAGAAACTTTTCAGTGTGAAGTCTTGAACACTGGGCATGCTGGTGGAGGGTGGGGAGGAAGAGAGAAAGAAGCCAGATCTTTTTCATCTGTTTTCCCGAGACTCTTTATGCAAAGTGGATGTTTCTTCTTCACAAATAGTAACTTGACAATTAAGAAATGAGTCTCCCATTTCTACCTCTCTCAGATGTTCGAAAGTTAAAACCCTAGAGGCTAATCCTGACACTTTTTCTAGTCCTGCTAAAAAGAAAATAAAAACAAATTGTGATGATATAAGTGGAATTGCTTGAAACTTCTACTCTTAAGTCTTGTCTTTGGTGTTATCTTAAAGCATTTGAGACCAAAGATTCTGTAACAAGACCACCATTAAGTAAATCCCTTCTTTGTTACTTCTTATGTGATCTTGAACAGGTCATTTAAACTCTCTTTTCTTCAGTTTACTCATCTGTAAAATGGGACTAGTGATAATTTTTACCTTACAAAGTTTGACAATTAAGTTCACGAACTTGTTGTAGTGATGCTGCTAACACATTTTTTTTTTATATCAGAGAGATTATTCATTATGAATTTGTACCAACTGGACAAATACTTAACCAAGTTTACTATTTGGAAGTGCTGTAAAAGCTGCATGAAAAAGACAAAAACGACCTAAACTTTTTGCCAACAATTCAAGGCTCTTAAGTTCACGAACTTGTTGTAGTGATGCTGCTAACACATTTTTTTTTTATATCAGAGAGATTATTCATTATGAATTTGTACCAACTGGACAAATACTTAACCAAGTTTACTATTTGGAAGTGCTGTAAAAGCTGCATGAAAAAGACAAAAACGACCTAAACTTTTTGCCAACAATTCAAGGCTCTTGCATCACGACAATGTACCAGCTGACAAGACAGTCTGTGAGGGAGTTTTCAGCCAGTAAACAAATAACTGTATTGGAACACCCTCCCTACTCACCTGACCTGGCCCCCAGTGACTTCTTTCTTTACCTGAAGATAAAGGAAATAGTGAAAGGAAGACATTTTGATGACATTCAGGACATCAAGGGTAATATGAGAACAGTTCTGATGGCCATTCCAGAAAAAGAGTTCCAAAATTGCTTTGAAGGGTGGATTAGGCCCTGGCATAGGTGCATGGCTTCCCAAGGGGAGTACTTGGAAGGTGACCATAGTGATATTCAGCAATGAGGTAAGTAGCACTTTTTCTAGGTTGAGTTCACGAACGTAATTGGCAGACCTCATATAAAGTTATAATTAATATTAAATGAAGTAAAGCAGGTAAAGCTTTTGCCTATAAATAATTTTAAAAGTAGGAGGTATAACAATGCCTTACATCAAATTATACTACAAGGCTACAGTAATCAAAACAGCATGGTACTGGCATAAAAACAGACACATAGATCAATGGAACAGAATAGAGAGTCCAGAAATAAATCCATGCCTATATGGCCATTTAATCTTCGACAATGGAAGTAAGAATGTACGGTGGGGTAAAAACAGTCTATTCAATAAATGGTGCTGGGAAACCTGGACAGACACATGAAAAAAAATGAAGCTGGACCACCTCCTTACACCATATACAAAAATAAATTCAAAACGGCTTAAAGACTTAAATGTAAGATCTGATACCATAAAATTCCTAGAAGAAAATATAGGAAGAAACTTCACAGACATTACCCGGAGTAAGATTTTTACTGATATATCCCCTAGCGCGAGGGAAGTAAGAGAAAAACATGTGGGATTACATCAAACTAAATTTTTTTTTCACAGCAAAGGAAAGCATCAATAAAACAAAAAGGGATCCTACTGAATGGGAAAAGATATTTACCAATGATATATTTGATAAGAGGTTAATATCACAAATTTATAAAAAACTCAACTCCAAAAAAACAAACAACCCAATTAAAAAATGGGCAGAGGGCATAAGAGACATTTTTCTAAAAAGGACATACAGATGGAAAACAGGCATATGAAGAAATGCTCAACCTCACTAACCATCAGAGAAATGCAAATAAAAACCACAATGAGATACCACCTCACCCCAGTCAAAATGGCTATCATCGATAAAGCAACAAACAACAAGTGCTGGCGTGGATGTGGAGAAAAGGGAACGCTTGTGCACTGTTGGTGGGATTGCAGATTGGTGCAGCCACTATGGAAAACAGTATGGAGGTATCTCAAAAATCTGAAAATGGAACTACCTTATGATCCAGCGATTCCACTCCTAGGTATCTATCCGGAGAAATCCAAAACTCTAATTCAAAAATCTTTATGCACTCCTATGTTTCTTGCAGCACTATACACAATAGCCAAGACATGGAAACAACCAAAATGCCCATCGATAGACGACTGGATTAAGAAACGGTGGTACATTCATGCAATGGAGTATTACGCAGCCATAAAGAAGAAAGAAATCTTACCATTTGCAACAACATGGATGGACCTAGAGAACATTATGTTAAGTGAAGTAAGTCAGACAGAGAAAGACAAATACCATATGATCTCACTTATATGTGGAATCTAAAGAAAAGAATAAGTGAATGAACTAATCAGAAACAGTTTTGGAGACAGAGGAAAAACTGAGCGTTGCTAGATGAGAGGGGGGTGGGGATAAGGGGGAAGGTGAGGGGATTAGAAAACAGTCAGTATCCACAAGATGGTCACGGGGTTTTGAAAATTAATTTGGAGAATGTAATCAATAATGTTGTAAAGATTTTGTAGGGTGTCCGATGGACACTTGTCCCATTTGGGAGACCACTTCAGGGATGATGTAGATGCCTGATTACTGCACTGTACACCTGAAGCTGCAGCTGAACAATAATGAATGTCAACTACAAGTTTATATATATCTATATCTATATGTATATGTATATGTATGTATGTATATACTTACAAGAAGCGGAGTACAGCATTAGGAATAGAGACAGTGGAAATGTAATGGCTCTGTGCGATGTCAGAGGGATAGTGGATGGGGGAGGGGGGTTCACACAGTGTGAGGGATAGAAATGATAAACGTCTAAGTATTACTTTGTCTCGTGCACCTGAAACTAATAAAAAAAAATATTAAAACCAACTTTGTGATTAAAAAATAAGTAATTTTATAACTCACATTATACTTATGATAAATCATTGCGTTGTTAAGAATAAGACTGTTAAAATAGGAGATAAAATAATCAGAATTGCAAGACAATGTATACTGTTTTATAGTAAAATGATGTTTTTGCAAGCGACCAAATGGTGGGATAAAAATGTTAAGTAGTAAAATCCTGAACAACTGCAGCTAGAGATGGTTAATAAAGATATATTTCTTTATGATAGGGAGCCCATTTTTAGCTTGTAAACAATTTTGATTTACTCTTTTTGCACGAAGGAATGAAGTATAAAACACAAAACCATTAAAACAGTGTTGGCAGAAGGCAGAATGCAGAAGTAATGGAGACTTGAGAAAGGGAAAAAAAAATGTATTGAAAGCAGACATTATACAGGAAGTTTTCTCCCCTCAACCCAGAGTAGGAAAATTGTCTACATTGCAACTAAACATACACACAAATGTCAACAAAAGTTTCATTAAACACCACCTTTATTGGTTATTTTCTCTCTGCTCTGCTCTTCTCTTTGTCTTCTATTGTAATGATAATTTTTTGTCTAAAATGAGTTATAAACAAATGCATGAAGACATTCTACAGTTTCAATAGTACCAACAACACTATTTATAGAAAGTAAACATGGCCGAGGATGATATATGACATTTAAGTAAGAATGAAAGGAAGGGAGGGTGAGAGGAAAGGAAAGGAGAGTGAAAGGAAAGGAAAGGAAAGAAGGAAAGGAAAGGAAAGGAAAGGAAAGGAAAGGAAAGGAAGGAAAGGAAAGGAAAGGAAAGGAAAGGAAAGGAAAGGAAAGGAAAGGAAAGGAAAGGAAAGGAAAGGAAAGGAAAGGAGAAAAGTGGGAGGATGGCAGTTAGTGATTGAGTCACCAGAATTTGGGCAATATAAGAAGAGAAATCGAAATTGGAGCATTTCTAACAAGTTCCCAGTGATTCTGATCCCACTCTTCCCAGGACCACACTTTGTGAACCATTGTCTCACACATGATTTAGTCACAACAGGCTACAGATAATACTTCAACATACACATGTGTGCTCACATACTCTTTCTTCATTATTCCTGTGAAATAGTAACTTATAATTTATAAATGAATACAAGGAGACAAAATGCTATGGCTTAAGCAAAACAACAGAGCTAATAAATAAATAAAATCTTAATACCCAGCTTTACTGAAGCCAAATTGTGTAGACTTTCTGCTATTTTAAATCACATAGAAGAAGGAGTGATTATCAGCTCAAGGTATTGAAGAAGGAAGAGAACCTCATGTGGTGAGTTACCTCGGGAATCAGAAACAAATTAATTATGGGCTTGATGAACAGCAGCAGTAACGGAATTTGAAATTGAATGGACTTGAACTTATAATGACCAATTTTGCATTGTTGTTCCACTTCTTTGAGCAATAAATTAAATATCATCATGGGCTTCTGCTGTTTCCAACAGGTCTTTGCTCTTCCTTTTGATTGGAATTAAAATCTTAAGTTACTAACAGAAACTTTATATCTATTATATCTATCACTGATGGATAAATAAAAATTAACTCTATATGATCTTTTGGTATTTAAATCAGAAAATATTGCTGTTATAGTTGCCCAAAAACATTTAGAATGCTGATATTGATTTAAAAAGTCATGACATAGTTTTCAAAAGTAACGTGGCACTTTAGATGTCTTAAGTTTTAACATCTGTTTCTAAATATGTATAAAAATTAATGAAAATCAAAATGTGTTGCCATGTACGGTTACATAAAATACTATAAAATAATTCTAATAATAATTCTAATAATTTTGGCTTTTAGTCAAACTCGGATTTATCATATTGGCAACATAATTTGGAAAGACTGGAATTATATATAGTTCTAATTATGTTACTATATTGGTTGCACTCTTAATTTAAATGAAATTATGGCTAGAGATGTTTTCTAAAGTTTTCTGCCATTTAGTGAGCAGACATAATAAATCTCCTGTGAAAATCTGCAAAAGCAAAAGGGTGGGCATCTGTTCTTCCGGAATAGACTGAAATGCCACTATTAACAGTATTAGGAACACGCAATTCAGTATTAGGCAAGTAGATTTTGGACCCTCACCAAGGGATTTTATTACTATAAACACCAAACGTTCCGTTCATTGCACTTTCACCCATCAGGATTCTGAGAACAGCATTATATTAAAACTTTCTTCTTTCTGTAAGTTAATAATTTTATAACAGCTATAGAAATATGTTTTTCAGTTCCTTTCTATGGGAAAGAATGGGAAAGGAGATGACTTTGCTGGGTTACAACTATAAATATCTATCAATAGGGACAAGTTGTGTCAACCTCGCGAACGTTTTCTCTGACCAGTGTTCTTGTCTACATCTGAAAAGAAAATGCGAGACATAGGTTTTCACAGTTAACAATCATTTGCCTTCATATTCCTCATTTGATGGCTTGAGTTGGAAGTCAAATAGTTTTTAAAAGCAAAGGCCAGTCTTTTGCAGTACTCTTTAATTAGCCTTCAGCGATTACATCGAAACCTTGCTATTTCTTGTGTCATGGACTGTACTTGTATAGGAATAATTAGATGTATTTGTGTTTATGTATACAGTTACAATTGCTAAATATTTTATAAGAGATTAGTTCTTCTCTCTCAGATTACAGGATATATTTAATAATACTGATGAGATTTATTTATTTATTTACTTACTTATTTATTTATTTTTAGTTGCAGGTGCACAAAACAGTGTAATAGTTAAACATTTACATGCCTCACAAAGTGATAACCCCCTATCTACCCTTCTGACACCGTATATAGATGTTTCAATTAGATATTTTTAAACTGCTAACAAAAGAAATCCTATGTTCTACTCTTATTTTATATCTCTATACCTCTGAGCAAACCATAGTATTCATGTTCCACTATATTAAATTGCTGCTTTTTTCCCAGGTTTAGAGTGCTATCCAGTTTTCTGTCATTAGTTAGATGTTCAAAGATAAATCATTTACCCAGAGGTAACCAGACCATCTATTAAGATGAATCTAAAATGATAGAATTATAATCATATTTGTAGTTGATTGTAATGATAATTCTGTTAGTTAAATAATGAAATACCTTGTTATCTTCCCCTAAGAATTGAAGGGTGGGTATAAAAAGAAAACAAATAAATGTTAATTTGGCAATTTAAAAAAATTAACAAGATGTTGTAGTACACATTGGTTTTTGTTTTTGTTTTTGTTTCTTTTTAGTTTCGGGGGAGGAAAAGAAGGTAGAAGGATTAGAAAGTACAAATTAGTAGCCACAATCCAATGATTGCGTGGATTATCCTCTTAGTTTGTATATATATCCTAAATTAGAGGAAAATTAAAATATGTGGACCAGCTTTAGCAATATATAATATTAAATCCTTTATACAAGTGACAATTTTGCATGTAAAAACCAGATAGACCTTCCGATATAGATATATATAGATATAGATATAGATATATGTAAGTTACTGGGTGAGGTTAACAGCTGATTAGGTACTAAAGGTTAAATTAGCAGTAAACTCAGAAAAATAGCAATTAAGGATACCTGTGTTAGTCTGGGCTGCCATAACAAAATACTATCGACTGGGTAGCTTGAACAACAGAGATTTATTTTGCCATAGTTCTGGAGGCTGGAAGTCTGAGATCAGAGTGTCAAAATGGTCAGATTCTGGTGTCAGCTCTCTTTCTGGCTCACAAAGAACCACCTTCTTGCTACGTTCACACATAACCTTTTGTCTGTGCTCATATGGAGACAGTATCTTCTTTGGTGTATCTTCTTTTAAGGACAATGATTCTATCTTATCAGAGCCTCATCCTTTTGACTTAATTTAAACATAATTACCTCCTTATAGGCCTTATCTCAAAAGATAGTCACATTGGAGATTAGAGTTACAGCAGGTATTTTTTTGTTTCGTTTTGTTTTTCTTTTGCTGGGAGGTGGGGGTACAATTTAGTCCAAATAAATAAATACAAAATAAAAGGGAGAAAAATAGAAAAATAAATTAACAAAGCTTCTGTGACCTATAGGACAATTGCAAGGTCTTAAAACAACTGGACATCCTTTAGAAAACAATCTATTAAGTGCAAGTAATTGTGGTTTAAAAGTTAAAAATAATTTCAAAAACTGCAGTTACTTTTTTGCACCAACCTAATACATTCTTACCTCACACCAAACACAGAAATTAACTTAAAATGGATCATAGTCCTAAACATAAAAGTTAAAAATATAAAATATGGAAGGAAATATAGAAAGTATCTTTGATACTTTAGGCAAAGATTTCTTAGGACACTAACAGCAAAAAAACATGAAAAAAATGGTAGACATCAAATTAAAATTTTTCTGGTCTCTGGAGAAAACATTCACCATTAAGTACATAAAAAACAGAAACCACAAACTGGGAGAAAATATTAGCAATAAAGCTGATAAGGGTCTTATATCCAGAATTTAGGGGGGAAAAAAACAGTGAAAAAATGGTGAACAATTTAAACATGTACATCACAAAGCAAAATATCGAATAATCAGTAAACATCATAAAAGACGATTAGCATCTCCATCACTGTATTTTAGTACCATAAGCCCATTAGAATGGCTACAATTATAAAGGCTGACCTTATCAAGCCATACAAAGGATGTGGAACAACTAGATCAATACACTGCTCCTGGGTTTTATAAAATGCCACAAACACTTTAGAAAACAAAATTTACCTTGGGAAACACCTGTTCCAGAAATCCCATGCCTAGGTATTTATACAAAAGAAATGAAAGTGTCCGCAATAAAACTTCTACAAGAATGTCTATAGCAACTTTATTCATAATTACCTAAAACTGGCTAAAATTCAAATGTTCAACAGCAGATAAATAGATAAACAAAGTGTGATGCAATCATAATGGAATGTCATTTAGCATTATAAAGAAACAAACCATTGTTACACATAAGTGCAGGAATCTCACCAAAAAAAGGTTGAGCAAAATAAGCCAGAGATAAATGATACATAATGTATAATTCCATTTATGTATAATTCTACATCAGGCAGCAATAATCTTTAGAGACAGAAAGATACATCAGTATCTGTCTGGGACTCCAGGAGGGAGGTGACTGAAAGGATACACAAAAGAACACTTTGGGATGATAGAGATTTTTTATATTGCATTGTGGTAGTTACCTGCCTATATACATCAGTCAAATCTTATAGAGCAGTACTCTTTGCATGGTGCAATTTATTATAAATTGTATCACGGTAAGTTTAATATATATATATATATATATATATATATACACACACACACACACACATATATATATATATATATATATCAGCTTCTGGAAAGATGCTGAATCCATCACTTTTAACTTATCAAAACATACGTAGAAGTTGTGAAGTTAAATTCATAAAGTGTGTAAATAAAATAGTGCGTGAAGCAGAGCTGGGCTCCCCAGTTTAGGAGCCACTAACCACAAATGCTTGTTAAAAGAGTAAGATGTGGCTATTCCATTGTAATGATGAGCAGGGAAAAGAAAGAGGAGCACACACTAGAGATGGGCTAAGTAGTTTATTTAGCAATATCTAATCTATTTATTTAGCAATATGCAATAGCAAAAGACAAAGGCACTTAAAAGAAGAGTGTGCTAATGACAGAAAGTAAAGGTGGTTAAGACTAAACTGTATACATACATTGTTAAGAATGTCATGTCAAAGGAGTATACATACATATAAGTTTAAGAGATCTCAACATATCTTCACTATTGATCAAAAGCTGAATACACAAATAACATCAATAAGGAGTATCCAAAAGTAGTGATAAGCTCTGTAGGACAGCAACTATTACAGTAGATGCCAAAAGCTCACCAAACCATAGGAAAAACAACTGTGGAAAGGTCAGGAATCAAAACTTTGCCAGGTCTGCAGCTGGGAAAGCTGAGGCTTCGCCCAGTGCTCCTTGCTAGTTCCCAAGAATGTTGCTGCTGTTGCCATTGTTGCTGTTATTGCTGGAAGCCACGTCGTCTCCTGATGCTGCAGGCTGCAAACTGCATACAAGTTTCTAAAATGCTAACAAGTTCTCAAGAATGCTGCTGCTGTTTCTGTTGTTGTTGCTGGAAGTTAGGGTGTCTCCCGATGCTGTAAGCTGCAAGCTGCATACTTTGTTTTCCCGAAAATAAGACCTAGCTGGACAATCAGCTCTAATATGTCTTTTGAAGCAAAAATTAATATAAGACCAGTATTGTATCATATCGTATCGTATTGTACCGTACCGTACCGTACCATATCATATCATATATCATATCACCTGGTCTTATAGTAAAATAGAACCAGGTCTTATATTAATTTTTGCTCCAAAAGATGCATTAGAGCTGATTGTCCGGCTAGGTCTTATTTTTGGGTAAACATGGTACAAGTTTCCTAAATGCCAGCCAGTTCTCAAGAAGGCTAACCATGGGGAACAACACTGGAGAGGTCGAGAACCAGTCAAACCTCACCAGATCCAAGGCTGAAAGTCAGGGCGTCTCCTGGTGTTGTAAGCTGCATGTTGTATACACGTTTCCAAAATGTTAGAATGATGAAGAATCATCAGTGAAAAATGACAAAATGATGAAATTACACTGCCACCTGAGGTCTGTCATATATTTTTTCAGATGTACCTTAGAGTCAAGCTCCTTGTTCCTGCTTCCCCCTAAGGGATGGCCAGTTCCAGGAGGCTCCAGAAGTTACTGTGATAAAAATATTGTTTATCCAGCTGAAGGTCCAGTTCATTCAGACAAACAATACCTACTGTTCTCTGCTGGGACCATCGGCCCAAGGCCTTTCAAAGCTTAGTAACGTGCCTGTCACGTCATTCTGATATAACTTAGTTACTTCTCTACCTCATCTGCTGCTGTGGGCAAAATCGACAAAAAGACAACTCAGAGTTAGTCTGGGACAAACCTCACATGCAGTCCGCCACACGCAGGGGAACAAAAAGCTAACCAGTACCTCACGTGAAGTCTGTTACATGAGGGAACCCCACATGCAGTCTCTCATGTGGGGGAACAAAAAGCTAACAGACAAAAGTAAACATCAGCCAATGAAGGCAAATTTTCTCAGCGTCTTCCCTACATCCACATCGACGTTTGCTGTAAGCGTAAAGATACCAGTTATCTAAGACCTAGTGTGAAAATTGTGAATATCTGATTATTAGATAATCAGATATTCTGCCTGATGTAGATTTATGCATAAATGGAATTATACATTATGTATTATTTAGCTTTGGCTTATTTTGCTCAATTGTGAATATCTGATTATTAACCCTTTATACTCATTGCATATTGAAATGGTAACATTTCAAATATATTAGGTAAAACATACCATTCAATTATTAAATATAATACATATGCAATACATCATGTGCAATATATCATATGTATTGAATATTGTTTCATCCATTTTCTTTGCATTGTACTTCAGGATTATGTTTGGATTGCCCTTTGGATTATATTTTTAACCAAACAACTAGCTATACATTTAGAAAAAGGTAAATGAGCCCACTAAGATGGTAGTTGTGCTATCCCCAAATACACTTTCTGCAAGAAGGTCCTGAAATATTTACAGAAGTTATATTCTAAGGCAGTGTTTCCTAACGGGTTTGGTAATGATCAAGGTATCAAGAGATTTTGCTTAAAATGAAGTTTTTAGCATATTTTGTTTAGGAAATGTTAGATTAAACAACACTTAAAATGTTTCTAAACTACATGCCTTTTAAGGATTTATTAAGCTAATATGTGCTGTGAATCTTCAGAGAAGGGTCCTTAAAATATTCTTTTTTTTTCCTTGACACAAGTCAAAACAGTTCCTACTTAAGATTATCTGCAATGCACTGTGATTCCTCTCTAACAAAATAGGTATCTCAGTTATTTCAGAACAGGTATCTCATATGTATATTCTGGAATTCAAACTCAGATGGTCTAGAATTACTTCTATAATGACTTGGATGAATAACCACTGACTTGATTGGATTCCTATGCTTTGCTTTTCTGCTTAGATTAGTCTCCAAATGTCAAAACAGCTTTGTAAGAAATAAGAATGGAGAATGACTTCAAGTCGACTGATTGTTTTCTGATCCCAGATGTGCATTTCTAACCAGAAGCACTTTTCAATTTCTAGAAAAGATTAAATATCATCTCTGAAAGAGAATTTTAAAGATCATTTTTAAATTTAATCAAAATACACAAAGAAATTAACTTTCTCTACATGATAATATTTCCATTATATCATATATTTGTACATATCATCAATGAGAAATTAATATCTAAAGGCCTTTGCCATTAAAGTATACCCTTAGAAGACAGTTTGGAAGTATATTGTCGTATTAATGTACTACTAAATTGCACTGACTGAACATGCAGGCAGAATTATAAGCAGTAAAAAATATCAGTAACAAATATTTAATGACTTGAAGATCATTATGTTTAACATGCATGCAATTAGAATTGCACACATATAACAATTGAAATAGAAAAAGCTTTCAACACATGTGCAATCTATAGAATTCAGAGAAATACTGGAACAATTACTAACTTTACTATGAATTATTTTAATAACAGAAATCCAACTGATTAATTCTTAAAGTCTTCCAGGCCTCATTCTAGCTGGGTGTTTGTGAAAATTCAACAACCTAAAAATATCTATAATGGAAATGAAACAGAGTAAATTGCTGATATTTTTACAGTGACACTACCTCGTTGAGATATATTAAAATCTTTGCAGATTTTCTAAACATGTGGAAATATTTTGAAATCATTATATTTTGAAAAAACAATTAGAAAGGCAGTACAGGTTCTAAGGCTGGACTAACAAGATTTGAATCCCAGGAATACATCTTAGTAGATCTATAAATTTAAGAAGTCTCAATCTTTCTGTGCCTCAGTTTCTTTATCTGTAAAACAGGATGATAATATTACCCTTATTGGGAAATTATTGAAGAATTGAAATTAAAAAGTTAGAAAGCACTTAAAACTTTGCCTCTTTTTTTAATTGTCTGAAGGTGTTTGTGATTATTTTCCAATTATTAAGGGCAATCCAATTAAATTATCAGTGTTATCATTCAATTATCTCATGTACTCTCCAGTATATAAAACCTCACTTTTAGATCTATATGTATAGTTTTATCATTAAATGAGATATAACAAAAACTATGATAAATATTAATTTTATTTTTTTGCATAAATCAGTAGTTGCAATACCTGGCAATAAGAATTAGAAGCTGAAAAAACGTAAGACATCACTGTCTTTGGCAGTGGTGCTGTGGAGGAATAATGAAGATTGAATAATTATTTCTCCTACTTCCCACGGATGGTGGGTCTATTTCCCCTCCTTAGGCATATGGACTGGTCTGTGACTGCTTTGACTAATATGGCAGAAGTAGCCTTATGCCAGTTCCAGATGTAGTCTCTAAGAAGCACCATATATAAATAAGCAACTCTTCTGCAGGGGAGGCCATATAAATAGTCTCTAAGAACACGAGAGAAAGGAAGAGACCCAGTTAAGCCCAGTCTTCTAGCCTTCACACCAACAACCAGGTATGTGAGTGAAAGCTCACCTGGACCTTTGAGATCAGTCCAGATGCCAGCTGAATACCACTAAATGACTCAATACCCTAACCCAACATTGAACAGCAGAATCACCTGGCTGAAATCTACCTGAATTCCTGACCCTCCAAAGTATGAAGTGTAATATAATGATAGCTATATTTAAATTAATTGAGACCTAAAATGAAATTATGAACAAGTGACCTTACAATCTAAATAAATATGATCTTTATAAAAGTGACAATGTCTTACGGACTGATAATAGTGATATACATTTCTTAAAAACCCCATTTCTTTGGTCATGGAATGATCGCAGAGATAAATAATATCTTGAAACAAATATACAAATTTTCAAAGTACATGAAATATTTTGTAATTATCAAAGTCACCTTAGGAATTTAAACTTTTTCAAGTATTTATATTGTATAGAGGAAATGATCGATGCATTTCTAAAGGGATACAATTAATTTAATTATATCTTTTTGGTGATTATTAAAATATCCACAAAGATTTTTGTCATTAACAATTTATTCCTTACTTACCACCCGGAGAGTGGTAGATAAGGGTAAATGGGGTCAAATATATGGTGATGGAAGGAGAACTGACTCCGGGTGGTGAACACACAATGTGATATATAGATGATGTGATACAGAAGTGTACACCTGAAACCTATGTAACTTTATTAACAACTGTCACCCCAATAAATATTAAAAAGAAATATGCTAATTTTGATATTAATAAATAATTTAAAAAGTTAATGTCAGTTTCTTACCTTTTAATCTATATAACGAGGAATAAATTAAAGGATAAAGACTGAATGTTAACTATTTTCCTTCTGTTTATTTGGACCAAAAGGAAAACATCTACTTGATTTACTTATTTGTTCTTGTTTATTGAACAAATGTTTTAACCATGTATTTTAGGGCAATGTTTGATGGAAAATATCTAAGCCTTACTCTGCCCCTAACTCAACATACACATGTAATTATTAAACTATAGATCAGAATCTGGTTATTAAATTATATTTATGTAACGTAATACAAATGTAAGTATCCTGGTTGTAGCTTAGAGCTGTATGAATAGCCCAAGACAGGCAGAGCCAGGTAAAGGAACTATCCATATCTATATACAAAAATGCATACGTGAAAATACTTATATTACACAAATATGTGTAAAACAAACTATTCCATGCTTATAGATGAATTTGTGTGTGCATGCCTGCATGCCTGTGTGTGTGTGTGTTTAATAAAAGCCCAGGAAGCCTAGTTTTCACTTCACCAAAAAAAAAAAGTCATTAAATTTAAAAGTGAACATTTCATTTTATGGTTAAAATAAATAAAATACTGATTTTAAGCCAGATTTGTAATTACTCATATTCAAGATAGTGTAAACGTTATTAACTAAAAGCAAATTGGACATACATTAGAAACAATATTTTGAGAAATAATTCTTAAGAACTCTAAGAGGAATCCCTTTTAAGTCTAATATTCACAACTAGGAAACCTTAGAAAACACTCAGGAAAATTTCAAAGTTCAGCAACACCTCTGATTTATTGTAAACACCAGGTAAAAGTTCATGAAAACGGCCTTAAGTAGAGTCGGGTCTGGTGAAGGTTTTCTCAGAGAAAGGAGTTGGTTTGCTTATCCCTTGAGGCCTTATATGTCTTTCTGTCAACTATCAAATGTGCTTACAGTTTTTATAATGCCAGCAATAATGTTCATATGCCATACACATTTCTAAGAATTATATAGATGTCTGCATATGAAACATGGATTATTTTGAGACCAGTGAGCTAGGTGTTAGAACTAGAATTTCTCAATTTTGTTTTTCCAGGAACAGACAGGACTGTCAGTAACCCGTGGTGCAAAACCCTCTCTCAGCTGCCAGTGAGTGGTTGGAAGACTATGCAGAAATTACATGTCCCATGTAGCTTCATTCCTTTCTGTTCAACTGAAGTATAATAGAGAAATTAAAACATATGAATTGCATTGAAGGGGGAAATATAAAATCTACCTGCACATTTATATTTTAAGATAAATTATTCACAACCTTCGATTTTTATTATTATTTTTTAACCTTTATAGTGGCCAACTTACAACTTAAAATTCTCCTGACTTTGAACTCAGGACCCATTGAGTAAGACATTGGAGAGATCTGCTTAAAAAATACAGTTGGAGTAGACAAGCATGATCACAGATTGGTTTACCATAGGCAGCTAAATTGGAAAATGTCTTTTTAAACCCTGTGTTTTGAATGTTTAACACTCTTTGGCACAGTATTTGGTTTTACTATACAGATATCCTTTCCAAATTGTCAAGAGATTGATAAAATTTGGTTTCCCAATCGTACTTGGGAACTTCTCTACATAACTTATATATACATAACTATATAACTTATATATACATAACTATATAACATATATATATATATATATATATATATATATATATATACACACACACACATAACTATATAACTTCTCTACAACCACGTTAATTATTGTTCCTTAGACTATTTTACAGAACAAATACTCTGGAATGTATTTGGGGAAATGGTAGAAAGATTTCTGAAGTCTCTTCTGATTGTAAAATATTCAGCATTGTTAATGGCTTCTGTAAGAACATAATGCAGGTTTTATAGTTGTTCATTGATCAGAAAATAAAAGACATGCCATGAGACAAAATGCATCTATCCCATTGTCTTTAGCATGGCGCTGTGTGATAAGCTAGTTTCACCATATAGAAAAAGTGGAACTGATTTAGAATTCTGAAATATATACTTGGTAAACCCCACGAGGAAGGATTTAACTCAGTAATTCTAGGTTTCCAGTCATGTAGATCCTCTTGCAGTAATGTTTTGTTCTGCTGTTTCCTGGTTGTCCTAGGTTCTTAAAAAGTGCCTCTATCTTTAAAACTTTAGTGGGATATAATATAAGGGGTTGCATATCTTTTCTATGAGAATTTTCCTGATCTATTTAAGAAGTGATGTTTTCATCAATGTTCTGAAGTGCGCTTGTCTTATTAAAATAGGAAAACTCTTTAACTTCTGTTTCTGATGATCTCATTTTAGAAGGTTGAGTAAAGGCGTGCAAAGATCAACTTAGGCACAGATCAAGTCCAACTGAACAACGTTTGTCATTATTTCAAATCGGAAACAAAAAACATACCGAATATACTAACATGGGGATGTCGCTGTGTTTTGGTAATGGGTGCTACAATTAGAATTAATTTTATACTAGAATTTCCTGGCTATAAAAACCATTTGATATTTAAGAATTACTTACTTTAAGCATTGTAAAAAGTTTGAATAAAAACATACTTACACATACTTACAGATACACACAGACACCCACGCACACAGTCTGCTGCATTCTGAGTGTGCTTTCAGAGTCAATAAGCCAAAGAGAGGTATTTCTGGGCTCCTGTGGACATGATCACATGGTGGGTATAATGGGGGCGGGGCTTACTGAGACAGACAGGAACAGTTCAACCCTGTAAGAGAGCTGAGCTCTGGTTAGGAATGGAGGGGCTATGGGCTGCAACATGTAAATTTTGATGGCAAAAATCAGTCTAACTCAATCACCACAAAGCCTGCCCCTGGAAAATGAACTCCAGCAGCTCAAAATTATTCTCCAAGACGTGCCATTAACCTAACATGGTTAACATATCACTGTTTTTCACAGATCTCTCTTCGAAGGACCATTGCCCTGACTATCTCTTGTCTTTGGATGGAGACTTGGAGAAAAAAGAGGCAGGTATGTGTTCACACTTTTACCTTTTCCTTCTGTACCCAATGAAGGCTGACTTTATTTGCTGAGGGCCTGGCCCTGTGTGCTCAATATGACCGGCCTATGTAGATGGGTTAAAGAAGAGTGATAAATAAACTTGTAGAATAGTGTATTAATTCAGTTAAAGAATCAGTCATTTCCTGCCAAATAAGTTCATGCATTTTGTTTAGGGTCAGTGTTTCGTGTGTCTTTGATTGTGTGCTTGATATTTATGTTGGTATGTGCCGTTGTTGGAGCAACACATTCCATAAAACTTTTCTAGTTAGCTTTCTCGGTCTGGTATTTCAATAGGTTATATTTTATCCTATGCTCCTGGGAGCTGGTATTTACAAGATGTGAATCCTAGGTAGAAATGATTTTTGTGGAAGAACCCTGAAATATGGGTTCCCTTTTCACACCTGGGAAGGACTTAAATTTATAAAGACTCATTTGTTTCTTATTAAGGAGATAGTAGATGCAAATGGTTTTCCAAAGTAGCAAATATTTCAAGTATAATTTTTAAATATTTGTATTTCAAACTTAAATATGTAGAAAGAAGTATTATGAACAATATATTGAAACATAACCCGTATATTTACATTAATGTAGCAAGATTATATATTTATACAATGCATTCAAAATTGCTAACTGTATTTTGATGTCATATGATCTATGTTTACTTAATCATGTCCAAAGGGGCAACATTTTCCTTTTCTTCTCTGTTCATGTCCCCTGTTTATATTTACTTTTTTTCAGACTTCTATACTTTAAACAAAGTTGTAGCTCTTATTCTTTGTTGTCAATTTTTTTAAAGATGAAAATAAGAATTACTTTTAGGCTTGACCTTCAACTATTATTACTTCAAATTTCCCTTGCTGGTTATATTGCTTAAGACAAATCATTACATTTAAAGGATTCTGTAAAGTTTTCCAATTGAGAGTTGAACTAGTCAGAGATACACATACAGAAAAATTCTATGTTAAGTCAATTGTATAATGATGGGCTGAGACTAATGGCTAAAACTACAGTTAATGACATTTACCCTAGGGTTTTTAATGTAACATAAAAGCAATTTAGGGGAAACTGTTACTATTCTAAATAGGAACCAACTTATTGAGAGATTCGATCTGGGTTAAAAGGGAAAAAAAAATTGAAAGAGGAAAACTGAGGTGGAGGCGAGTTAGTGCATCCTGTGTTTGATTTAATCCCATATTCAGTTCCATATGTTAAATTGAGATGATCACAGAGAGTCAAGAATACAAAATACCATTTCTCCCCCTAATTATTTACGCATGGTTTTCAAAGCACAAGCTATTTTACCCACCAATTTGAATCACAATATCGGCATCTATTTCTTTGAAAATCTGCATCATCCTCCAATAGCTGAATATTTGCAGAATAATTTTGTTCCAACCAGTGGAGCCATTGGAAGGATTTTATGAAACTTCAACCTCAAAGAACTTGCAGTCTCACTAAATAATTTGGACGTGTTTTAAATATTTAAAGCAAGATGGGTATTGCTGTTTACTAGGAAAAAAAATGTAAAGTGATTCAACATTTTCAGTGTTCAGTGGGTATAAAATAACAGTTATACAGATGCTGATATAGGTGCATAGACATCAGTTCCTTTTTTTCCTTGATCATGATAACTTTAATAGAATATTTTCTATCTATAAATAAACAATGGAGCTCGCATTCTAAGGGCTTAAAAGAAACAAGGGACGATGATGCATGAGTATCAAGCAGGGGCTTTAATAAAAACTTTAATATATTCGCCTTCGTTCATTCGCTTATTGTTTTATAAGAGTATTATAGGAATAATTCTGGGTGCGTTATATACAGAGACATTTCTCTTTACTAAAGAAACATAAAGGGGGATACCCAGGTTTCCCGATAATACATATAATGTCATAATGGTAGGACAGACATACTGTTTTATTTTCAAACTGCAATGATGCTCCAATTCCCATGCTACCCTCCACTACTGAGCATTGCTCCATTCTCCGAGCCCCTCAATATTCCAGCAGCACAATCTTAGCATTATATTATACTCCATTAGTTTAAAACTTACCACAGAATATCAAATGGACATATGTGTTGGCAGCTGTGCTTGACACTATGGGAGGTCCAGACAAAGAGACCCTGCTGTGATGGAGTTGATAGATCAGGTAAAGAGACAAGGCAAAAATAGGTTTGAAAGAGCATAGGCTGAAGATTAAAAAAACAAAAAACAAAAAAACAAAACATACACACACACACACGCACACACAGACAGACTGGATTGTTCTAACTCCAAGTTATCTTATTACTTTGATGTCATGGCTTTTCACTTTTCTTTTTTTCCATTTATAAAATGACTGGCTCAAATCATACAGATTTAACGTGCTTTCTGACTTCTGACTCTAGAATAAAATTATGACATATATTTAAAATAAATAAACCATACAAATAATATTCCCTGAATGTCTGTACAAAAATGTACATAGTAGTTCATCTTGTGAGAGAAAATCTAATATTTGAGTGCCTCTTATATTCCAAGCATAAGTCAGATAGTTTCACTTACATTATCTTATGAGATATTTATAAGAAACCTTGGAGATAGTGTTTTAACACCTTGTGAAAAATAGCAAATGATGGTTTTCTCTGAGTTAAGTCTAATTGGATTATTTTTAAAACAATGAGATAAAAGTTTCTTGTCATGAATATGCCTTTAAAGAGGTTATTTTGCTATTCTTTTTATTTTCTATCTGAGACAGTGTTAATATTCAAATATTCAAATATTTGATATTCAAATATTACCTGCAACCCTCTGCTTAATATGTTCCTCTTTTTGGTTTCAAATATCTAACTGTATATTCAGGTCCCAGGAGTGCTTTTCATAGGCAAACTCCATGTAGTCTGCTTGGGAAGGCTTAAAAGCAGGAAGGTGATATGCCTTTTTTTATTACCTGCACAGAGGGAGAAAGGATGGGCCAGAGGAGTAAATACTTGGGACTTCTTCACTTCATTCAAGGCACGAAGGATCTTTATTTCCCATCTTCCCCATAATTTAATAGAAATAATAAAATTGCATGCAAGTGCAAATGTTGCACAAAATGAGTTCTCATAGGTATTTCAATAATGACATCTTGGAAAGGACATGCCTGGCTTTGTCAACAATAGTTAAAATTCATTAGTTCCACCATTTTTCAAGTGTCCTATTGATTGTAACATGGCAAATATATTGAAAAAAATAAATATGTAAAGGGGCGTTTTTTTTATATCAATAGGTCTTGGTTTTCCTACATACCAGTTGAAGTAATTAGAGCTTAGTCGCATCATGTGATATGTCTAAGGTGACAAATTCAAATCAAATGGAGACATACAACAATCTCACTTTTCTTTTTTATTTTAAAACTGACCTAAGAGTAAGATGTTTATAAATGAAGGAGGCAAGATAAGAAGGAAAAGGCATATATGTAGGCTTTTTAAAAGTGTATAAACACTATAAAATATTTGTACACAGAAATCTGGATTAACCTACTTAAAATTTCTTTTGCTGTATAAAAAAGAACCTGAAAGCAAACTTCATATATTTTAAAATTTTCAAAAATCTCTCTCTGTGTTTTTGATACATTGAAAGGGGTTTAATATATGTCCAAAGTCTTAGCTAAATTGAATATACATTACCAATTCCATTGATTTAAGTTCAGTGCTCCCCTAGCCCAACTCAACAAGCCACAGATGTTAGGGAGACAGAGCACCTACCCTGGCCGCTTTCTCTTCTTTAGAACAGCAGCTTCATTCAAATGAGAGAACTTTGCCAATATTTGATGAAAGTTGTAATTACTGTAGTCTACACTTATAATTGAACTTTCAAAGTCTAATTTCTAGAAAACACTTTTACTGAAATCTGATGACATAATTAGATTACTTTAGCTCCAATTATAGGGTGAAGACATGTGTGCGCGTGCGCAAATACCTATGATTTTAAGTGTGACAGTACAAGATAGACATTAGAGATAATACTATAAAACACTAACAGCGGAGAGATCAAGCACTGTCTGTCATTGGGTGTATGTATGTTTATCATAAATTTACAGTACAGATCATGCATATAATTTAGCAGAAATAAAAGTTAGAATCAGCTAAAAAGAGTTGTGTAGAATTATTTTCCCAATAAATTAAATTTGAAAAGGCAAATCCGTATTATAAATGCATGATTTATGAGCAATAACAAGTTATTTCACTCTAAATTGGGAAACACGGTAGTCAAATCTGAACACTGTTCTTCTCAATCAATAATCTACACTTATAAAATATTAGATAACATCTTGGTATTAGGCATTGAATTAAAATGTTTGATACAAACGACCAATATTTTCTCTCTCTCTCTCTATATATGTGTGTGTGTGTGTGTGTGTGTGTTTGTATATGCTTAGAAAATGCTTTCAATAAATAAATGAAATATATTTAGAGATACTTGATTATAGAAATACCAGAGCAATTTGTAGGAATTTTTTATCATGATGGAAAAAAATGCTTTAAGAAGATACCGATTTCTCCACACTTCAGCCTACCAACTTCAAGAGCATATCAGTTTCAAAGCCTAGTTAGAAGCCTTTAAATTCTCATACTAAGAAGAATGGGCAATTTAAGAAACAAATATTCCAAAGAAAATGAGAGTGTTTTAAAATGCTCCCTTTGTGTTCATTATTTACTCCCTAAGGTTAGGTTCTGAGCATACTTCAAAGTAAGATTTGGTGGTTTCACTAAGTCAGCTGGAAACTGATTCATATTTTGTTCTGCCCCCTCATCCGTGAAGTTTTATTTTTAATTTTCTAGTCTCCTTCCATTTGTAAAAATTGGAGTGGAGAAGGTACACATGGCTGTTTTGCAGACAAGCACTTTGATGAATGCTGTGGTAATTATTACCTGTGGCACAGGGACATGGCCCGGGGATTGCACAGACATGTGGTCTCTATTTGGAAAGAGGCCTGTGCTTCGTCTATGGAAATACAATGTCATATTAAGGAATTAATGCATGATGAATGAAAAGCAACATTCACCTGAGTTAATGTTTGTTTTCTGTATAGAGCCACTATTTTGACTGAGTGTAGAATTAAAGGAAGACTAGAATGATTACTGCAATAAAACATGTTGTTAAAGCACATTGTAAATATAATGAAGAAATTTAACATTTCATATATTTCGATTTTTATGCTTTTTGTATCCATGAAAATCTACTCAGATTTCTCCCGTTAAAGATTTTTATGTCGGTGACTAACATTGTGTGATTAGCCATATTCTAAATTGCTCTTGACTGAATGTAAATTGTTAGTTAAATCCATTTTTTAGCCACAAAGTTTGGTTGTATTTCTAATTTTACACAAGTTGTTATTTATTATTTTTTTAATGTGTTTGTTCCATTTTACCAGTCATGGAGTAATCAAATCATTACATGTGGAAATACTTTTTTAAAAATCACATTAGTAAATAATGGTGGGTGGCTTTGGTAGAAATGAATTAAATGTAATCAGGAACATTTTTCTTAAATGGTCATTTTTATATAACCCTATGGTAAAAGCAACATACGAAACATTGCATGGTGGGAAAGTCAAAAGTTACTTTCACAAAAAAATTTTCCTTGTATGTGTATGTTCATGTGTGTGTATTTATGTGTATATTTTTAATAGATGCCCTGAAACTAGAATGTCTAGAGGCTACTTAAATATAATATTGTTTTAAGTATGGTATCTTTTGTACATTCAAATAAACACTAAAATAGCAATGAAGTAATTAAAGCATTATAAATTGCAGTTTTTCAAATGTGAGAAAGCCTAAGAGAATTAATTAACTGAATACTGTAAGAGAAACTATAAGTGACCATATTCTCAAAGGACAGTACAATGAATGTAGGAAAAAAGTTGGTAAAATTGAACTTCAATGTCTGGAAATTCAGAGAATAGGAAATGTTTTAAAGGTAAATAATTGTGGCTAGAAATTAATCCATTATATATATATATATATATATATATATATATATACACACACATATATATATACACACATACATATATATGTATACACACACACACACACACACACACACACACACTGAGGTAGAATCACATTTTCTCAAAGAGGTCTGAGAGTAGTATTTTGGGGAGAAGATTTTTCTTTGAATTTGTTTGGGTAATCAAATCCAAGGGACAAAGAGAAGTAAATATTAGGTAGGAAAGATTGTGGTAAGCACTATGCAGTTGATCTGTAAGAGGGAGATGCAATAGGAAATACTAATGGAGCAGGAGGGGACAGTTCCATAGTATGTTCAAAAATAGTCTCATGTATGTGTTAGTATTTGATCCGAGAGCTGAAGAAAGTGTTTCCTGCATCACGTCTGTGGGTAAGTCATAGTCAAAGGAAATTGGGGGTATAAATGTCTTAAGGTGAAGCACATGCTTGGCATGATTGAAAGTTAGCAGCCAGCAAAGTGGTTGGAATGCAATGAGAGGCGGGAAATAGTAAGCTAGAAAGTCAGAAAATGAACAGCTGGAGGGCATTTTAAGACAAAAATTCTTCCGGGGCATTACAGTACAGTGTAGGGAAAGAAAGGGGCAATTCGGAGTGCAAGCCGGGGAAGCCATGGACAGTTTCAAGCAGATTCATCTGATTTGAAGTAATTTTCAAAGGATCATTTTGGCTGCTGACTTGACAGTATGCTTTAGGGAAAAGGGCAAAGTCAGGGAGAGCACTTTGGAAGATGCTAGAACATTTCAGGTAAGATACAATGGTGGTTTCGATTAGGAGGCTAGCAGTAAAGGTGATAAGAAGTGACTGGATACTGGAAGCATTTTGAAGGTAGAATCAACAGGATTTACTGATCGTTTGATAATATATTTCGGACAAGAATATACAAGAAGACCATAGGACAACTCCAAATCCTGGGTCCTGAAAAACTTATAGAATAACATTACTCTTTACTGGAGCAGCAGAATGGAGAAGTTAATTTAGGGTTTTGAATGTGTTAAGTGTGAGATGTCTATTAGATAGAAAGAGGGAAAAGTCAAATAAGCTTTTGGGTATATGTATGAAGTTCAAAGGTGAAGTCTGACTTGGACTTAACAAATTTTGAAATGTTGCCATTGTCATCTGGCCAAAATAATTCTCCAGATAATCCACCAAAAGAAACGGTTTATTTGGGAAAAGAAAAAGAAAACGGAACCACCAAAGAAAGGCAAACTTGCTTGCACACAGAGGGCAGTCCTCCGTGGCCGAAAAGAGCGGCTGAGCCCAACACGGCTCCCTCCTACATTGACCATCCTTCCCCTGGAGGTTACCACAGAGTTCAGCAGAAAGTCAAGACTAGAGGGTCAGCAAGGGGCCCACCTCCATCCACAGTCCTCCCATCTCCATGGTTAAGCGTCCCAAGGTGTCAGTTTACTTTCAACACCATATGAGTGATATTTAAAGCATAGCACTGCTTGAGATAACATGCATACAGATACACAGTCAAAATAATCAAAAGCTTTTCAGAGAGCTCTGGGTTTTTCCAAATTAAGAGAGCCGAGAGAGCAAAGGAAACGAAGAAGGAATAACTAATGAGGTGGGAAGAGAAACTAAGAGAAGAAGGTGTTTTAACGAGGAGAAGTTCATCCATTTTGTCAAATACATCTAATACTCGTAAAGCCAGGAAAATAAAAAATTTTAAAAAAAGTGAACATTTAACAAACTGGATGTCACTGGTGCCCTTGACATGAATAGAAATAGTAGAGTGGAAGGTAAGAACAAAACCTGAATATACAAGATCCAAGCCACACTCACAAAAAAGGCATTAGGGACACATTTAGACAATTCTTTCTAACAGATTTGTTTAAAAAGGAGCAAATAGAGTGATAGCTGGAGGACAAGTATGGTGAAGGGTGGACTTTTTAAAGATGGGAAGTAGTGCAGCAAGTTTGATGCCAATGGAAATAAATGTAATGGAGAGGAGAAAAATTATACAAGAGGTATAAGAGACAGATGAGGCAATTTCAAGTGATGTTCCAAATGAAAAGAAGATAACAGATGGGGTCATGAGCACAAATGGAGGGTTTGGTGCTAGGTTGGAACATAAATGGTTCATCCAGAGTAAATCAGTAAATCCATTCATGCATTCATTCAGCATACTAACTGGGTGCTGCTATTTGTGCCATGATTGTGTTAGACAATGAGGGTCTTCATAATGGGAATTAAAAACCTCTGGTGGAGTTAGGAATGAACATAATTAATGTTGATAAATTTTGGAATGAACATAATTAATTTTGATAAATTTTGATTTAAAAAGACTACTGGAGACTCAAAATGCAATGCGATCATGACAGCAAATGTGTGCATTCTAAGAGAATGAGGGGACACTGATGAAGGAAGTTGTCAAAAAGACTTCACAGAAAGTGGTGAAAAGTATAAGCCCGGGTTTCAATGGTGACTAAACTAGAATGAAAGATAAGGATTATCTGAAGCACAAGACATAGTAAATTCAAAGTCAGGGAGGTGTGACGGGTCTCATAGGTCTATGAACCACGTATGTGGTTTAGGGTACATTCATGACAGGTTAGCGAGAGAGACCAGTGATGGTCAGTCAAATTCAGGATTTTGTGTGCCATGTTTAAGATGAGTTTTATCCTGTTTTTGGCTGAAATATATGGGAGATGAAGGATGGCTGTCACATTTCTTGGTTTAGTGATTAGCTGCATGAAAACTAAACCAATAAAGTAGGGATTATCAGAAGAGAAGTTTAGAAGATGGATATGAATTCAGACTGTACACACTGAGTTAGAACGCCTGTGTGTATTCCTCTTTGGAAAGCATACCTAGGTGGAAATCTCTAAAGGAAATCACAGATCATGTTTTTGGGATACATATCACGGGTATACAATCAAGAGAAGGGGCAGAGCAACTATTACAGTGGCAGAAACTGCATAGTTTTGAGTTTTGGAGGTCTTAAAAATATGAATTTTAAAATACAGTATTTGATACAAAGTCTGTAACTTTGTCCGTGTAAATGGTGGGTTCTGAAATGGTGTAAGCTTATCAGTGCCCTAGTATATCTATTTATGAGCAGGAGTTGTTGGGAGGAAATAAAGCTAGGGGTGTAGATAAAAATAGTCAGGTTTGAGAGAGGAAGGAGAAGGAAAGACCACATCAATTTTTAAGAGTAAACAGAGTAAAAAGAAAAGCAGTTAAAGAAGAAAGCAGTCAGAGAGAAAAGGAAACAGAGAATTTGAGTAAGGAGAGAATTTCCATAGGAATGAAATGATGAGTGTTCATAATGGAGAGCCTCAAAACTACACAATTAATTTTGAGTTACAATTAATTTCTTAGATAATTTTTGCGTGTATATAAATAAGTTATTGCAAGAAGATGAGAAATACTTCCTATTTTAAAATAAAACTAAAAAGCTGCCTGACAGATGCTTTTTATTCTGGGGCAAGACGTTGGGAAATTTCTTAGAGAAAGAATCACAAAATGTAACATACTCAGAACACACCCTAAGTTCACATCTGAAAAACTGAAGTATTTTCATAGACTTGGGCAGCAACATCAGCAATATTTATTTTTTTAAACCTTGACAGAGATAAATATAACTAGGCTTCTAATGATAATTGATTGTTTTCAGTTGAGCACAGTGAAAATACTAGTGCAACTTAGATGAGGCTTTTGAAATACTGCGTTCATACACGTTATTATATTTAGTATAAAATATCTACTGTCTTTTGAATATCTCAAAAGTGATGTCCGATATTAAAATTATATAATCATCAGAAACTGATTTTTTTTATTTAAAAGGTTAATTTCCATTCCATCTGTCATTTTACCTATCATCAATTGATATACCAAAGTGTGTTTTAGTATAATGTAAAACAAGATAAAAATTGTTCTCACCTCTTCAGGTTTGAGTGTGTGTACGCCATGAGTGCATGCGTATATGTGATTCTGCAAAAGATAAAAGGTTTCCTTGAGCGTATTGAGGCAGCTGCACTCTTTTCAGACTGCTTCCTTTTTCATGAATACAAAAGTAGCATTTAACTTATCATTGTACTCAAGAGCTTATTTTACAAGCAATAGAAAAGCAGCTGGGAAAATGATTTTGTTACTTTTAGCATGGCTAGGTAATTAAAATTTTCTGGATTAGAGATATTTGAGTGTTTTCTATGTTGCTGATGATAGTTCTTACTAATGATATTAGTACAGTAATTTTCCAATTTCAAATGTTAAGTATTTTTGTGTGGTTAAGTGATTTTGTTGAGTCATATAGATAAATTCAGTATGAAATTGAAGCGATGAACATTTGAGGGAAGTTTTGGTCTTGTATTTCCAGCTGCTCAACACTTCTATAGTATTTCCCCCTCCTTCACTTCTTTTTTTTCTGGCAAAAGTGATGTTTGGGAAGGTGTAAGAAGCACGGACTGGTAACTTTGTTCTGTTACCATAGAAACAGGAAAGGGAAATTATAACAAAAACAATAAAGATAGCAAGGTAATGGGTGAGAAACACAGTTGGGTCACAGAAATTGATGTTATGGCCGAAAACAACACTGAGGGGTCAAAGATTTCTGCTTGGTCAGGAAATACTTTATTCAAGTCTTCCATTAAAAACAAAAAAGCAAGCAAATACTACTTTATCTTCTGATGACTTCCAAAAATGAAAACACTGCATTTCTCCCCACAGTCATTCATTCAGGTATATAAGTGTAGATTATTAAAATTTGTTAGTAGTAAAAGTTAACTTCAGTACTTTTTAATGTTCTTTTTATATATCCTAAAAGTATCAGTTGTCCTGATAAATCCCATTTCTGTGAACAAAGTAAATCTTTAATCTGCATTTATACACAGAAGTTAAGTTTATTTTTAAGTTTGTCACTTTTCCTTTGAGTCCTTTAGATTCACAGAATAGTGATCCCAAGTATTATGTCTTTCAAAATTAATTTAATCATTAATAAGTCACAGTAATTTCAGCTCACTATGAGTAAACATATATTAGAAACCTTTTCAGAAGCTATCAGTACCCTGATCACATCCTTTTAATTATGCTTCCTTGTCCAAAGGGAGACTTCCAAACCCTGGCACCTGCAGAGCTTTGCCAATGGGCTTTCATAGCCACTAGGGCCAGCTTTATTGCCCACATGGCAGCGCAAGAAATGCCAGGAAATTATTTTCTTCAGAATCAGCCCCAACACAATTAGTAGAAGTTCATGTATAAAACTTGCAGCTTTTTCATACCTTGATGGGGAGTAGAGAATTTAAAAGTACGGATGCTGTACTGCTCCCAGAGTTATCCATGAGAATCAAGCACCGAGTAGATATAATTGTAATTTAACTGATAATGATAGTTGATTTTTCCTCTTTTCCTATCTTATGTCTTCATTCACTGTGCTGTATGAAATCACCTCCTATATTAGTTTCTCACTACTGCTGTAACAAAATATCACAAATTTAGTGTCTAAAACAACAGTTTTATTATCTTATTGTTCATGGGATCAGAAATACAGAATCTGTCCACTGGACTAAATTCAAAGTGCCAACAGGGCTGTTCATTCCTCAGGCTCTAGGGCAGATTCCGTTCCTTTGACTTGTCCAGTATCTAGAGGTCACCTTCATTCTTTGACTCATCACACCCTTCCTCACAATATTCATCTTCTTGATTTTGTTGTCATATCTCCTGCTCCTGACTCTTGTCATATCTCCTGCTATTGACTCTGGCCTTCCAGCTCCCCACTTGTAAGGACCTCGATTAGCAGGCCCACCCAGATAATCCCGGATATATCCATATCCCATGATCCTCTGTTTACTTAAACCTGCAAGTCTCTTTTACCATGTAAGGTAACAGTTACACGTTCCCAAGATTACATCATGGACATTTTTGAGGAGTCATTATTCAGCCTACTACACATTGCAAATAAATCTCATGGACCTGAGAATTTGCTTCGGTTCTTTTGATACCTACTCTTAGTCTAGAATGGTCTGTGATATATTGCTCAGAAATTTATCTAAATGTGCAAATTTAGGAGCAGAAAGTACCTTCAGTTTTTGCTAGTTTATACTGAAAGTCTTTGATTTTGTATAACAGTTTAATAGGAAGTCTGGATAATTTTGAGTAGAGAATGGACACGCAAAAAACAGTTTTCCTTGTATTGTTCTAATATGTGGGGAATGGTGTCAGAGATGAATTGCCGTCTTAACATTTGTGCCATCAAAATTTCAAAGGTTCGTTTACCTCATAATCTTCATTAGTTTTCAGAATCCAAAGCTAAATGCAATCCCTATGAGAATTTTTTTTTAATTAAAATTTATTGGGGTGACAATGGTTTCATATGTACAATTCTTCATAGGTTTCAAATGTACAATTCTGTAATATATCATCTGTACAAATCACACTGTATGTTCACCAACCAGAATCAGTTCTTCTTCCATCACCATATATTTGATCCCGTTTATCCTCTTCTAACACGCCCTCTCCCCTTACCCTCTGGTAACCACTAAACTATTGTCTCTTTCTATGAGTTTTTGTTTCTTTATTTGTTTGTCTTGTTCCGTTGTTGCTTTCAATTTTATATCCCATTATCAGCGGCATTACATGGTTCTCGACTTTTTCTGTCTGACTTGTTTTGCTTATCATGATAATCTCAAGATCCATCCATGTTGTCACAAATGTCACTATATAATTTTTTCTTATCACACAATAGTATTCCACTGTGTATTTATAAGGTCCGACAATTAAGTTCACAAACTTGTTGCAATGATGTCACTAACCTTTTTTGATATCAGAAGGATTATTTGTTATGAATTTGTACCAACTGGACAGTTAACCAAGTTTACTATTTGGATGTGCTGAAAAGGCTCCATGTAAAAGTTAGACAACCTGAACTTTGCACAAAACATTTATGGCTCTTGCATCACGACAATGCACCAGCTCATAGGGCACTGTCTGTGAGGGAGGTTTTAGCCAGTAAACAAATAACTGTATTGGAACATCTTCCCTACTCATGTGACCTGGCCCCCCAATGACTTCTTTCTTTACCCAAAGATAAAGGAAATATTGAAAGGAAGACATTTTGATGACATTCAGGACATCAAGGGTAATATGACAAAAGCTCTGATGGCCGTTCCAGAAAAAGAGTTCAAAATTGTTTTGGGGTCGGTTTATAGCTCTCTAAGGGGAGTATTTCAAAGGTAAGCCTAGTGATATTCAGCAGTGTGGTGCCCTATTTCCCCCAAAATAAGACCTAGCTGGACCATTAGCTCTAATGAGTCTTTTGGAGCAAAAATTAATATGAGACCCAGTCTTATTTTACTATAAGACCTGGTCTTATCTAACATAAGACCAGGTCTTATATTAATTTTTGTTCTAAAAGACACATTAGAGCTGATGGTCTGGCTAGGTATTATTTTTGGGGAAACTTTATATGTAGCACTTTTACTAGGATGAGTTCGTGAACTTAATTGCCAGACCTCCTGAACCTCATCTTTATCCATTCATCTATCGAAGGACACTTTGGTTGTTTCCATGTCTTGGCCACCGTAAATAAAGCTGCAATGAACATCGGAGCACATACATCTTTACAGGTGAATGTTTTCAGAATTTTGGGGTATATACCCAGGAGAGGGATGGCTGGGTCATATGGTAATTCTATTCTTAATTGTTTTAGGATGATATTAATAGAAGTAACATTAGCAATAAGAGCTAATATTTATGGAGTAGTTACTGTATGCAACACAAAGTGCTGGTGCTTTGTATGCATCATATTATTCAATATTCTCAACAATACTTGGAGTTAGATATTATATTATCTCCTTCCATCAAGGAGAAAATTGAATTGAAGGAACATTTCCAAGGTCATATATACATACCTAAATATCTAGGCCCTCCTGGGCCGGCTCTCTGCTAGCATATATTACAAAAATATTAGAATTAGGAAAAAAAAATCTAATCTGGCAATCTAATTGGAAAATATGCCCCTACTTGCTGAGAAAATTAATTAGTTAAAATGTCATTTCTTCCTCTAAAATGACAGTATATTCTGGACTGGATTTTAGTCCCTTTGGCCAGAGGCCCTTGTTCTGGACACAGTCTGCACAACTCTTCATAGGAAAGTCTGTTAAATACTTAAGGGGTTTATTCAACTTAATGTAACTAGTGTCTCAGTATGCCTGTTGTATTCACTGCTCAGCTTAAGGTACGTACTGGCAGGTGGATAGCCAGAAATATATTTACCTGAGAGACCGAGAACTTCCTGGGTGTGAAAAAAGAAAAAAAATCATTCAAGGGGAAGAGAGACTGTCATGAAAAGTGTACCCCAGTCACTGTTAAAGATACTTAGTGATCTGAAAAAAGGGAAATTTTATACATTCATTCTGTAAGTCATCCATCTTTTCATTTATTGAGTTGATAATAATTGTGAGCCAATAATAGTTAATCTTAGTTCTACCACATAGTAATTGTTTGACCTTTTATAGTTCCGTAACCTTTCTCAGCCTCAGTTTGCTCATCTATGAAATGACAATAATACGTGGTACATAACTCATAGAATTGTTATGAAGATTAATTAATTTATTATACATGAAGTGTAATAATCACCATATTAATTTTTAATGACAAAATAAAAACTAAATGTGCCAGGTAATACATTAATGACTATACTTAAGTGCTATTTTCTCCTTGCTTTGTCTGGTAGAGAAAGAATATATCTCATGAAGTGATTACAATTACTGTTTCCCTGAAAATCAGACCTAGCTGGACCATCAGCGCTAATGTGTCTTTTGGAACAAAAATTAATATAAAACCCATTCTTATTTTAATATAAGACCTGGTATAATATAACATAACATACTATAACATAACATAATATAATATAACATAACATTGGGTCTTATATAATGTAATGTAATATAATGTAATATAGTATAATACCAGGTCTTATATTAATTTTTGCTCCAAAAGACGCATTTGAGCTGATGGTCCAGCTAGGTCTTATTTTCGGGGAAACACAGTAGTGTGAAAAGTGGTAAGTCAGGAATAAGCACAACATGATATGGTAACATAAAGAGGAAAAACTCACCTATACTTCACAAATAAAATGATATTTTAGATAAGACCTGAAGGAAAATGTTTCATATCAATAAAAATGTAGATAAGGAGTTCTAGTGAAGTTCGTATGTTGAGGACACTGAATTCCGTACAAGACAAGATTACGTGTTAAGCACCAGAGTTGAGAATGAGGAAATGTTTCATCTAGGGAACTCCACAATGTTCAGCATGAGAGAAACACCATGAAGAGGGGTATAGGTAATCGAAAAGGCTTGAAACTAAAGCAGAGAACAGATTCTAATCTAAATGGCCCTTTACATTATGCCAGATGGAGAATATTGAGTCATGGGAATAATTTAATCACATAATATAATGATAAGATATGGATGTTTAAGATAACTCTTTGTAGATTTGGAAAATGTCTTGTATTGAGAAAAACCTAAAACATTATGCAGTTAAGAGATGATAGTCACAGACAAAGAGAGTAGTAATTAAGATTGAGGAATATACAGAATAATGTCACAAAATAACTAAAGATGTAGAAAGGACAGTTTTCACTGATTGAATGTTAGAGTAAATGATTCATTTGGTGCATTATGATAGGAAACATGGCAGAAGGAGCAGAGGTTTGTGGGAGAATATGAATAATTAATGTAACATATTTTTAGATGTCCTTGGTGCATTTATGTGGAAAGTGTGGCCACAGATCTCAGGAGAGGAGTCTGGCTTGGAGATGTAAACTCAGAAGATATTGGCTTTTGGGAACAATTCAGTATAGGAGTGGATGAGATGTCCAGGGAGAAAGTGAAGGGTGACAGTGGAAGAGAGTCTAAGACAGATCTTTGAAAGGCTCCAATACTAATAGTCTAGGATGGGAAGCTTCCCCAAGATGGGAGTGAGGTAGAGGGAAACCCTAGAGAAATTACAGCTTTAGGAGTCATGGAAAAACGGGTCCCAAGCAAGCAGAATGAAGTTCAGAGCAAGTAGTGGGGATAGAGGTTAAAGTGGAATGAGAAAATGGATAAAAAAAATTGTTGACATTTGTCTGTATCCATTTCTCCTTTGTTTACCCGTGTGGTTAGACAATATGCAAGCTTCCTAGCCCAGCATGCAGGAGTGGAGTGTATGTGGGAAATAATCTATAAAAAGTGTCTATGAGACTTGCTGGGCTGTGTGTGTGTGTGTGTGTGTGTGTGTGTGTGTGTGTGTATGTAGTATGAGGGAGTGGGTGAACACTCCTTTCCTATGTTACCTGGCAAGTAAGCAAGAGTTCTGCTGTTGATTTTTCTTCAGTAAATAAGAATCGGGAAACAAAAAGGTAAGAACATACACTCAGGTAGTTTCAAGAATTCTTACCATATAAATTGTCATTTCATTTTTTCAATTGCCCATCAAACATTTATTGAGCACCAACTATTGTTCTTAGGTGGAGCTAAGCACTAAGGAGATGAGTATACTAAATTAAATCAGATTGGCAATGTCATTTTTAATAGGTAAAAAATAGTTGAAAATTGGCAAAGTCGTACAGTTTGACATAATAAAAGATATAATCCCTTCCACCAAGGAGCTCATGATCTAGTGTGCAATTTAGAAAACTGAAATATATAGTGTGATAAATGTTGTATTTATGAAAGGCATTTAGGATGATTTTGTTTCCATATAAAATTCATTATAAAATATAAACTACATTGACTCAACATAATTAATGTTAAAGATTTAAAGCAGGGATATTTTAAATGCGCACCTCAAAGAAAGTCTGAGTCTCATAGTGATCCACTAATAGAAAACAACAAAAACCTTGAGGATATCTAAAAAAAAAACTAGTTTTTTTTAAGAAAACTGTAATAATTTCTAATAATAATAACTACTACTTCTTAGGAGTTTGAGTCATATTACAATATATAAATCTATTTAACATGTACACCTTAATTTACACAAAGTTATATGTCAAATATATTTCAAGGAAAAAAATTTTAAAAAAAGAAGTTTGGCATCACTTGACCTGAGAGTCAGAAGGTATGAAGTAAATATCAAAAGCAAAACTGAAATCAGGAAAATTACATTCTTTGGTGTCATCTGGTGTCCTCAAATATATTTCTATATGGCTTGTTAATATCATGGCAGAAAAAATACTTTTTCTCCCTTGTTTATTTTTTAATATGTATTCCATAAACTGTCTTCACTCCCCAGAAGAGTTGTCTGTTAGATTGTTTGCACTCCTCTTTTTTTGATAAAGGAAGTAATTTTACAGATGAGTAAAGAAAATTTCATCTTATTAAATTCTAATTTTGAATCTATTTCCTCTTCAAATTAATTACTTCATTCCACCAGAGGGTAAACTCCATTAATAGCAGTTAGAGAAGAATAACTGATATAGCAAAACTCAAAACAAAAATGTATATAAATGAAAGCTTCATTTTCTAACATTCATTGTTTTCTTGAAAATGGAACAATCTCCAGTCTTTGAAAGTGAAATCATAAGGATGAACTTTTCTTTCTTTCTTAAACCTTTAGACCAAAATGGATTTCCTGTAAAAGATTCATTAATGATGTTTGCAGTGAGAACAGTGAATATTGTAGTATATAAATATTGATTTGTAACCACCTCGGCCAATTAATTAAGTATATACTAACAACTTTCAATATAGATATTCAGATATTAACATCAAATATAATTATTATTCAAAGATGAATAAAGCATAATTGCAAGACTAAATTCTGTCATTAGTGAGATTCAAATACTGAGCGTCTTGCTACACTTGATTTCCCAGTGTCCTGATATTTGAGAACATCATAACACACAACGGAGTGGCCATGTACTGAGATTCGCATGGTTCACAGTCACAAAATCCATTCACAGGTATTTATTTTTTGGAAGTCGTTTACTTGCTGCAGAATGAAGTTTCGCCCATAGGAAGTGCTGTGGGATCAAAGCTCCTTGCAATTTTGTGTAATATGCAGATGTAATTAATGTATTCGTGCCACCAGAACTTGAGAATCTTTTATCCAAAAAAAATGCGCAGTGATCGTGGCCCTGATACTGTGACGCTCATGGTTTGGTAAGAGACAGAAGAAATAGGCCTGGGTAACTCTAGGCTAGGGTAGAGACAGGGGTGTCGCACAGGCTATTAGAACAAAGAAAATCTTGAAAAATTTTGTAGCAGAGGTGTTTCTTTGAAATAGATGTTGAAGAAATCGGATATGACATGGGATAAAGGCAATGTAGCAAGACAAAATAATCAGCAACGAGACAAGCAAGTGTCATAAATGTATAGAAAATAAGACTCTATTATTGTTAGACATAAAAGGGAGACAATTCTGAAAACAAACACAAAAAAACTTCTGGTAAATCGATTTTCAATGTTTAACTATTCTAAAATAAGGGGAGCATGTACTTCAATAACATATAGAGAAAATTATGGTTTTAGAAGGAAATATTTTATATCCTGCACTTTAACTTACTTTTACATCAGAGTCCCATTCCATATGATTTAATAATCTTGAAAAATGTCGTTTTTGAAGAGAACATACTATTCCATATGTGTAGGTGACATTTAATTCACAAAAAGGAAACAAGTTGCTTTTAAATTTTACTAGTAGAAATAATATTTTCATGGAAATCCTTTTATTTTTTATAGCTTTTTGAAAATCTCTGTCTTGTTTAACATGACATAGAAAAAATAAATAAAGTTACTGGGCCTAATGTATATAAAAACAATATTTTCTTAACAAACAAAATACTGTTTGGCATCTTTTTATCACAGGGTCAATTCCATTAACTGTAAATCCTGTTTTCTGTATTCTTGCTGTGGCATTTGGGGACCTTACAGACTCAAGAGAGACTGTCCCTCCCGGGGGTAGCTAATTCTGAAACCTAAGAACAACTTGCCTATGAACAAGGCTTTCGTGTGCAAACCAACCAACCAATCCTGAGTCTGTAGCTCCAACCATCTACTTGCCAATCTATTCCCACCCTAAACCATTCCAGGACAAGGTCCCAGGCGACTAGAGACCACTCTTATAGCCCAAAGCCTGCAGGAGTCATTTAGACTAGCCGCATACAAGCTGTGCACTCTGTCCTGCCTTGCATTTCCATGGATTCTCCAATAAAACCATAGCCTGGGCTTTCCCTTCACTTCTGCTTCTGCCTCCTCACCAAACCCAAGGCATCCATAGGTGGTTCTGCATGGTGTAGCATGCCCCTTTTCTCAGGAACTGTAAGTAATAAATAAACATCCTTTTTCAATGACATCGGCCTTTCCATGTCATCACTCAGTCACCTCCATAAATTAAAACCCCATGGGTAATGCATTATGTTTCCTGAAATGAAGTGATAATACCTGTAGTGTTATATGATAATATGTTGCATTCTACCGGAAGAAGAGATAATGTGAGGTGAGATGGTGAATGCTAATTGCAATTAGATTAGGGTTGACTAGAATTGGATAATTTAGCTTAAACAGTTAGAATACATAGTTTTGATCTATAACATGTTTTATGCTATGATAAATATTTTCAAGCTACTATCTAATCCTAGCCTTATTTTAAGCTACTGTTTATCCAAGCCCCCCCAAGTCCCCACCCCTAACCACCCCGCCCCCCGCCCCTGCTGTAACCTCCCTGTCATTTGAATTGGTGTCTGTTCTGACTTGCTGTCAGGAGAACAAAAAATCAAGTAGCAGTGGGAGGCTCTATTGGGACTGTCAGAAAGAGAGAGAGTGATGAGGATGTCAGAACCTCCTTTTCTCTTCCTTAGAATAACGCGGCTGAGGGTCTTTCGCACAGAAGATATATAATACAATCACGAGGAACGGTACTGCATGGAATATTCTCAAAATTTGTTTAGTAAGAAGCAGTAAGGCAGTGTGCTTCAGAATTATTGAAAAGTACCTTTTTGAAGGAAACCGAGTCGGTAATATATGGTTTGAGAAACTGATAATTCATGAGTATTGCCTTGACCTTCTTTGTCTTAATGACAAGCGATGTAAGTGTAGCTACCTCAGTCCATAAATAAATGTGCTACCTTTAGTATTCTTCTTCATCCATATCTTGATTTGTCTCCTCTAAATGTTATTCTTTAATCCTCTACAGTGCTCTTGCAAACACTTATTTTTGATTATTAAAATGTGTGCTGGTTTCTTTTACTGCATAAGTTGATTTATGCTGTAGTAAAGAAAGCTTTCAAAATTCTCTCATTTGGTAGTTGTGTTGATATTGAAAATGAAGATTCTCTATTACTCTGATATTAAAGATAAGGACTGAAACCATTCTGAATCAGTTTTGAATATAAATGCCAAAAGTGGCAATCTAAAAATGAAGTTAAAAACACACACACACACACAAAAAAAAACTGGACAGGTGATGAATAATTAAATAAATGAAAGAGTAATAGAATAAGATAATGATTAACTTTATGTCCATAGGTATGCCATTTAGATGATTAGATGGAGTTGTCACAGCTTAAATAAAAATATGCCCAAAGCAACCTTTTTCTGTAAGTGATGTTTCAGAGTCAAATAGAGCTGAATGTGTGATGTTGTGACATCACTTCAGGCAATCTTTCATGAAGGACTATAATAACATGGCAGCTTTGTGCACTCTTGAATCCCCTGAGGAGAATCAGGTGTCAGGATGATATGCATACAAGTTGGAAGTCAGATTATTCTCATGTCCAAGTTTACCAATAGTAGGAATGGTTGTGCTAAAAATCCAGGGCAAAAATTGTGAAATGAACAAGGAGTATCGTAGGAGAAAGTAATTTACATTGTGAGAGGCAACCACTATGTAAATAACTATCTAATTCTACGAGGTAGCTATTAAATCAACCAAAGGAAAAGAAAATGCTCTTTATCTCTGCCAGTATGCTCTAGGCAAAAAGTCGGCTGTGCCATACTGGACATGTGAATGAAAATCTCTAGAGAGTGCCCCTAAGAGGATTCACTCATTTAAATAAAAACAAAAATAAGCAAAGAAAAACTGCTCAACAGTAGAAAATAAATAACAAGCACTGACCAAAACCCCAAGGAAAGGGAGACAATAAGCATTCAACAAACCTAAAACATTTTTTTTTAAGAATACAGCCAGGCATCTAACTTTGCTTAGCCGACCCACTTGAGACTTAATTCTTTCTGTCATTTCATATTTATCATTTATTATGCCTGCCTTTGGGCGTTGTTTCCTCGTGTGTTCTACAAAAAGTAAAAAAGAAACATCAGATTCCTTTCCTTACATGTCAGGAGGTAGACCCTCCCATCATTTATGTCTATGTGGCAGCCATACTATGTGATCAGCACACATTTTATAAATTTTGTGTTTCCTCCAGCACCTGCACCCAGGTGGCGCTTGATAACTACCTTCAGCGCTTGATGTACAAAATGCCCCAGTGTTGCCTTCACCATGCAGGCTGTTGCTATACTCGACAAGTCATTACATATGCCTACCGACAGCTTGGCTTTCCAGCTCTCAGGTTCTAGCTCATTATTGTCTGCGTCGTCATTCAGGAAACTGGCCTGTACTGTCTGCACCAGTCCTGATGATGCTATCGCTGCCCTGCGTGTTGGAGGGTATCGGATTAAACCCTGTCCCCCTGTGCCCTGTGTATTTCTATGTGTATTTAAGTAATACCCCATACTGTCTGAAGTTATGTTAGAATGCTACTCAAGGAGAGAGCTTCCTGAAGACAGTGGCGAAAAGCTCAGAAGCATAAGTGGTCTTTTGTACTATAAGATTTAGTGCTTTTAATGCCAGAAGGAAAAAATCTCCCTGAACTTCTCTTGGATGAAAGCACCGGAAAGGGTAAAATTGCTCAGAGAGCACTTTTTGCATGCTAGAAGGGGATTTGGAGGTATCTGAAAGCGAAGAAGGTCTAAAATCCATTCTGAAATATTTATCTTCTCTCTCAGATAAATTCTTCTCTAAATTCTCAGTGATTTTTATTGCACAGATCTGTTTTTTACTTCTTTTAAAGGGAAAAGTTGGGTTATTACATACCGCTATATTAAGTAACTCCAAGACCCAGACATTTGTAAAACTTTGACTTCTGTATGGAATAGCTAATGGTCCATGTGCATTTTGTAGTGGCAGTTCTTTCCCAAATAGCAAGAAATTAATGTCCACTTGAGTTTTAATCTATAAAATATGCTCTATAGCTCAAGAGCAAAATAAATAAATAGGAACTTAAATAATGAATTTTTACACCCACAATGAGTATTCCTTGATAAATACACACACACACACACACACACACACACACACACACACACACACACACACACGGCTGAGGAATGGCTCCTAGACGTCCACGCTCTAGTCCTCATAGCCTGTGAATACATTAACTTACATGGTAAACGGACTTCACCAAACTTAATTAAGGATCTTGATTATCCGGATTATCTGGATGGGCCCATGGTCATCACAAGGGTCCTTATACAGGGACCTATGTTTCAGAGGATGTTTGAAGAGGGAGCCACAAGCCAAGGAATAAGGACAGCCTCTAGAAGCACAAAATTGCGAGGAAATGGATTCTCTCCGAAAGCCTGGAAGGAGAACCCATCCCGGCAGATTCATTTTAGATTTCTGTGCTCAAGAATTGTAAGATAATACACTTGTGTTGTTTTAAGCCACAAAAATTATAGTGATTTGTTACAGAGACAATAGATACAGGTACAGAGGGTGCCAAAAACATGTATACACGTTAAGAAAGAAAAACTGTATTAATATTGTAATACTCAATATATACTGATAACAAAAGATGAATGACTACAAATCACGTTTGACTTCTGCAATTACAAGAGGTGCTCAAAGTGGTTACCACAGCGTAATTTTCATGCAGATTTTTCCTTTCTTAAAATGTGTATACATTTTTTTGGCATGTTCTGTATATGGGGATGTATATGTGGATGTATGCATACATAGGTGTGTGTGTGTGTGTGTCTGTGTGTGTTTATCCTCTGGCTGAGGGCACAGAGACAAAGAAGGTAGTCTGTACAAGGATCAGCACCCTGTCATATGAACTTTTAAATTATTTGGGTGGCCCAAGCAATCTCAAGCATGACATTTGGTTTAAGTGGGCAAAGACTGGTAGCAACATATTGCACCAAGTAGAATTTAATGAAATCACTATTTCAAGGAAGATACTAAAACAAGCTTTAATTATTCAAAAATATGTTTTTTTCCCTTTCAAGTACAAAGTTCAACAAAGACAGTGATAATCAGGGACATAAGTAAATATTACCCATAAAATAAGTGCTACTGGAGAGCTAAGTGACAACAGAAATAAACCATTTTTAACTTTAAAAACCATTTTGATAATTGATGTTGTATAACTACATTCGCAGAGATTATTTACTGAGAAAAATGTAACATTGTTTCAACCTTCCACATTTTTCCCCCAAATCCTAAGATTTCACTTCTTTGAATCTCTCATTATATTAAACTTTCAGTTTATTTACTTCGATATATATTTGGTATTTTTAAAGTAAGATATTTAAATAAGATAATTCTGAATGCAAACATAAGCAAAATTGTCAAATATGAATGACACTCTTTACGTGGTTAGAATTCTTTTTTCTTAATTGAATTTATTGGGGTGACCAATGGTTAGTGAAATTACATAAGTTTCAAATGTACATTTCTGTAATACATCATCTGTATATCACATTGTGTGCTCACCCCCAAGAGTCACTTCTCCTTCCATCACCATATATTTGATCCCCTTTACCCTCTTCTACCAAAACCCTGCCCCCTTCCCCTCTGGTAATCAGTTAGAATTCTATACACAAACTTTTCGTCCTCTAGACTTGGTAAATATTTTTCTATAGTATTCTGTTATTTGTACTTGAAAAGGGAAAATTTGATGTTTTGCATTAGCTTTTTTAGGAATTCTGCTTTTCCTCCTGGGTTTATCGATGATACTTTTTAACCTTTCATTGACATTAAAAAGCTTTATATCGATTATATGTTTTGAAATGGAACACAGATTATGTTTATATATGAAACATTTTCCCCTAGCTATTATGGAGACCCTCCTTACACGTTTCAGCGTTAGCCCCAATATTGCATTTTTAAGGACTTTCCTGACCATATTGTTTGAAAGTGTATGCCAATCTTATTCCCTTCTAGCAAGTATTTTACTTGTTCATTTTTCTCTTTAGCATCTATTATCTTCTAATGTATACTTTACTAACATATCCTGTCTGCCTTTACTAGGATTTAAGCTACATTGGGGTAGGAAATTTCATGTATTTTGTTCACTGACATGTTTTCAACATTTTCAGTGGTTTCTTACACATTTAAACTTCAGAGTGTCCCTTTTATCTGAAATACATTGTTTTCATCGAGTTGCTAAATTGTCTGTGTTTGTCTATAAATAGTTCAGTATGAGGATTTGGAATCCTTTCTGAGATTTCCAGATCCTTATTTCAGTACTTAATTTCAATCAAAGGGGCCAAAATAATGTTTACACTTACTGAGTATACTGTGTTAATCCATATATCCATAAACCTGCTGGTGATCAAAGGATGAGTCAGAGATGAAATTAACTAGTGCCTGATTTTTACCTTCCTTGTTATTGTCATGGGTCTACCAATTAGATAAAACAATGATTCCATTATTTGCTTGGCTCAGTTTTCCTAGTTCAAAACTAGGTATAGCTGTGCTCCAGATCTGTTTTATGTAGCTGCTCAAGTGAACATGAAGTAAATTCCCATGGTTTCCCCACTGTATGTATGTAGCTTTGGGGTTCTGATGAGATTCTTAAAGATCATACAGGAATCCATGTCTGATCTAAAACTACTTTATATCTTGCTTGATTGATTTCTAAAGAGGGCTCTTGCTCTTAATGTTAAACTAAAACTAATCTTTGTCTTAAACACAGGTTTGGCGATATGTATTTCGTGTGTGTGTGTGTGTGTGTGTGTGTGTTTGTAGCATTTGTTTTTCAGCATTTCCTACTTAGCATGAACACTTCTTGTTGGTTTTCTAAACCCTAACTATAATTACAATAGACATCCTGTACCTGCATGTGCTTATGTCAGATCTAATGAGAAGCAAATAAGATTTTCATTTCATCAAACGCACAAGTTTATGAAATTGTCTAGTTCAGCTTAAGTGCTTTAAAGATACAATCCCAGTCTGGAAAATTATGTCAAACTATGTCTATGTAAGATAGCCTTTGGAATAGTCAGTTTTTTATGGAATAAATTATGTAGTAGGGTTTTAAAATTTCCAAACCATGTTGATTACTCTTTCTTCTTTTTTTCAACCTTTATGCTTAAGTACTTCCCCATTTTATAAACTGTTTTAATTTTCTCCCCAAATTCTTGATGACAACATATTTACTTTTATCTGCAGACATAAGAACTTTCTGTTTATGTTATCTTAAATTTTAATTTTTTAAATGTAATTTTAAAAAATGTATTAAATATGATTTTCTAAATTCAGACTATGGCTAGCATTCCCTTCCATCCCTGGTAGAAGCTCAGTGATAATATGTTTAAATCAGAAATAACATTAAATGTTTAATCAATCAGCTGAGCATAAGTCTACATGCTATCTATGTGATTTTTTACAAACCACTTAATATCTGAAATCTAGTTTTCTTATGTGTAAAACATATGGATTTGACTAGATGATATCAAAGTTTCATGCAAACACTAAAAGCTCTTATTATGGGTTCTCTGTCAGGCACCAACTCTTTTCTTGTTAGATGGAATTAAGCTAAAAGTTAAAATTCTCTTACATGTGACTAATGGTAAGTTTTGTTTGTTTGTTTTTAAATTAATCTTCAAAACATTACTGCAAATGAGAAAGAAAAGGAAAAACATTTTAGGTGAGGATAGGTTATTTTTTTAATGAGACTTACAGAAGGGAAAATGAATAAATATGGAGAAATTAAATTCCAAATATTTATATGAACTCTAGAGAATAATGGTTAGAAGAAAGGCATAAAATGGACCAGGGTTTGTACAAAATGCCAACGAAAACAGAGAGTTGTTTTGTTGTGTTTGTTTCTATTTGATGATTGAGAAGGAATGTGCCCTTCCTATACTGCTTTATTGAAGTGACTGAAAAAGCAGATTTTTAGGGTCTTTCATCTCCATTAAGAAAAATAATTTTCAAGCAGGACAGTTAAGTCTTAAAGGAAGTTGAGCTTTAAAATATTCTGCTACACACAGGTGTGCCCACACACATGCACACCAAACTGAAATAATTGTAAGAACAATCAGGCACTGTGATAACCTCCTTATCACCAAGCCCCAATAAACTTCCAGTCTTTCCGCTGAGATAAAAACAAGAGAAAACAAACACTACCATCTGCTAATTAAGCCTATAGACCAAGCTCTGATATCAGTCCATTCACTAGAATTTTTTTGCCCCAGGCTACTAAACTCGGTTCATCAGAAAGCCAGCCTTGTGACTGGTTTCATTCTGATCTTAATTCTCAAAATCATGTGCTGTGACTAGGCCTCTGTGCTAGAATTATCTGCCGAGTCAGCAAGAACTTACTTGATGCCATTAAACTAAAAATCATACATGCTTGCTTTAAAAAACAAAGCCAAGCTAAACTATCTTATTTATATGAAAGGAATAGATAAAAAGAAATATCAAAGTAATATTTGGGGTGCCAAAATTGGCATTCTTGAGCTCTTTCTGGAGTGGGGAATTACTGTTGTATAGTCACACTGCAACTTGAAGCAAAGTGTTTTGCACAGCTCAAAACCGAGATTCACAATAACAGTCACATGTACCCCCTTTAATGCTTATTAAGTTTCTATTCTCAGTGACATGTTTTAATAAATATTGGAATTCCCCTGTTAGATTTTTCTCTTTTTCGCACAAAATATTCTACATCATTAATAGTAAAACACAGACTGGTTCTTTTCCAGTTATTCTCACTTGATATTATTATCATCCATCCATCTGTGGACTCTTGGAAAAATATGGAGGTCATTATTTCTTCCTTCCCTTTTATCTTCCTTTCCCTTCCTTCCTCCCTCACTCTCTCCTTCCCTCCTTCTTTCCCCTTCTTTCTTTCCTTCCTTCCTCCGTACCTTCCTTTTTCCCCCTTTCCTTTTTTTCACATTTATTTCAATTTATTGGGTAGGATCCAGGGAAGCTAAATATTTTATAAAATGTACAGAAACATAAGAACTATTGCTTTCTTAATTTTCTTAATTTCCATTAATTTCCGTAAGATGAAAGTTTTTTAAGTCTAAAATCAGCCAAAGGTGTATGTAATGTTGCATTATATGCAAAACTAAAATTAAGGAATATGGTATTCTACGTAACATCTAGCCAATTTTTTGAAATTTAGAAGCTTAGTAGACAAGGAAGGGAACATGGAATATAGGCTTGACTCATGTATTTTGATATAGAAATTGTGAAGTGCGATCACTTTCTTTTAAAACTGCCTTTCAGAATGTAATAATGTATTATATAGCTCTTGGATCTGGCTCAGTTGGGAAACCTTTTGTTCTTAGGAACTTTTTCTTTAAAGAACTTAAAAGCTGGAACAGGTTCAGTCATGCCCTGTAAATTGAAGGGTTGGACCTGTTGGATCTGAAGTCTCTGTGAGTAAGATCCTATGCGTTAAGTTTATACAGCAGTGGCCAGTAGTGGATTTAAAAAAGGGGACAGGGTGGAGGTTGGTAAATGAACTTCTAAAAAGGAAAAAGGAAGCTTAGGGAAATTTAAAAAGGCATAAACTTTTTTATCATTTGTATGGTATTAAGGACCTGCTAACCTTTAGCTTCACTTTGTTTGTACCTATGCGTACTATAATTAGATTGCAATTTAATTGAGAACAGTGTCTATAAATGTTAATATTTCCTTTCTTCACTGCAATCACTTAAGATAGTTAATACATTTTGTCTTTTTTTTCCCCCAAATAAACTGAAATCACGTATAAAACAGTAAATTTGTACTTTGAGAGACAGAGCCTTAAAAATATCTCTTACAGTACCATTAACTGCTAGGCACTTTTTTCTTTACAAAGACAGTACTTTTCTAGTGTTGGAATGACATATTTTTTTTTCTCCACAATACTTTTAAGAAGTTGAACCCATAGTAGAAATTGTATATATATATATAGACACACACACACACACACACACACACACACACACACACACACACATATACTTTACCAACGGTTGCTTCCACTCCCATGTACTCGAGTACTATGGTATAGTTGTTTTAGTCATGAAGGCCAATGCTCATGCAAGAAAACAAAACAGAACAAAACAAAACAAAAAACACCTTTTAGCAATGTATGAGTTAGAGAAAACAGAGATTACCTGGTGTGGTAAACAGACTGTTCCCCCAACCCCTGCCAAATGTACATGTCTTAATCCATGGAACCTGTGAATATATTACATTACATGATAAAAGGAACTTTGTAGATGTAATTGAAAATAGGAAGATTAGCCTGGATTACTTTTTCTTGTTCTCATTCTATTAATACTATCATATGATTCTAACAATTAGAGCTTCTGAGGTAGGGTTCTTATCTTAAGAAGGCAAAATTGTAGATAGATGTGTACAATACATCTTAGAAGGTAATATCCACAGTTTGGGGTGTGAAATGATAACGTGAAGAGAAAATATAAAATACCAAAACATTGCAAGGAAATATACAAAGGAAATTAATTTAACAAATAGATTTAAGTGCTTTGTCTATGTTCTTGGTGAGGAGTAATGATAGTGAATGTCTCTGCCCTATATTCATTAGGAGAAGAACAACATTGTGCAAGCAAGCAAGAGAATATATAAGAAATATGTGTATATCTGGAATAGGGCATACTGAGTTCCCTCATTTACAAACACATATTTGCATCAAAAGTTTCTTAATAATATAGGCAGTTTTTAAATTATATTTCCCACATGTTTTTACCTAGACTGAAACTGTAATAGCAAATCTCAGTTATTTTAATACGATATTAATTCTCTTTCTCAAGTATTTGCAGTCTTTGGCCTTTGAATTTTAAATTGAAAAGATGAATAGTAAAAACTTTTTCCAGTATAATGAAGAGAATAGACGGGGGTGTGTCTAAATTCAGACTATATTCACTTATATTCACTTTCATTTTCCTTAAGTACACTTAATAGACTTTTTCTGATATTCTCCAAAATGCTTGCATATGGTAGGTGGTAACTACATCTGCTGAATAGAACCAAATAGATATATTCTCCATTGGACTAACTCTGATTATAATATCTGGCATTTGATATGTACTAGAAATTTTATGTTAGCATCCTCTTTCCATGTAAATATCTCAAGTATAATTAATGCCATTCATTGGAATACTGGTGCCGTTTTATACGAATGTAGTTCCAGAAACTCATTGCTCAGTTTGCCCTTTAATGTCAGGTAAATCACAGTATTCCTGAGAAAATAGCTTAGATTAAAGAAAGCCAAACATTCAAGTCAATTAATTCATGAACTTCAATAGCCAGTGGATGTGAGTCTCTAATTTATTTTAAAATGTGACAGTTGAAGCAAAAGGATGCTGGTTCAGAAAGTTGTATGTGTAAAGCATTAGCTGAAATAAGCACAGATTTTGACTGAAGCACCAATTTTGGAATGCTTTCAAAGTCCATTCAGCAGTATTACAAAGATAAATGAACAAAGGAAAATAAATTAAGGGGAAATATAAATTAAGAAAAAAATCTGATATAAAGTACAAGAATTAAACTTCACTATTGAAATGTTTTCAGATTCTGTTTTATGTGTATTAGAGCAGACAAGAAATTTTATTATTCATCAAAAGTGAAAGGGATTGAATTAAAATTAATAAGCCATAATGCTCCTTATTGGGTTCATGCTTTAGAAGTTTAATGCAATAACAATTGAATGGGCATTTTCTATAAATAAAGGAAGATAATTATTATTCAAACCCATATTTTAAGGGTCACTTCAATGCTAACAATTTTCAACTCTGTATTAAGTAAAGTTTAAGGCACAGCTTATATTACCTTACTGATTTCTCACATAATAATAATACAGTCTGCTTATTTGAAATGCAAGACACATCATGCATGGTTGCATGTAGAAGTTGCATCTTTAAAATAAGTAATATAATTTGAATGTTTTCATCTAAAAATAAACCATGTAATATCAAAATACCTTTCGTATTTATAGTGATATCCTCTGTGTTATATTGCAGGTAAATTATCAAAGCTAGAAATGTTGAACCTGCAGGATCAGGATGGGAGAACGGAAGGTACTATTAAATGATTTAGGATATTGGTCCTTGTTAGTAGAACAAGAGACTTTGAGGATATAGTGTTGACATATGATCGATCATGAGAGGGAGAAAAGCAAGGGTTACATGGTGAAAGGTTACCAGACTTTGGTAAAGTTCCATATTGAGAATTCTGTATTTGGCGATGTTCAAAACCCGTAAGAAAAATGCGTTAGGACTCTAATATAGGAATCATAAGGACATAATGGTAGGCTCAGAGGCTCTTGAATCAGAATACATAACTTTAGATTCTAGCTTCACCATTTACTTGCACTGTGAATATGAGCAAAATAATCAACTTCCCCAAGTCTCAGTTTCCTTCTCTCTAAAATGATAATAGAACTTTCTTCCATAAGGCTTCTATGATGACCCAGTGAAATAATACGTGTAATGTCCTGGTATATAATCACTCCATAAACACGGGCTTTATTATTACTGCTATTATCATTATTGTTGTCATTATTATCAAAATGTCTTTCAAAATATTTCAATTGGGTGAGTATTCCCCCCAGAATGAAAATGCATATTCTGGTATCATCTCAAATGGAATAGAAATCTGCAAGGTAGGAACACACCATGATATCAACATTTAACGTAACACAGAGGCAAAGAGGATGTAGAGTATCATATTTAACTTAACTATTCATGTTTTCTACACCTTTCCCAAATTTCTGTACAAATTTTTGGGAAGAAATTTTGACTATAGGTACATGGACGGACACATGAAGAAAAGATAGGATATTAAATGATATTTGTGACGATGACACACATGGCATTGATTCACATACCACGTATAATGCGCTCCCATGTATAATGCACACCCACATTTTTGGCCCAAAATTCCAGGGGAAAAAATCTTTTGTTTTAATTTTTTATTTCAAATGTGTATTTGTTTACATTTAGGTACCTGTTTTTTGTATTATAAAGGAATTTTAGCATTTATTTTTTAACATATTATGGCACAAGAAATTTTATGTAACAAATAACTACAAAACACAACAACAAATACAAGGTACAAGAAATTTTATGTACCATTAATAAATTTACTATATATACGTATCATAGAAGGCCAAGAACTCCTTGTCGTTGCAAGTTTGTCTTAAGTTCAACAAAACTGATTATCATATTCCAAGGTATTATTTGGCACACGGATATCATTATTGATTTCTAGAGTTACACTTTTAACTCATGAACATAAATAAATGAATTTAAAAAAAGCGTTTATCCAGATACGGAGTTAGTACTACCCATGTATAATGCACATCCTTATTTTTTCCCTCACAAATTTCGACAATAAGTGCACATTATGCACAGCAAAATATGTTAATTCCTTTTGTAATACTCATACCATGCCCTTTTTTCCTCTAAAAGCTAGAATCAAAAGCTTTTCATGTCATTAGAATTCATTGCTGAATGAAATTGAATATACGCAGCTATAGCAAAATCAAAACCATTTGACTAGTTAATCTAACTCTGGTTTTCTTCCAGATTCAAGTCTTATAATTCAAATTTCCAATATTCTTAAATGTATCCTTGGTTTCATAAACATAACAAGTATGTACATGGGTCCTAGCTACAGACAATGGTGGTATTTCAGGAGAAGCTTCATGTTTAACATGATTTAAAAAAAATAATAAAAAATAAAGCTTTTAGAAAACTGTTTACACAGTCTGCGTATAATTTGCTGAGAGAAGGCATTAAGTTCCATTTGGACTATCCTTAATTTAAATCTTGAGTACCAATTGTTCCATATCTTTTTGCCTTTTGCCTAAAGGAAAAACTGACTTGAAACAAGCTGGAACAGACATCATTCCCAAGCATGTTTGTATGTTAGCACTAAATCTCCCTTTGATGGCCCTCTTCTAGGAAAGACTCCTTTCTAATTGTAATAATAACACAATAATAAAATAGAGGACTTTTCTTTTATAGAGGCAGTTATTTAATAGTATATTCAAGGCTTTTAGGATTTTCCTTTCCTCTATTTTCTTTTTTTTGGTTGCTGTTTTGTTTTGTTTTTCCAAATCAATAAAGTGACTTTTTAAAGACATTAGTCACTGTTTTTTTTTTTTTTTTGAAACATAAAAAAAGAGGTTTTAAACTGTCTGTACAAGGGATTCTTCACTTTCTGTCCTTTCCCCTTTCCACCTCCCCTTGAAATGTTTTTTCTGTGTTTGAATTAATATATGAATTAAGTAATCTCAATTCCGTGGTGCCATAGTGTTTAAGCCAAGAATTAAGATCAACTTTAATATTTGAAACTTCATTGACTGTGTGGGTATCTTAAGGGAACTTAAATATGCCAACTAGGGGGATCTCAGTACTTACCAAAAAATATAGTTTTATCCTGGAAATTTTCAAATTTTAAAACACATTTTGGATTAATATTCAAGAAATGTTAAATATTATCTCTTGCCTCTGTCATGTTGAACACTTCTTCTCGAAGACTCAGATTATTACTGGCTATGTACACTACCAGAAGGCAAAGGTGGCATGTATGGTTAGACCGAGTTTCTTTCTTGATTCTCATCCCCACTTTGTCTTTGCTTGGACCCAGTGTTTGCTGCAGAAGCAGAGAAAGTTGGATGGGTGGACGGATGGCAAAGAAAATGAGTGAATCTGCCTAGATAAGAAAACACATATTGTTTGCAAGTTCTTGGGCTCTTCCCTTGCTGCTTATAGGTATTTTTTCTTCTAATTCCTTTGCCACTGTTTCCCAGTGGTATTCAAATGCTGTCTGTCCCATGGGGTACATTTGTTGTTTTTCACATTGTGCCACAACACTGCCTCCCGCCCCCTCCCCCTACAAACACCTACACACATGCAGTTCTCCAGTTTTGGTGAGCCTATCAAGATGGAAATGGTTTTTTTCACCACATGCTTATAACTTTTTTTTCCATCTCATATCCATTTGCTGCAGGTGCTCTGTGTGCTTTCACCCTCTCTGCACCTCTGAGAAACACCTATTCCCTGTCACACCAAGAAGCGGGAATCACAGCCGCTGTACACTTAGCTTTACTGCGTCTCTTCTTTTACATGCCCAGACTGCAACAGACCCAGCGGCAGCGTGAAGGCTCATCAAAATTCAGTAGAGTTTTGTCAACTTGGGAGTAAAAGAGAATAGATAGGAGATGGCGGCATTGATTCCACCCTCCTTTATAGGAAAGGAGAAGGAAAAGTATTAATGCCTCATGGAATATTCTCAAGATGACAATTCCCTTCTCTTCCTTCCTGCAAAAGCCATAGCAAATATGGTTTAGTAGGAAAGTCGATGTGGATTGTGTGGTTCTGGCATCAGAAATAGGACCATATGGAGGATGGTGTCTTTCTTTGCAATTCTGAATTATTTTTACATGTCGCTGTACCTTCTGCATTTTCCTGTAATTGGAAGAGTAGCTGGGGTGTCTCAATCACGTTTCCACACATATCCCTCTGGCTACAGTAAAAAGATTCGGTGAGAAAGTGGGAAGAGAAAATTCAATGAAAACAATAGGGATGTTATGGCAATAATCCCGGGGAGAAACAAAGGTGGCTTCAAAGAGAATCAAATATTGAAAGTAGAGTAGATGGATTCAATAAAAAAAGACAGAATCTGCAGTGCATGGCGATCTGCTTCACCTAAGAATGAGAGAGAAGAAGGGCTGAAACTCTCAAGAGTTATTTTGATAAACAGGATAAGTGAATGAACAGATGCTGATTAGATTGGAAAGTATTATAAAATGTGACATTACCATGACTTGAGGTTTAATTGGAAATGGCCGTATAGAGAAAGCAATGTGGTGGTGATGCATATGAACTACCCTCTAAGAATGTTCCAGGAGGACGATTAGAGTTTTATGGTGCATGAAGGACGGTTTTAGATTTGGAATGAACAGAGAAGAAAATACAGCCGATAGAGAGGAATTAGTCATGGTAAGAAGAGCAACGCAGCACTGAATGCTCAATGGTCAGTTTATGGGAAAAAGTGAAGGAATTGTTCTTGAAGAGGTGTTGGTCTTAAAACCAAATAGTTAACAATGTGTTTTAGATTACTTTGTAGGCCTGGAGATGGAAAAGAGGAAAACAAAATAGGAAAGATGCTAATCTTGGTCTAATTATCTCTAAGCAGTAAGAGGCAATAGCTAAGTTCCAGTTGCTTGTGTTTTAGACCAGTAGTGAACATAGTTTGTTCAGTTATTCATTTATTTATTGGGCAGTGTCTATGGAAATATATCAGGACCTATGTTAGGAAGAAGGGGTAAACTTTAAACAGGATGGAAGAGGCCTCTGGTCTCAAGCAACCTGCAATCAATTTTTGCAAACACATATTCTTTAATTAGCTCTAGTCTAGCATTTAGGAACACAGGGTTTGGAGTGGAACACCTGCTTTTGCACCCAAGCTCTGTTGCTTATAAAGTTTGTTGCCTTGAGAATTTACATACTTCCTCTCTCTGCTTCAGAGTTTGTTTTCATCTAAAAAAACGGTGTTTTTTAAAATGTTTAAAATGGAGTTTTAATGATTAATTGACATTACTCGTATTAATAAGAGCTCTTTTATTATTATTTTTACCATTAATCTTTGGAGGACCATAGTTGTCTTTTTGTTTTTAATTGACCTCTATGTTTCTTCTCCCTGGGACACACCTGACACACAATAATTGTTAAAAATTTTGATTCAGTAAATAAATATTAATCGTCGATAAATTGATGAAGTCAACTATCTTTAAGTAAAGGTATAAAACTTTGAGTTAAACAAGATTACATTAGTGCCATGACTACCATATTTCACAGAGCCTCTATAATGCCAATGTGCATAACACAGTTCAAAAGTATTTCGCAAATTTACTTCATTGCCCAACCTCTGTCTTGCAGTGCACCTCTTGACATTGTTCTGAGAAAGGATGACTTTGGAAAACACTGGTCAAGTGTCTGCTAAATAAAGCATTTAGTGAAAAAACATGTTGCTATTTTTTTGTTTGGGACTACAAAAGAAATCTAGAAAAGAAAAAGATGTAAAGATATATTTTAAATATTATTGTTAATATACATGTGTGTATTTATGGAAGCTTTTCCTATAACATTTTATAAAGTCTGTTAGATAATAATTTTACACTTTAGGAATATATATTTTATTGAGGACAACTTAAGGAAACAAAAACATAATTATCTAAACAATAAGATGGTAGTCAAAATTCCCTAAAGAGTTTATATTAATATAATATAGAGCAACATCTTCAATATTCTACCTTAACTAGAAGAAATCTAAATATGATTTATTTTGAAATGTGAAGTAAATGTGAGTTAAATGAGTTTAACATTTTGAAGAGCAAAATTCGTAGCTCTGAGATACTGAGCATAACAAAAGTCTCAGAAATGTCCTAAGAGCTAAATACATTTTCAAATAAGAATGAAAAGGAAGTTTAAGTTTGGGTGGGAGGCAGACAGAGAAAGAAAGAGAGTTTTAATATTGACAGGTTTTATATACTCTGAATATAGGAACTATATTAGACTCTCAGAGCTCTTAGAAAAAATTGACAAGGCACCGGCTTTGGAAATTATGTCCTAGCATATGTATATGGAGCTGTTTTCTTCTTCTGATTCTACAAAGAAGAGAAATGGTGGTTGGGGGGTGGGGCAAGGATTATAGTTTAATTTATAAAGCATTTGCGGGAAGAATATTTAGGAGACTTAAGCCAGTTATCTTATTTTCTGAGAAAGAAACTTGAATATTAGACATTAAGTATTCTAGCTTGGTAGGGGAAGCTTTAAAGTTTTAGTAATTATCTTTCTCTTCTAAGACGGAGTTTTATTCCATAACTTGGTAATTTGACTTCATAATGCATGAAAATTGAAGGCTATTAGTCTCATTCTTTTGAGAAGACAAATATTTTCCCACACACAAATAAATAATTTTCTGAATTTGAAACATCTCATGCAGCACAGAAGAGCATTTAATAAATCCTTTCAATTAGTACACCGGAACGAGAACAAACTTATTTGAACCACGTACTTATTAAAAACTCAGGAATGGACCAAAACAAGCACATGCTTGTTCTTCTCTTTCCTCTGTGATCACTCATGACATCTGGACACCACTGCAGGGGACCACTGTATTTTTCCCCTTCTGGATAAATCTCTCTCCTGGTGCAGGAAGAAAACTCCACCAGAGGAAGAAAATGAGGATCATTTTCCCACCGATTTAAAAGAAATGAGGAATTTGCTGGAAAAATCAGAAATGGTTTTGTTTGAGCTTTACCAAATTTGGAATACATTAAGTATAGCTACAAATCATATGGTGTTTCATTTAATAAATTGATAAACCTTGTGACTATACTAAGAAAAATAAATACCACTGTTAATAATATAGCAATAGCTATTTGGTAGACATTCACTGAGTTATTTACATCTCTTAAATAACCTCGTTTAGATCTCACAACAATCATATGACAGGTGTTCTATAGATGCTCATTGTGCAGTGAGAAAACTGAAGTAAGCAATTCACAGTCACAGCACACATTCAAGGTCACAGAGCTGGTAAGAGGGACGACTTGGGGGAAATCAGACTTACTCGAAAATGGTGTTCTTGAATGCGGTACTATAAGAAACATATAATTCCACTTTTGCAAAACAGACAGACAGAAAAAACCACTCAGTGCAGCTCACATATTTAATAGCAGTTTGATTTTGTGTTTTGTTGTTTGAGCTAAGAAATGAAGAAAATTTAGTTAATTAAAAAAAAAAAAATCTGTTCCTAAATAAAGTAAGTGTTCTGACTCCAAATCTCGTAACATGCTCAAGATCTAGTCTTTACTTCTTACTTTTAAAACCTGAAGCTAATGTTCTCTATCATTTCCAGTCTCTTCTTTCCTGAGGTGTTGCTTTAATTCTGGTAGCTCAAGCGTCTCCGATACATTTGAGGAGTCTCATCCATCATTGCCAACTATCTTCATCCAAAATTTCACCTCTTCAGCTAAGAGGGGAGGAGCTGGTGTTTAAGAAGTGTGAGTTGAGGGGAAAGGACCCTTTTGCATGGACATCTCCTTGAGTCCCTGAGCAAGATCACCTTTCCCACATCACATTCAGGGTTTTCAGGGTGAGAGGTCATTGCAATTAACTTACTTATAAATGTACTCATGTAAAGATATACTTTAATCTTAGGCACCCATTCCTGTATGTTGGAATGGTCTTTTATATTGTTGTTTAATTACATGTGACCAAAAATGTCTTCAAAGACAATTTTTTTTTGAACAAGTGAAAACAGTGGCTGAGTACTTTACATACACCTCTTTACATTAGCCCTGCAAGGCAGGTTATCTTTCTTATAGATGAGGAAATTAAGGGTGAATATAGTTAAATGCTATCTATCCCACTAGAAAATAAGCCCTGTGAAGAGTTTATCTGTGTGCTTGTTCTGTTAATGTGTCTCCAGTGCCTACTGCCACATATGACACACGATAGGTGTACAATAAATAATGGTTAAGTGAACAAACTGGCCCAGCCATTTGAAAAATGCATGTATCTTTGACTCCAAGTCATTTGTTGCTACTATCTAAGATAAAAGTAGTGTTTTCTTATTTTGTAAATCAGTTTTCATTATATACCATTGCTAAACTTGTCTTTGAGAAAATTTTAGTTGTTCTGAATGTTTCAGAAACGATTGTGCCCAGTTGAGGGAATTAACTCTAGGCAGTTAGCTGCCTTGCCCAGGTCCTAGGGATGTGCACCAAGCAGCATCATTTACCTGGAGGCAAACATCTTAAGAGATCTGAAGGTAGCACTTAATATCCTGGCCCAAGGGATCTGAGATTCTTGGGCCTTACAGTTCTCTCCAACAGAGTGACTTAATATGGTTGCTGGCTGAGTTACACAAGCAATGGAGAGTATCAAAAACCCTGGGCATTGCTCTCAGCCAGAGGCACTGCTACAGCTTGAGTCATGCCCCTTCCTGGGACAGCCAGACTCCCCGGTCATTGTGGACATACAAAGACGCAGCAGCGTGCCTCCATTGGGGATAACTTCGAAGAGGTATACCGACTGCAGAGCATCCATTCAGCTGTTCCCTCTGCCCATCCTGCTTCCTCCCTTCCTTACAGCTCTTGTTCCCAAGAGTATAGCCGCTTATCTCTCTTGCATACAAACTCTGTTCACTGTCTTCCTGTGCAACTCATCCTGCTCAATCTGAATCTTTGGAGACAGGGATGAGAATACATATTTTCATAAAGTTCTTCTAGTGATTATAATGTACCCAGTTTGAAGTAGCCACTCCCCCAAGCAATGTGGCCTTTGATGCAGACTACCAGCTAGAAAAAGCAGGTGATAAACGAGAGATATCCAAGAGGTAGATATGGAAGGAGACTAGAATGAAATTTTATGGTGAAACAGGTAAAATAAGACTGTATAATAAAGCACGGGGGGAGATTAGAAATTTCTATAAACTTTATTTTCCAATTTCGCATATGCCAGCTTTCAGCAGAAGCCATAGTTTTAAGTTGGTTATTGTTGTCATGTAGAATAAAGGTAGAATATGGGTTTTATATCATGTCGTAAATCTGATCAGTTAATAGAGGCTGAATTAGAAAAGAGCCTGTGGCTAATTCTGTGGTTACTGGGCAATGTGTATAGCTGGTTAGTGACATCTTGCATGAATGGAAGAAAGGAGTAGATATTGGAGAAGAGCAGAATTTCTCATCTAAAAAGCAACAATTAAAATATTAATGAATCTCCGTTCTCCTCATTAATAAATCTATCCTTGATGGCATACCAGAAACCTTTAACTTCAGTAGAATATATTTATGGTTAGATGACTTGATATTTATCATGGCAGAGTGGACACTCCTTTTCTGACAGTATCTGCATGCCATCCATGCATACATGTTTAGAGCAGTGTAACAATAAAGCTATCATTAAAGAGGAGGTCAGATAAGTTCATACCATAACGCACTAAAATTAACTAAAGACTGAATTCACTAAATATCACAAGACTCAGTGACACCATATAAAGAAACATCCTTGTTTACTCAAAAAATAGATTTTTAGACCCAAAGCTATATATTCAAAAAGAGGTCTAAAAGTCCAGACAGCATAACCAAATCACGTTGTAAACAAAATCGAAATAATACATTTTATGACGTTTTTCACTGATGAAATTCAATGAGTCTGTTTCTGAAACCTGGTAGAAATACTTCGGTAAGGGAAGTTTACATCACAAAGCAGAAAAATATGTTTCATTTTATTGAGTTTTATTTTTGAAATGTATAATATGAAGACACACCTGCAGGTATTTGTTCCCCTCGTAGGCGTAGAAACCAGATGTATTAAAGAAAGTTCAGATAATACACACAGAATATAATTTCTTAAGGTTTTTGATCTTAGTAGTTGTGTTTGGTTTTGTATTTTTCCTTTGTGATGAAAAGTCATGTGCTTTAGTTGAGAAAATAGGTTACAACTGCAGTTTCTAGCAGCTTGTGTAAACTGCTGAGCACAGGTACAATGAGGCCTGACCAATTAAATGAATTAGCAATTGCTATCGCATGCGTAAGCTTGAGTAAAGTCTTCATCTTGTTTTGAAAGTTCAGGTAAACAGAAAAAATAGTGACAGAAATAGTCAAAACCAGAGAGCAAAAGGTAACGTGTATTTTATAAATGTCTTTCTTCTTTGCTTTGGTGATGCTAAAGCCTTTCCAGATCTTTGACATGACAGCAGAATGGCAGATGGCATGTTTTGCACAAAGGCCAGTGGTGATGTAAATATAGGCCGACCTCAGACAGGAAAGCATTTCAGTTTATGTTTCCCTGGAAAACATAACACATACCAACGAACGCTATAGCATGCTGTTCCACAAAAAATATTCTTTAGATCAATGACTTTTATTTTCAAGTTTATTTCAGTAGTTTTTGCTCACATATTTAAAATGAGATGTCATCTAGGCTATTTTAGACCTCGGCCACTAGGTTAAGTGCTAAAGGAATTCCTAAGGATCAGATTGCCAGAAAATAAATCATTATTAAATAAACTCTTTTTATTAAGAACCCGATATTTGTCTACTTAACTCAAATTTTAAAATGCTAAGCTCAGTGTAAATAATTGCTTTTCCCTGCTTTTCATTTAGGAATTTTCTACATGTATATCTTAATATAGTTTATTAATGCTAATGGTATCTTGTCCTCTGTCACCTTCCGTGGCATGATTTATGGTTTAGTTTTTAATAGAATTGTTTGTCTAGACTTAAGCCTCTACACTGACGAAATAAGTGAAAGACATTTTAGAACATATGACTAAGAATACTAAGAATGGTATAAAAAGCCAAGGGGTAAATAAAAGATGAATACTCGCTTTGGAGAAGATGTGACTGCTGGGTAATTTAGTAACTATCTTCAGCTAATTAGAAAAGTCATTTGTAGGGGGTAATGTCATGGGGGTAGTATCCTATTCAGATCTCCCTTCAAGGAATGTCTTGTTTCTACAGCATTGAGTAGGAGCAAAAACCATCAACTGTCAGCCACTTCCTGGATTGCCTTGGCTGTAAGGAACAGTGCCACCAAAGTCACCCTAACAGCTTCCATAAGCAGTTCATCCCTAAGGTGGGGGTGTGTAGTCCTGGCCATCTCTGCCCAACATGATGGAACTACTGTAGGCTGTTTTAGTCTTGGAGCTCCCTGTGGAGTCAGCTGAGACAAATGTTGGGCCTGTATTACCACAGAAGTTCTCCTTCTGCCAACTCTCCTCCCTCCCTCCCTCCCTCCCCGACATTCCCTTTTCATAGTGTGGATCTTAAAGTAGCTAATTTCGTAATGAATATCTAGAAAACTAAACTCCCCTCAGTCAGAGTCAGCTTCCTAGACAAGAAACCTGCAAAGAAGATTGTCCATTTTTTTTTTAATATTATAGTAGATGGGAAAATAATGTAAAAGATATGCATATTGTAATTAGTTGCTATTTTAAGGATTTTTAGGGAAAATATGCCTATTATCCATTCCTATTTCCATATTTTTAACCCACAGATCTGATTAGATTATTTGACTGTTTAAAACCCTTGAAGGCTGCCTCTCTAACTTCCTGTGGCCGTGCGCTCTCCTCTCTTCATGGTTCTATGAGTTGTGTGAGGAACAAATTATCTATAGTCAGATGTCTTTGGGGATCTGAATTCCTCTTTTCTCCAGGTTATTTCTTTATTTAGGAAAGTCCCTTACCACCTACTTCTCCTTCTCTCTATTCTCTCTCCCCGAAATAGCAATAAACTTCTTTGTCTACCCAAATACTGGTTATTTCTCCCTGCTTACTACTACTGTCCATTATTCACCTATTATTATCTTCATTATATATGAACAGGATAGGATTAATAGATTTTTTTTTGTCCATATGCAGGTAGCCAAATGACACAAAAAGACACCCAGGGAGAGGTAGGGCCTTGTGTGTGTGTGTGTGTGTTTAGAAAGACAGAGAGTCTGTTTTGGAATGGTAAATATTAATATTATAGAGTTCTACTCCATCATGTATATTAGATTCTGGAAACCCTTTTATCCTGGTTACAGTTATTATAATACTAATTACTGTGTTTTCGGGGGGAGAGGGGGTGTGGAATGGAATAGGAGGTAGATGTATGAGCTAAACTCCAAACACCTTACTACGTCATGAAAAGGTAACCATCATCTGGCTTCAGTCTGTTACTGAAATTGCACGTTTTGAACTACCTATGAGCCATCTGCATCCTGCTTCACGTTTCTGTAACTTGACACAAGCCTTTTCCTAATCTGCACTATCTTGGTTCACTGGTGTACTCCTGTTCATCCTTGTAGTCTCAGGGTGGGAGTCATTTCCTGACGGAAGTCTCCTTTTGTCCTGCAGGAAAACGAGATAGTTCCTCCTCTGTTGTCCCAGGGCATATTTTATATGCTTACCTCAACACTGACGACACTTATTCTGTCATGTTTTATATGCTTACCTCAACCCTGACAACACTTATTCTGTGTTTTTGTTTTTGGCATACCTCCCATAACCGTTAAATTGCCTCAGAGAAATAATTGCAGTTATTTATCTCTGCATCCATACAACCCTGGGGTGCCCACAATATAAAAATTACTTTAGCCAGTGTTTGTTAGTAGTTCAAAAGGTCAAATTTACTCGTTTAAAAGTAATGGACTTAAATTTAACTAACTATGGCAGCTTCTAATTTGCTAAAACGCCATGAGTCAGAGGTAACAAAATAGAGTTCCTGCTTTTGTTCTTTATTGCTGTGAAAGAAGAATAAGAAAAGTATAACAAACCCTTAACAAAAACAAACAGATAAACAACTGCACAATACAACAAGGAAAACATAATTCTAGGATTACACTCATATATTTATATCAGCCTAATGCTCAATGTTTAGCGTTAAAGCTCATACTGCTGAACAAAGTCCTATGCATGGAAAAGACAGAATGGCAAATGCAAAGTTCCTGGTGATTGTAGGAAGGTCAGAGGAAACGTAAAAAAAGATCATTCTGACTATATGATGAGTACACAACTGGTAAAGTGTGACCTCCAACTAAGTAAAACATTGTCTTTAGTTTTGAATATTTGCTTTTATTAATTTTATAAAAGTTCTGAGGGATGAAATGCCTGATTTATGATAACTGATTATATTATTTGTGCAGTTTTCAAATTTTGATTTGGGCTTAGCAGAGGTTGTGGCTAGCAACATGTACCCCCTGAAATCGGATTTCATTAATGTAACCATCTTATAACAATTCTGTATTCACATAGGAAGGCCATTTCTGAGATACAACCGGGGAATTCAAGGTAAACCTTTATGTTTGTTTCAGGATTTATAGTTTTCTTTGTTTTTCCACATGTTTTATCTAATTTGTAAACATGTTAAAACATGCTGATGTTAAACTGTCCTATAGTTTACATACAATGTGATCTGGATTCTTACTAACTTCATTTCAAATATTATTCTTTGTTTTCCTCTGTGATTCACTGATTAATTTCAATTGCTTTAAAAGGTCTGTATTTATGATTATTAACTTTACTTTTTCTATCATAATTTGTGGTGTAATTTAAGGACATTTTTTACATCAGTGGTTTGAAATATAATTTTGATGGTTATATCAACAGCATAGAACCATCTTTGGTTTATCATGCACAAGCTTGTTTTCTTATTAGTTTAAATCTTAAAAAGTAGATGATTTAAAGTCACTTTTGCTACAATTGTTTAAGTCGTAGATGATAGTCCACTGTAAGAAATTGCAAAGACAGAAAAGCCATGTATACTTTTTACACATTTTCTGAAGTTATTTTTTGTGTAAAGTAAGCAAACACACACAAAAAAATTTATGAACAAAATGTTCTGGATAGGCACCAAACTCTGTCAAGCATGTCCGTTGTGTCACACTGACATGACATATAGTATTTGGGTACATTTGAGCACAGTTGTTTTTTTTTTTTTTTTTTTTTTAACTCTTTAGAACAATTGACAAAATCCTGAGTGTTTGATTTCCTTAGTGAAAAGAAAGGAAAAAAATAGAGGAAGAAGATAAAAAGGAAAGAAGGAATGATGGCATGACTATTGATATTTTAGTAGAAAAAGTGGAATCAAAGATCTTTTATTGGTCTGACATTCCATCACTATGAAGTATCACAACACATTTCTTGTACCTTTTTTAACATAATGTATCCAGTTTCATGTTAAGACATGAGTCTTCAATTTATGTCTTACTCAGTTCACTGATGTTTATCTTTTCATCAAGGGACAAGCTCATAACTTGGATCTGTACATAGGCTAGTGTGTCCATGCAGCCAGCGTTATGTGCTCCAGAACATTCACTTCACACTTCATGTTGCTGTTACCCACAATAAGCATTAAAAAAAAGGAAAGGGTGGGGGAGGGAGGGAGAGAGAGAGAGAGAGAGAGAGAGAGAGAGAGAGAGAGAGAGAGAGAGAGAGAGAGAATAATCAAAAGCTGCTGCATTCAGAAATGTCCCAACAGATGTCAGTTACAGACCAGTTAGAGAATTTCAGACTGTGAACATGTTGAGGGCATTGAAGGAGATAAGAGGAAAGAGTGATTGAGTGAACACATCAGTTCAGCTGGAAACGGAACCTGAATAGAGCTGAGGATCCCAAGCCAACCTGATATCAATTTGGTGATGTTGCCCTGGGGACCCTTGTCTACCTTTTTAAACTGCTCTGTACTCTGGCTCTTTCAGAATTCAATCAATCTGATGAAATAAAACAGTCTTAGATTTTTGTTTCTTTTCTCTATTAGTGCTGCTATGAATCAACCTTTGATTACAATTTAGAAACATGAGAGATGAAATAACATCTGTGACATACCATCAGGAAGAAGATAGTATCTCTGGAATTCTCTCCTTTCCTTTTGCTATGTTACACAATATTGCAATTTCTCTCTACTCTCTTCAGATGTATTTGTCTCCACATATTTATATTTACCTAATTTTGTCTTGCCTCAATTAGATAAATACACTTTATTTTGGTCAAGACTTTTCCTTCTGGGTTATAACTTAGAAATCTTTGTTTTATCAGTTATCTTTTTTTTTTTCCTTCAACTTCTCCCTCTCTAGTTGTTCTTCCCTCTTCCTTACTCAAACATATCCATGACCCTTTGTAAATTTTCATGACTGCCTTATCTGTTCCCTTCCCTTCAAAACCAGACTTTTTCAACAAGTGGTATGCTTTACTTTTGCTGTCAGAACATTTCATCATCTGTGCATCCCACTGCAACCTGGTTTCTTGCCTCATCACTCAGCTAAAACTATTCTTGCTGATGTTGCCAAAAACCTGGAATATTGCCAATCTGTGTGGACATTTGTTTTTTACTTCATTTTATTGATCTCTCTGTGGAATTTGACCTTGTTCATTACTCCATTCCTTCTAACATTTTCTCCTTTCTTGGCTTCTATAATATTCCAACTTCCTCCATCCCTAGTTCTGTTTTTATTTTACTTTTTTTTCATCTTATAGTAAGGTCTTTCTCTATGTACCATTTAAATGGATTTTTGTTCATAGATTTTCTTCACACATTTTCCTCTTATCCAAGGAAATTCCAAATTTATATGGCTTCATTTGTTTTCTTGCATTTTGATGACAAAAATATCTATCTCTAGAAAATATTTACTCATTATCAGATACAAACCACATCTTTTTCTGTATTTTTGTGTGTGAGTGTGTGTCTGTTTACCTGTGTATTTATTCATCATCTTCCTCTCATACCTAAATTTCTACTAGTATTCTTCATTCTGGTAATGATACCACCATCGTCAGAATTAGCAACAGGAATCATCGTACCTTCCAACACTTTTTTCTTCTTAAGTTCAATTGGTCACTGACTCTTGGAAATTCTGTAGCATAAGTATTTTTCATCTTCCCTATACTTTATGAAAAACAATCTAAGTAGTCTCTGCCTATATTCTAAGAATTAATGTCCTAGATACATGTTCTCTTCACTTTTTTTACTGTTTTTATCTGAGTTCAGGTCCCCATAATCTGCCACACTGAGCTATTACAGTAGCCCTCCAAATTGACTCACTGTCTCCAATTTTCATTAGTTCCACACCTTTCTCATCCTAAACTGAACACTCACCTTATTTGCTATCAAAGTAATAAGACTAACGCAACAGTTTGAATTACGCCACCCGTCTCATAAGCATCCATGAACAGCTTCAGTCAAGTCAAAGGGTGAAGTCCGGTTTTCTTTGTCTGGCAAGTAGAAGCCTCCATCCTTCTCTACTTTCCAATGCTAGCCTTATTTACTACAAATCCCCACCTTACCAATTACACATAGAGCAAACTGAAGTTATCACGGTGCCTTTTATTCAATATTATGTCTGCCTCAATATTTTCACACTGTTTTTCTTTGTTTGGTTTTAAGGGTTTGTTTTTCTTTTTGTTTTTTTTTTGTTTTGTTTTTTGTTTTTTGGTGTTTTTTTTTTTGTGTGTGTGTGTGTGTGTGTGTGTGTGTTCACATCAGAGCTTTTCCCTCCCCTATTTGCCCTTTAGCAAGGCACACCTCATATATTTCCTTCATTAGCATTCCTGAGTCCCTTCAGTCAGAAGAGATGACTTTATATATGTGACTGCCCTGTGCCTTGTACTTTCCTATTTTGAGAGTTTTCCTATATTATTCCAGATGACAGAAAAACAATGCAAGATTATCTGACTTCAGATTGTGGAAATATGTGTGGCTTTTTATCTTTATTTCTATATTTTCCAGATTTGTATAGTGATCATATGTTACCTTCATAAGAAAGTGCTATATAGGATATTTGAGAATTTATATTTTTTAAATGGAAACACACTCAAACATTCTTCGCTAGAGAATAAACGCCATGTAGACGGATGTTTTTTGTTTCTTTTCCTTTTAAAAAAAATTTCAAAATTCATTTCTGTTTCAACTGAGAGACTACTGATTAAATTATTACAAATCAATAGCATAATATGTTAACATAATGAAATAATAAATATGACTCATCAAATCAGATTTATAAAAGCAAATGAAAAACATAAACATGGTTAGCCTAATACGAGCTAAAGGACATATAACGTTTTAAGATTTTTCTCTCCATTTTAGAAATGCATCGGACCTTACTTATAGCGTATGATCTTTTGTTGGTATTAAATGCACCCTGTACCTAATCCAGTTTCTAAATTTGGGATTTATTTTATACAAAGCATGCTTGTTTGCTTGTGTGTATAGTGCATCGGTTTCATAATGTTTTAGAATGTTTATATTTATTTGTTCTTTAATGTGGTGCAGTCTTCTCTGTTTTGTCATTGTTTTTGCTGTCCATGCCATCTTGGTCTCTTATCGTTGCCTCACACTAAGGATTGTTTAATTTGATCTTCCTCCTACATCTCCTCTAATCACTGTAATACTAGAATTGTGTACTTCAAAATCTCCTTTTGGTTCTTGAATGCTCATTGTTTCATCAAAAATAAAATCTCATAATCTAGCAATATATATTTTCATTGATAGCTTATAACTATTAGAATATGATCTTAGGATTCTCCATAATATCTTGTGTATTTTAAGAATACACAAGAACTCTTTTATGGGTAGTTCCAATATATTATTTTACAATAATTTTTCTATATAACAGTAAGAATATCATTCAAAATAAGGAGAAAAATTAGTTGTAGCTTCAATTAGCGCTGAATATATCACAAGTAGATCTTTCACTTGTCCTTCAAATTACACTCTATAAACATCAGATTATTCTTCTGTGTTCTGCTAATACAATGTGGAGAAGGGGTATATTAGTGAAAGAGAAGAGAAAGGATAAGTATGATCATCATACACTCTATGCCAAAGAGTTATGATTACCATTTGTTTCAGAGAAAGATGGCACTATCTGTCAACTGCAAAAAAGAGTCATTAGGAACCTAAGTATCATTGTCATGTTTGAGAAAAGAAAAGAAAAATATTATTCTGTTTGATATCCAGGTACTTAATCCACAGTTTGGGCTTTCCTAAAAGATAACTATTTCATTTATTATTATTATATTATTATTATTATTATTATTATTATTATTATTATTATTAAGAATGAGAGAAAGTAAAGCAAACTAATTTATTTTAATTCACATTTTATTTTTTCAAAAATGCATACATTTTAAAAGGTTTGAATATGAAATATTTGTCTTTTAAATTGAGTTTATTATATATAGCCCATTAATTAAAAGACACTGTGTGATCATTTAACTTCTATATGTATTTTTAAATTTTATTTATGATAAATAATAGGGCTGTTTAATATCTATTATTATTGGGAAAATCATTTAAAAAAATCTTTAGTAAAACAATTTTAAATTGTTCTTCCCGTTATCAACAAATGAAATTTTACAAATTGAGCACATTAAAAAATAATCAATATAGAACACTTATAGAGTAAAACTATGAAAGATAAATTGGGAAAAAAAGATATAAATTTTAAAAATAACTCATTATGAACGTTAAGGAATAGAGAAGCACATTGTTAGAAAAATTAGAAATGGGAGGATCGGATGGTTTTTATAAAGTAAATGTAAATGATGAACAAACATCTGAAAAGTCCCTCAACCTCACTTATAAATAAATAAATGAAATTTACAATAGAACAGCATTTTTCACTTAAAAATTAGCCAATGGAAAAATTCTGATAATGCTTCTCATGTATGGTGACACACATTTAGGAGCATCATCTGGCAATGTTAAAATTAGAAGGGCTATGTCCTTTGATGAATGTGTATTGTTGAAAATGTCAGCAACTTAGAAATAATTTAAAAAAATACTTCTTAGTATTTATCAATCCTTATGTAGGTTCTTAATTACATCAGACTCTGTTCTCTGTGCTTTTGAATTATTAATTTACCTAACCCCCATAACAAATTTGTGAAGTATTTACTGTTTACAGCCTCATTCTACACCAGGCTCATAGAGCTGTTGAGGGCAGTAATGATCTAGTGTGTATAGTCCCTAAGATCCAAAGCCCAGAAGTCTGATGCCAGGGTCTGTGAGCTGTATCGCTACAGGATGCTGCTTCTTAGAATATGTGCTGAGTTATACAACTAATGATTCATCCAGGTAATACTGTTACATAGCTATAGGAGTAAGACAGATTTGGATATGTTGACAGGAAATAGCTGCAAAATTCAATATTGTGCAAAAACAAGGTACAGGTATGTGTGTGTGATATAGACAAGTTGTTTAATGTTGAATTGGAGAGAGGGACAGCGAGAGGAGAGGAGAGAGAGAGCGCGAGAGAGAGAGAGACAGAGAGAGAGAGACTGAGACCAAGAAGGCTCAAATACTAGTCTAGAACTTTATTACTATCTAGTCTTGGAAAAGTCACTTTTCTTACTTGGGCCTCAGTTTCCTCCTACATAAACCAGAGGTAGGAACAGAACCAATTGCATGGGGTTGTTAGAGGATTAAATGAAATAATGCATGCAAAATATTTAGGAAAGTAGAGTCTAATTTGAGTGCTGGAATTGTTAACATTTTTGTTTCCAGTAGCATAGAGTTATCCAACTGTGATTTCTTTTTTGCTATCTTATATTAAACGAAACCTACTTTTTAATTTTAATAATTAAATATTGTCTTTCTTAGATATTAAGGAAAATGAGACTATATCACAACTTTAATTTATACTGGAATATTTTATAATATTGTATTTTAGCTGATATTACTAGTGAATTCTCAAAATTATAATCTGTAATATATAGAATACATGTCTTTTCTTCTTGAACTTTTGGGAATTGTTAGATTTATCCTAAGTTGACATTTTTTAAAGTATGGGATTAGTCCCACTAGTGTATTTGAACCTGTATTAAGATCAGTCCAACATAGCATCTTACTAATAAGAGAAGTATTGATCAGCGTATCCCACAATGGATGGCCTGAATCTGCGTGGGTCCAACAGTGACAAGCATTGAGTATAATTGCCACCTTTGGATGGGGCAGGTGCTCGGTTTTTTTCCCATGGTTCCCATCATTTCTGGTTTTATTACTGTCACTACTCTCATTGGTCAACTCTCATACACCAGGCCTCTTCATTCCGTGACTGGTACGGAGCTTGTGAAAACTGAACAAGTATCTAATTGTTAGATAATCTCTATGACCCCTTTTTATTACTATTTGTCGTCCTCAATAAATGGTAAAAACTTCAACTGATCTACATTTCAAGAGTAAAGAAAGGAATTTGCCATATGATTTAAGTACGGGAAAAGTACCAAAAGAGTTAAGTGAATTATTCTAGAAGAAAAAATTCAAAAGATACCACACAAGGCTTTAATTTAATGAGAGCATATAGTATGATCCTACTTCGCATTTTAGAGAAATATTCTTAACTTTTTGACTAATTGGGCACATTGTTTTGTCTGAAATGTAGACCTTTTAATGATAAGAATCTGTGAATCTGTGTATGCCCACTTTCTAGCTCAGAAATACGTATCTCTACTATGATCCTTACTTTTGCTTTCAAAATGCACACATGAGTACAAACTATGTATAATAGATGTTTGGGAAAAGTGATTTTTGCTTTCAAAATATACACACGAGTACAAAGTATGCATAGTAGATGATTGGGAAAAGGCTAGATAGAAGAAAATAGTTTCTTTATTATTGAGATAATGTTACATGGTTTATCTTTTGTTAGCTGATGTTAGCAAATATGCAGGTTAGTGTTGGTGTCATTTTTGTTCCTGTTCCCCCAAAACAGCACAAAGTATAAATGCTATTTTGGTAACTTTTTTACTATAAAATGATCATGAAAACAAAAGGTCATAATTCAGTTCTGTTTTTCAACAAGGTAATTTTTTACATCAAGATGAAGAGTTTAGCAAACGTACTTGAAAATATTCTGCGGAATTTATCAGAAAATATACTCAAGAATCCAAATGTGGGGAAAAACAACAACAACAACAACAACAAAACAAACACACACACACAAAAAAAAACAGAAAAACTAATTCTGCTGATAAATTGAAATTTCTGGAACTACCTCCAAGAATAATTGTGGCACTTCATGTTAACCTGAACCACAAAGCTCTGATAAATGTTGATGGAAATGATTGTCCTCTTTATTTCAAGTTAATCAGTGAGTAACACAATTCACTTAGCCAGCACTGAGGGCTGACATGCCAATGATGGAATATAGTTCTCTATGCAAATACTTGTCTATTACTCAATCATAGTTTGTACAAGGTGACAGTAAAGATCGATGTGCATCCAGTATGCACCTCTTTATTTTAATAGGTGGGTTGGTGCTGAAAGACAGCTCCTGCTATTCATATAAATTCAAATTACAGATATGCATATTCATTCTCTCTCTCTCTCTCTCTCTCTTTCTCTCTCTCTCTCTCTCTCTCTCTCTCTCTCTCTCTTTCTCTCTTTCCTCCCTCTCTTCTCCCCCTTCCTCTCTCCTCCACCCCCAATGTGCTTTTCCTCCACCTTCACCCATAAAGAAACTCATAAACAGGATCAAAAATGGCCAGCAGAATATTTATGGTGATTGTTTTTTTAACAAAGCTATCCATTCTTTCAGTATATATCTTTTAGAAATATAGGAAGGCGTTTAAAAGTTACTAATCTCCTGCTAGGTACTAAGCACAATACAAACATTTTACATACATCCATTTAATTCTCTAGAAAATATAATGAAGTGTGTGAAAGAGGTGAAGAGTTCAAACTTAGGTATCAGATCCCTGAGTTCAATGTCTTCCATGTCACTTGTTTGCCTTGTGCCTTTCCATAAGAAATTGATACTATTAAAAATGGCAAAAGAGTGTGTGGATCTTGTATTGTTTGCAAATTTAGTGGGAAAAGTTTCTAAAATTATTATCATAACTCAAGAAACAGAACACACTGCGTAGTAATTAGTGTTGTTATTGTCCACATTCTCCAGTTAAAGGAACGGAACTTCAGAGATTTCAAGCAATTTGGCAGAGTAACAAAGCAATATTTTAGACTGGATTTCAAGCCAGTATGTTTTTTCAAAGTCTGTATCTTTTCTCTCCAGAATATTCTTGAATATTTTTTTGAAAAGAGATGATGTACTACTGGCATTTTTTTTTGAAAGAGATGAAATACTAGTGTATTGAACTCCAAAGCTATAATTCCATCTCCTTGCTCTTTGTGACTTGCTTCACAGAGTCTGGACTTTTTAGATGCTGTTAGTTATAAAGTACAATGCAGCGCTTTGCATGGAGTAGTAAATTGCCACTGGTACACTTTAACTCCAAGGTTTCCATCATTATACACCCTTTTGGAGAGATTTATATCTCGGTATTGTATATATGCTCCCAGCTAAAAAAAATGCCCTCCTCGTTCTAAGCTCAATAATTATTTGATTTTTCTTTCCAACATTTTTCCTTGAATGAAAACATTTATTATAGTTAATATGTAGGAAATTTTATAATGTAGTCTTCTTTGTATTTCTTAATCATCATCTCCTTCAGGCACTGCTTGCTTTGCAGGATATTTCTTTGGGATTGTATTCCTTTTACTGATACCTTCAAGGCAACATTATTGTAAAATAACCATGTACATGTATGATCACGTAGGTGGAACTCGAGCTTTCTAATAACAGTGACATTTTATTTATTCTTTTGTTATCTAGACCATGCTTACTTTAGACTTAATATATACTGGGATATGAAAAACAGACATTACACAATAAACGTGCAGAAAAAAAGAAAAAAGTCCACAATTTAAGTAAGCTTGCTTGACAATAGCTAATCTATAAAAATACTGGGAATATTTCACCATAGAAATTGGCAAACTCTACAAATCAGGGCTTATCTTTCAGAAAGCCAGGTCTTCAGACATTTGCTATCGTAGCAATTTACAGAAATAAAAACCTTGCCTGGGGCGGGAGTGAGGAAAGGAGTGAACAGTTTCTTTAGTGATCCTCTAGCAGTGATGCCACCCATTCCTTCTTGCATAACTGAGCTGTCTGGACATGTCCTTGTTCCTCAGCTTTCCCTTCCTCTTTCTGGTCTATTGGATGAGTGTAAGTACCAATGGAACAAAAGCAACCCAGTACAGGTTACTCCATGAAAGGGTTACAGGAGTTAAACTAGGCAACATGCACAGTATTCAGAAAGAACGCAAGCAATGATGCCATTGGAAAGAATTCTTATGGCTGACCAAAGGAATGTCAGTGGGACACGTGGGATTTTGTTGTCCTTTTTCTGTTTCTGTAGAGGTTTACAAGTCAAATTACAATTCTCTATTTTTGCTAAAAAATGGAAAAATTATGTATATAGATTTTGTTTACTTAATATGTGGAGAAAAGTAAATGTATTGGCTTTAACATCTCTTTTAAAAGTTTATCAGGGTGGCAATGTTTAGTAAGAGTATATAAGTTTCAGGTGTACAATCTGTAATACGTCATCTATATATCACATTGTGTATTCAACACCCAGAGTCAGTTCTCCTTCCCTCACCACATATTTGATCCCTTTTGGCTTAAACATTTTTGAAATAAAAAATACTAGATCACATCTAACTATTACTGTCTGTAACAATGAGTGTCAATCGAGAGCATCAATTCCAATGTACATGGAAAGCGCATCCGCAGTGTAAGTTCTCACACTCTGTGCCTAGTCAGATATATTAAAATATGCAATATGAACAAATAACTTATCAAAACCAAAAAAAAATAAATTTACATTTTGTTTCAAAATGAGTAGTTTCTGCTATTCTTACTATGAATTTACCAAATATAAAACTAACATTTTTTCTTAAATTTTTGCATAAGAGCAAACTCTTAGTCAGCATCTATTTTTCCCCCCAAATGAACTTGTTTCCCCTCTAGAAAGAACACACTAATTAATGGTGGGTTTTTTTAATTAAGGAGACCAGAGGAAAAACAAAAACTTTTTTAAATATTTAGTATCACACATACAGGTTTAAAAAAATCAGAATCAATACACAGATGAGACCACCAAACCGAACTATCCCCTCTTGATTTTAGTAGCCTAGTCAAGAAACAGGAAATAATAGAACAATTAATAATTAATTCAAATGATTTTTGATGTTTAGTTAAATATCAGTGATGATATTCAAACTTAGAATAGCAAAATAAATCTGCAGAGTTGATAAATATATAAATACATCCTCCAAATGTTTAACTTTTAATGAAAGAAAATATGACAGAATAATTTGGGAAAATAAAGACATAATATTAAAATTTTATTTTAACTTCTTATGGTGCCAATAAAATAACAGAACTGTATTGCTCTTTCTTAGAGGAGACTAGACTGGAAGCAACTTTTTCAGAATGTAGCACAAATATATTTTTTCCCCTTAGCTCACATTGAATAAAGATGGAACTATATATTTTTAGTACTATTTAGATACCTGTACCCTTTACTTGACTGTTACTATTCATCTCTTCCAGAAGTCATAACTGCATACTTGTCCATCCACTCCCAACTTTTTTTTTCCCAATTTAAATTCCCTGGTTCCTTTCTCCTCATGAGTTACTTTGTACTAAAATTCTGAATCATGCTGTAGAAGACTATAACCTATGTTTTGTTAGGAGTCTGTCATATGTTTCTAAAACACATTTTTAATAGAATTTATTATAAATAGCATGCTTCTCATAATGAGTGGACTTAATGTTCATTAGTATTTGAAAGTACTCATATATGAGTACTTAGTAACAGGGCTTGAAATGATTAGTTAAAACCATTTAGCTAGATTAGTTAAAACACATCTAGCTAAAGATGTGTTTCCCAAAAGTTTTATTTTTTGTTGTTGGCATAATAAGATGGTATATGGTCTGCAGTTTGTTTTTGAGCAAGTTAATGGAGATGCCATATTGTTTTAAGCAATGTTAAATGGGTTCAATGGTACCGTGTTTCCCCGAAAATAAGACCTAGCCAAACCATCGGCTCCAATGCATCTTTTGGAGCAAAAATTAATATAAGACCTGGTCTTATATTATGTTAGATAAGACCCAGTCTCATAGTAAGATAAGACCGGGCCTTATATTAATTTTTGCTCTAAAAGATGCATTAGAGCTGATTGTCCGGCGAGGTCTTATTTTCGGGGAAACGGTATAATTATAGCACCTAGCGTTTATTGGATGAAAGTTTATGTTTAATTTAGATCAGTGTATATGTATATTATGATATTAAGCATGGTTTGTGAAACATGGAATCTATATCTAAGTACTTTATGTTATTATTTCCAGGATGTACCTGCATAAATGAACAGAGGCCGTCACCTTATTTGCCAATGTTTCAAATGTACTAGCTGGTTTAAAAAAACTATAGGTGAGGAAACTCATTCCGGGAGATAATAAGTAAGTTGCTTAAAGTATCAAAGGGCCAAGGGAAAAATCTGTGATTGGGAATCCAAATGCATATCCTTCCTTGTGTGTAATGCATCATATTTAGTAAATACAGAGTACTCAAATTTTTATAAGTGAATAATAAATTAATATTTAATATATTTCTATCTTTGGCTTATTTTAAAGAAAAATTATATGTAGGCTGCATAAAACATAAGATATAAAATTATACATTTCAAATATACACTATATGTAATTTGACATAGGGACCTTGAACAAATGTTCTGTTTGCAATTACTTCTGGTATCAAAATTTTGTATGCGTTGAATATTCTTTTTAATTTAAAACAATTTTTTTTCCCAAATTTGACGTTTAGGTCTAATTTTTTAAAAAATCAGTGTTTTAATATCACTCAATGAGGAACAGAAACATTAAATAAAAAAATAAAAATAAATAAAAACTTTTGCAGCACTCAGAATGGTTTGATGAGGGTTATTTCTGATTGAGCAATTACCCAGTTATAAAGATTAAGACTATATTTCTACATGTGGCCTTTGATAGTTCAGTTTTACAAACGTTACGTGTAGTAGAGACAGCATTCTTTGTCAGAAGAATTTGACATATTTAAACCAAATTTAGTTTTAATTTTTTTCAATAATATGTAAAACATAATGAAAATAGAAGGATGACGTGATTATGTAATTCTAATAAATATTTTTACTTTTGCTGCTCATATGTACGCTCATATCAAATAAATTAGAGCAAAGATAGCTTGCCATAACTATTGGCAAACATGTAAAAAACAAAACAACAACAAAAACTTCTGAAAACAGGATTTCTTTCTCAGCGCTGGCACTGGAGTTGCACACAAAATAAGGTTCACGTTACAGTCTCAGCAGGAGAGCTGGAACAGTCTTCCTGGGAATGTCATCCTAAACACTTAGAAGAAGCAAAGTTTAAAAGGCTTCAAAGAGTTTGAGAGCAGGCAAAAAGCACTATGGGTTTTTAGACGTTTGTGTGTGTGTGTGTGTGTGTGTGTGTAAGTAAACTGGAGTCTGTGTGTTTTTGATAAATGTTGCATGATTAGTAGAATTACTGAGTAAGTGGATGACAGGATATATTTTGCTTGACACAAAGATTTTATTTAGCACTTGCCATGTTGAACTGAAGGCAACGTAGCTGGAAGAATCTTGGTAAGCTTTTCTTTGCAGTTATTCACATTCTGTTTCTTGGTGAATTTGGGCAAGTTATCAAAAGCATAACACATTGATGCATCATTCAGTTTCAACTTAAAGTGTTAACTAAAGACACTTCAAACTTTATTTCCCTTGGTAAGCCATCCAGAACTATTAACTTTAAAATGCTTTCAATTGTAAATGAAAGCCAGAATTTGATAGGTATTCTAAAGTATTTTAGAAAACCCTAACACCAGTATTCTTAGATAAAACTTGTTAATTTCCATTGTATTTAGATTACACTTGAGGACAGATCCATAGCGCTTTAGTTGAACACATTTCTGAAAGAATTAAGACTAGGAGTACGATAAGACATTTTGTATGAATAACGTAAACCAAAACAATCTTGCGTGACTAGCAGAACCTTCATCAAACATAAGTGGATATAATTTGGATTACTTGAGCAAATCTTAGCTTTATAAAATAATGAGAGCTTTTAAAAATTGTAGATAAAATAAGATTTAATATTTACATATTCTGATATAAATAAATTTCTTTAAAACAATATCCAGAATCACAAAAGCCTTAATTTGCATTAAATTAAAGTAGCACAACTGAGAACAGACCAGTGTTTGTGGTCAGAAGGAAGAACTATCTCAGAGTGTCCTCATCAATATCATGTATACAAAGCTAGCTAACACAATGTCGGAAAGATTAGCACAAATGATGAGTATTAGACAACAACAGATACCTCTTCGTTCATTCTTTCAGAAATTATTTATTTTGGATGTAGTTAGTGCCAATTATTGCTGTTTGGACTCTGGGAAATAAAATGAACTGACAAAAAGATACTCTCTGTTCAGAGCAGTGCCGAGGTGGACAGAGCTGAGCTGTCAGCTTTGACTAGCTGATTAAAGCAATGAGTCCAAATGGAAGGAACAGTCAATGAGACTTCAATCACTGAGAGTATGAACAAGATGCTAAGCTGGAAAATTTTCTCCCCCACCATTCTGTTTTTCTCCTTGGAATAGTGCAAGGTGAGGGGAAAGGATTTGGGCAGAGCTGGAGAATGTCTCATTGATGGAGACTTGGGGTGTGGGGAAAGGCTCTTCCCATTTTATGGACTCCAGTTCAGGGAGGAGTGGAAGAGGAAGGACTAGAAAGGGGGAATTTCTGAGTACTGAGTCAGAATAGAGAAAAATGTCTAAGATCCCCCAGTTTTTCCTCAGGAGAAGGTCTCAGCGCAGGCGTCAGAGGAAGACTTGGCCAAATGCCTCCAATAAGGAGGCTCCAAGTGGAGGCAGCTGAGCTACAGACACCCATAATATGAAAGCATCACAGGCCAGGAGGGCATGGCCTGTGAGAGTGCAGTTCGCTGGAGGAGCACCAAGCCTGATGTGGGCAGTGCAGGTTTCCCTGTGAGACCTGCCAGGGAAAGCCTTTCCACTGCTTAGAGTGCGACCTGAAAAGTCACACATAGGTTATGACCTGGGGCCTGCCTCCTCCTATCCACAAGATTCTAAATAATAATTATTGAAGGAAAAATAGAGAAATGATTTAATTCCTTGTATTTATTTCACTTAAGTAAAAACATTTCATAAATACTTTATCAAAATAAATTAGTACAGATAAATACATTCTTACAGATGAAATTAAAGCAAAATAAATGTGGAGTAATGTAAGAAATATGTTGTAAATATTCGTAAGTTGAGTTCAATGAATTGATATAAAATTACATATGATTATCAATATACTGACGAAGTTAAAAGACTACGACTGTCTTTTAAAATTATTCAGCCCCCAAAATTTCATCTCTCTCAATGAAATTTCAGAGCCAAAAATGACATGTGGTAATTCATACAAAATAAATTCCACCTAGTATTCAGCAGTTTCACGTCATTGTTATTTAATTCATTTAATAAATAAAAATGGAAATAAAAGGGCCTATTGCTTTGATAATTGTGACTATCATAAAAAGAAATTAGTATAGTTTAGTCAAGAAGCCAGAAAGGAGTGTGGGAAATGCTTATGATACTTACAGGATAATGAAAAGGCCATATTGGGCAGTAGAAAAATGTACATGGAAGAGATTGTCTTGATTGGGGGAAGAAGGGCATTGAATGATAGAATGAAAAATTTTGAATTTTATCTGTAAAACAAGTCAAACCTCTGATAAATATCTTTATTGAAAGCAATAATGTAGAGGTATATAAGTATGTATCTTTATGGAAATAATACATACCAAAAATTCACCCTTTTAAAATGTACAATTCATGGTTTTTAGTATATTCAAAGTTGTGCAACTACCCCGTTTCCCAAAAAATAAAACCTAGCTGGATAATCAGCTGTAATGCGTCTTTTGGAACAAAAAGTTAATATAAAACCCAGTATTATATTATATTATATTATATTATATTATATTATATTATATTATATTATATTATATTATTATAATATATTATATTATATTATTATATTGTAATATTGCATTATATTATATTATACTATATTATTTATATTATATTATTCTATTCTATTAATTATATAAGACCCAGTCTTATAGTAAAATAAGACTGGGTCTTATATTAAGTTTTACTCCAAAAGACGTATTAGAGATGATTGTCCTGCTAGGTCTTATTTTCTGGGAAACACAGTATAATCACGGCTTCATTTAAAAATTATCATCGTGAAGGAGGCATTTTAGGGAAATTAATCTGATAGCAGTATACTTGGATGGAAGAAATTAGAGCAGGTATTTTAAAAAAGACAGAAATCCAATTCAAACGGTCCTTGACATAAATGCCCAGGAACTGCCAGGAAAGGTTGCATATTTATGGAAGGGACAGGGATTCATCTTGGTTTCAGCAAAATTGGTCTTTACAACTTATACAACACCGAGACTTTCTTGCCATTCCTCACTCCTACTTCTCTGTTTACTTCATCAAAGCTCTCCTCTCTCACTGCCTTGCTGTGGCTTCCTTCACTTGGCACGATTAGGACTACAGACAGGGCATACACATTATACACCTTCAATTCCAGTGGAGAAAGAAAAGTACGTGTGTGTGTGTGTGTGTTTGTGTGTGTGTGTGTGTGTGTATTTTTTGCATTTAAAAAAAATCGCTAGGAAGATGTACTTTTGGTAATGTGCTAAGTGATGATAGGATCTGTCCACTATAGATGTGAGTGGGAGATGGGCAGGGAGTGACATCATATAAGAAAATTGCAGCACTCACAAAACCGTCATGATGAAGTGAGGAAAGGAGCAGCTTTGAGATCAAACAATAGGTAGTGGATAGTTCAGATAAATGAATAAGTTACTTTCACATCACAAACTAATGACATTGTGACATATGTACAAGAGGTATTGCTAGCTGTTATAACTTTTTGTTTGATTTTTTTGTAATTGTGGAAGAAATTTGTTGGCAAGTGCATTTCTACATTATTAAAAAAGTATTGGTAACTGAGTTTAGTGTGTTGACTAAATCTTAGAATTTTGAAAAAATGCTGATAATTTGGAAAGCATGAGAATTCAAGTTCAAAAAGAATGATGCTGAGTTAAGATAGTTATGAGTGACCACTAACTCTAATAATGGTAGGAAAACAGAGACAATATTACAGTCATAATGTTGTACAATAAGCACATTTATTAACTAGCATTAATTAGGTGTACCAAATTATGTCAAACTCAACAAGGTAAATAATGAGTTGCTGAATCTGGACCATTTAGCTAGACGGTTAGAAATGATTATGGGCAATTAAGTAACATCCAATTCGTTAGTCATAGAAAAGTTCAGAAATTGGCTAAAATATTCCCATGAATGATTTAAAAATGTTACGCCAGGATATTCACTATAGTTTTTGAAACTTACCTTTACTTTTAATATGTAAAATGTGATCACAGTTCAAATCTTAATGCTTCTGTGGAAAATCTAGGTTATTTTATAATGTATGGAGGTCACAAGGAGGATGATATGTATTACTATTTGTACAAAAACTGGACTGCCAAATTTGTTTAACATTAATGGAAACTGCTACTTAACTTTGTAACAAAAATAAGAAAATGGGAACATCTGTTTTGGTAGTTAATTTTCTGATCATTATGTCTCCTACAATGTAACAATTGAGAAAATATTCATAAATTGAGCTTAATAGAATGAATGCTCTGATATAAAACAACATGTGAATGTCAATGCATTGAAGAAGTCAAAAGAATATGACTGCCTTTTTAAATTACAAAAACATATTTCTGAATGAAAGTTTAAAGCTTTCTGAATGAAAGTTTAAAGCTTAAAATAACATGCGGCAAGCTTACACTAAATTTCAGTTAGTGTTCACTAGTTTCACATCATTGTCATTTGATTCACTTAATAAATAAAAATGAAGATAGAAAGTTGAAGCTTTGATCATTCTTTGCAAATTATCTAGTTTATATTCTTAAGTCCTCAATATGGGCATTAAAAAATTCTACATTCAGTTACTTTAGAAAATATGCTATTATAATTTAGTCTTGTTACATTTGTATTTACAAGTGTTTCTATTTATGTCAGATTTGCTTGTTTCCTTAGCACTTCTTCATTTAAATAAAAAAACAAACAGCTTACTTTATCCATTTATTTAAATTTTTCTTTATGTGCTGCCAAAACATAAAAATTCAACACTTTTGAATTGATGTAGGCTGCTTCCAAGTGAAAAATATGCACATAAAGGGCAATGCAACTTATTCTTGGTTAAGAGAGTTGAGGAGAAGAGAGGTGGGGATACTACCATTTTGTTCAAATATGAATAAGCACTCTGACCATGTAACAAGAATCTATCACTGCCATATGAGGTGTGATCAAACAATACAGTGAATGTTTAAATAAAAAAAAAATCACAGTAAAACACACTTTGCCATTAATCCCCCTCACTTTGAACATATTTATCCCATTGTTCTTGCCACTTCCTGAAGCAGTTCTGGAAGACCTATTTTGTGAGTGTCTTTAGTTGCGCTGTCGTGGCTGCTTCAATATCCTGAATCGATTCAAAATGTTTACCTTTCTTTATCATTTTGACTTTGGGGAAGAGCCAGAAGTCACACAGTACTAGATCCAGTGAATAACGTGGATGAGGACACACCATAATGTTTTTATTTGACAGAAATTGCCATATACTAGAAGCGATGTATGACACGGAGCATTGTCATGACGGAGGATGATTTATGGCACACTTCAAAACACAACTTATGTCAACTGTAGCTCACACCTGACTGACTGCACCGAACAATTTGAAACTTGTCACACATTGTTACTAAGGTTCGACACGTCACTTCCCGTATTGAAGATCCCTGCCTTTCTGTTGGATGGCACTCGGCAACAGCATTCACTGTAATTCTTGATCACAATGGGAAAGGCTCCGTGTCACACATCGCTTCTGGTACTGCAGTTTCTGTCAAATAACATTATGGTGTGTCCTCATCCACCTTATTCACTGGATCTGGCACCGTGCAACTTCTGGCTCTTCCCCAAAGTCAAAATGACCATGAAAGATAAATGTTTTGAATCGATTCAGGACATGGAGGCAGCCATGACAGCACAATTAAGGACAATCACAAAAGAGGGCTTCCAGAACTGCTTCAGAAAGTTGCAAGAACAATAGGATAAGTGTGTTCAAAGAAAGGGGGAGTATTTTAAGGGGGATTAATGGCAATGTGTCTTATACCGTAATTATATATATATTTTTTAATTTACACATTCACTGTAGTTTTTTATCACATCTCGAGAACGGTAAACTAGGCCAACTCTTTAAGACACACACTTTGACAGTCTTTAAAATAGGGATATATTGGTGAAGAGGTATTTTAAAAAAAAGTTTCAGTTTTACAAAGTTGCCCTTACTTTAGGAACATATCAGAATTTTGCCAATTTGACGTCTTTCTGTTGCTGATTTTGTTTCCAGCTGAAGCATTGCGAAAGGGGATTAAGAGGCATACCAAGTGCACCCTACTTGCCCTAAGACATTGGGAGAGACTTTTTACAAGACAAATATCTTGATCTTTAAATTTCGGTTAGATAGAGGATTTTGGATACAGAGTGGAGAAATTACCTTCCCCAATACTTAGTGTACGATATGAAGGAATCTCAAAGTATGTGCGGAAAATGTGATCATTTTCTCAAATGAACAAGTAAACAATAATTAAACATCATGAATTGGAATGAGGATGACAGTCATCATCACATAAAGTGATTAAGCCATATGATCTTCAGTTTTGTTTAATTTTTTTACCTTTTAGCAGTTCCATAGTCAGTTCAAGATTATGCAATTAATTTGATATATCTATATCTATATCTATATCTATCTATCTATCTATCTATCTATCTATATATATATATATCTATGCCCACGAAGTCAGACAATTAAGTTTGCAAACTCATTCTAGAAAACGGGCTACATACCTCTTTGCTGAATATCACTACTGTCACCTTCAGAGTACTCCCCGTGGGAAGCTATGCACCGACACCAGCACCTGGTCCCCCCTTCAAAGGAATTTTGGAACTCTTTTTCTGGAATGGTCATCAGAGCTGTTGTCGTATTACCATTGATGTCCTGAGTGTCATCAAAATGTCTTTCTTTCAATATTTCCTTTATCTTCAGGTAAAGAAAGAAATCATTGGAGTCCAGATCAGGTGAGTAGGGAGGGTGTTCCAATACAGTTATTTGCTTACTGGCTAAAAGCTCAAAGACAGTGCCATGTGAGCTGGTACATTGTTGTGATGCAAGAGCCATGAATTCTTGGTGAAAAGTTCAGATTGTCTAACTTTTTCACACAACCTTTTCAGCACTTTCAAATAGTAAACTTGGTTAACAGTTTTTGCAGCTGGTAAAAATTCATAATGAATAAACCCTCTGATATCAAGAAGGGTTAGCAACATCTTTTCAACAAGTTCGCGAACTTAATTATCAGACCGTGTGTGTGTATTATCAAAGTTATTTCTGAATTAATAAATCAGAATTACATGTTCTATCCATACCAAAATTTTTTCAGATGTTCCAACTGACAAAAGATTTTAATCAACTTAGTTGACTTCAATGTTTTTTAAGAAGGCTAAAGGCCAAGAGAGTCTTATGAAACTATTAGGTATCCATTTCAAAATGTTTCAGAAATACTCTGCTGTTACATATATAAAAAGGCACTTTGGCTGCACTTTGTAGTCAAGGCGTTAAAATGTACAGCTTGTATGACTTCAGTTTAATGGGCTGTCAACTGTCCAGGCAGCTGCAGTACAAAGCAAGGCATGTCTTTAATCTTCAAAGAAAAAATAATGTAAAGAGAATAAATTCAGCTATTAGCTTCAAGGTAAAAACAAATGAAAGGAGAAGGTGAAAGCAAACAGTATTAGAGTCACTTAGTTTTCTTATTAGAAATGTAAATTATAGTATCAATGCATGGTAAATTATATGTATGCATTTACATATGTATATATAATAACATTTTCTAACGATGAATTCTATATAAAGTAAGTTCTTAACATAACTGATTTATCATTCTGAACTTTTAACCAAAATATTTATTTTGAGCATATTGAGAATAGTAAGCTTTAATTATATGATTTTTTACTGTGAAAGGAACTTTTTTTTTCTTGTTGGTTTGTTTGTTTCACTTCTATAACTTGCACAGCTTTGGCACAATTTTAATATAGCCATGAAACTATTAATAATTATATCAAACATTATACGTGGCATCTTTGTGATAGAGATCACTGGTTTCTTACTTTTTAAAGATCTTTAAAAAAATCTTTATGTCTCAGTTCAAAGACTATCCTACTTTTAAAAATTTACTTATATCTTGCTAATTCTTACTTTAAATTCTAAATACATGCTTTGGATTACCTTAGTAGTTCGGGCATTTAAAAAATAAAGTTTTGGTATGTATATGTTCCAAGATAATCTGTTTTTCTTCTAATATTTCCTATTCTGTTGATAATTGTTTTCTTTTCAATTTCTCCAAATTTAGCATTTCTGTATTTTATACTAATGCATGAGTATTATTGTTTTTATTTTATATTTAAATTTTATTTTATTAAAAAATAAACACAGTATTTAGCCCAAAAGTTTCACAGGGCTACTCCGTTCTCCATATGAGTTTTTATTCCTAGATAAAATGGATTCCAACATATTTAAATCACATGGTTAACAACGTTTTTGTAGTTCACTAGAGAGTTCGATAGGTAGATTTTAGGTTGGTGCAAAAGTAATTGCTGTTTAAAAGGCTAAAAATACTTACAAAAACTGCAATTACTTTTGTACCAAAACCTAATAGAGAGACAAACTGATTTTTGAGTAAAGTAAAATGTAGTTCTCTTATCCCCAGTAGATTCAAATGTGCAGGCACTCATTGTTTCTTCCCATTCATCAAGTACCATTACATCACAATTGTTTTCTTTACCTTGACCTCCATGATGGTTTCTCATGATGGTTACTCAGGTATTATTGTGCTATATACACAAAGCGTGTGCAATTTGCTATAGGTTATTATACTTCAATAACAGAGAAAGTAATTTAATATGTGGATGAATAAATGAGATGGCTTTCTTTTAGTAAATATACATTTATCCCCTAGTGATCATCTTTTTTTTTTTCATCTAAATGTAAAACAAACCTTATATTAATTCATTTTGTAACACTTGGTATTAGTGTTCAGTTTCTAATTCCTTCAATTTCCAGGACAAAACTGTATTGCACCAAATTTTTGCATGTCCTGTTATTGACATGTAGGCTATTCTGTTATCAGTCAAATAAACATTTCTTCCCTATTAAATATATGTTAATTTCTCCACTCTATTAAGTTCAAACAACATAACAAGGTATCCAACATCATGATATTTCTGAACCTGCAAACCATTTTTTTATTCTGTTTTACTGGACATATAAAGAGATAATTAGAGTGTCCTAGTATATTACAGACAGATGAAGGAAAGTGTCAAATCTCTAAGTGTCTCTACATCTAGCCCTAGATGAGCACCTTTCACTTATTTTTCTAAGCAATTATTTTACAATGACACAAGTGAAAAAAGCATATACTGCAATTCAAATAAGAAAACAATATCTGACAATTACTAATTGAAAAAATAATTTCATCTGCCATGTAAATATCTTCTCTACATGTTTTCAGCAGTTTGACATGTATGACATTTACCTTTTAGACTGTTTACTGTGAATTCACAAGATTTATGCACACACACATATATTTCATTTTGCATCTTTTTCATCAAAAAAAAACAAACGAAAAGCATTGATATATTTCCAAGTCAGTGCTACCCATTGATATCCTGCTTGATGGCTCCATAATGTCTCTTACTGTGGCGAAAGCATGCTTTATTTAATGATTTCTCTATTAATGAATTTTTATTGTTTTCTGTATCAAAAACTCTTAGGAACTGCTCGAAGTTCTGTGGTCAAATTTTCAATCATTCCTGAATACTTGCGCAGGTTCCCCAATTCTCATTTGTGCTTACATTGTCTTTTCCAAATGTCTCTATTAAAATACCGCTCACATGAATTCAATAATATATTTATAACTTTATGTACGATGTTAGTGGGTGAGTTCTTTGTCAGCTACAGAGTTTCCAAGATACTGTAGATTCCTAGGAAATGTATGTTGAGATCAGGGATAAATATTCATAAATAAATGAATTTCTCATCACCAGTTTTCCTTTGTGCAATTGTCAGATAAAATACTTTATTCATTTCCTCCTAGTTTAGGTTGTTTAAATTACCCACTGTTATACTATTTTACTTTTTCCCTTTATGCATATCCTGGTAATTTTCCTCCCCCATTTTCCTGTGATTCATTTAGTCATCTAGAATCAATTGGGCCACATAGTGGAGAAAGCAGACTGAATTCGGTTGGCAAGTTCTCTGCCTTCATAATCTTAAGTGTGAGAGACAAGAGACAGAAACGCAGGTATATATGTATAAACTGTCCTACATTTTATTAATGAAACTAGAGCTTTACAGTAATATATAGTGTGAAGAACTAACATCATTTATCAAACAGTTACCGTAACATGCCGAGACTTGTATGTTAACATTTTTGGTTCTTCTCTTAATAACATTGAGATCAACTTAACATTTTTACAGTGAGATGACATGCTCAGATTGTCATTTTGAAAGATGACTTCAGCTGAAATATATAAAACAAGTTTAAAAGGAAAAAGTAGATATAGGGACGTATCAGGATGTTGCATCATTATGAAAAAAATGGTGTGGTAGCTAGCTTACGAATAGTGAAGATGGAGATGGAGAGAAGTTTTCTTGGATGGGGGTGAATTTGGCAAGACATGATGTGGTATTAAATATGAGGCTATAAAGGAAAGAGTTGGCAAGGATTGACTCCACCTTTTTGGGTTGGCTTCAACATCTGAACAGATAAGAGGACAAACATTGGTTTGATGGAAAAGATAATGAGCCCAGACATGTGTAAGAGTTTTGGGTTCTTTTCAGGCATCCAAGTTTGTAGATGCTTAATAAGCAGTTGGATATGCTGGTCTGGAATTTAATAGGGTCTCATATACATGAGATAAATTTGAATACTAGAAAACTCCAGTTTCAAAAAGTAACAAAAATTGAAGTAATGAGTAATAATTAATGGAACATGATTAGATGGGCAAAACGAGTTATATAATTTTGAAACTATACTTCTATCTAAAACTTAGTACAGAAAAGTAGTGATCAATTATATCCACATAGAACATGCAGAGAAAGTTAAAATACTATTTGAGCATGTCTAAATTTTTACTAAGACAATTTAAATTTAAAGCTTTGGAGTTTATTGTTATTTGCTCTGTTTCCAAAATAAGCTTTAACTCATATAATCCCTTACTTATTACTTTGCGTTCCATAAATATAATGGGTTTATGAATACAAAATTACTTTCAATCCATGGTACATGGCGGAAAAGAAGAAAGGTGAGAGGATTATGTGATATAACTTGAGTTGGAAATTTGTGAATGATTTCCTATCTATGTTAACTTTCATTTGAAAACTGAACCCAGATGAGGCCAGTTTCTATTCACTCTGCTGCATATAGAGTACTTTAAAGATAGGATTTCTCAAAACAGAGTTTTGATACTTACTCTGAATCAGCAGAAAGACATTTTATGCAAAAGTCTTAAGTATGCTTTCATTTCTGTTATTTCTGACTACTGTCTCGTTGTATCACTCCACTGCAGGAAGCATTATAGCTCTTTGACTTGTTGCAGTAGGTAATGATGCAAAATATATATGTGATAAAAACTGCCAACTAGATCCCCAAAAACTCAAGAAAATAGATACCAGCTTTTTTCATTGCACAATTTTCCACACACATACAATTTCCATTCAAATTTGTGATCAAGTTTCAATAATTTGTTCAATTTTAAACTCAGTGCTTCACCTAATGTCTACCTAATTTTTAGTATCAGAAGGAGGTTTTTATTTAAGGTTTTATTCATTTAGATTTCTTCAAGTGCAGTGTAATGTGACTTGTATTCCATTTATAGCAGGGGTGTCCAAACTGCGGCCCCCAATCCGTTGTTAATTAGCCTGCAGCAAATTCCAAAAATATATTTAGTTTACTTAAATAAACCAGGTGAGGCAATAGTACTTCACCTCGAGTGAGTGGCCCGGCTGTTTGTGTATTTTATCGCATATGGCCCTTGGTGAAAAACGTTGAAAAATGTTTGGACACTCGTGATTTATAGGAAATGTATTTTCCTTCTTAGTAGGTGATTTCATTTTAATTTTTATATAGGAAATGTTACAATTAACCCTCCTTCAAAGTAATGGGATTTGTATTTAAATATGTGAGTCTCCTTTTGAAAAGAAAGCTTTATGGCTTTTCTTTAAAAATATACCGGAAGTGCCAAAAAATGTATACAAGTGGACATTTCAGTCAGCGTTGCTCAAGCAGTAGCTCACCGTAATCTGAAGTGTCTGGACACTGATGGGAACCACTTTGAGCGCCTCTTGTAATTGCAGAAGTCAAATGTGACTTGTATTCATCTTTTGTAATCGGTATATATTATTACAATTTTAATAGTTTTTTCCTTTCTTAAAATGTGTATATTTTTTGGCACCGTCTGTGTGTGTGTGTGTGTGTGTATACATATACATATTTATTTATATATTTATATATATGTATATATGTTGTGTGTGTGTATATACATATACACGTGTGTTTGTGTATAACGTGGTTCCCCGAAAATAAGACCTAGTCGGACCATCAGCTCTAATGCGTTTTTTGGAGCAAAAATTAATATAAGACCTGGTCTTATATTATATTATATATATTATATATATATCTTATATATTATATTATATTATATTATATTATATTATATTATATTATATTATATTATATTATACCGAGTCTGATATTATATTATGTTATATTAGACCCAGTATTGTATTGTATTATATTATATTATATATTTTACCTGGTCTTATATTATATAAGACTCAGTCTTATATTACTGTAAAATAAGACCAGGTCTCACACTAATTTTTGCTCCAACGGTGCATTAGAGCTGTTTATCCAGCTAAGTCTTATTATTGGGGAAACATGGTATGTGAGAAGGAATAGCAAGAAAAATGAGATGCAGAGAGGGTGGTCCAAGATGGGGACATACTGTAGGAAAATCTTGAACTCACTGTCTCCCACAAACAGACCAGATTTACAGCTGTATACAGCTGTAAATTCCTGCTGAAAATGACCTGAACATCAGCTGAACAAACAGCTCCTTTGGTAAAAAGGTAAGAGGGACGCATCATGAAGGGGAGGAGAAACTGAGATGCAGTCTTGCCAAAGTACCACTCCCTACATAGTGACTCACATTTGGGGGGATCTCAGAAATCTGGAGTTTCTCTCCTCAAGGATCAAAGGCTTTCTATACCACATTAGGCACCCCCAACCTTTAAGACTACACTGGAGAGAAGAGCCCCCGAAACATCTTTCTTTGAAAATCAGCGGGGCTTATGTCCCAGAGACCCAAAAGGCTGTAAAAATGCTGAGACACTGCTCTCAAAGGGCTCACAAGCAGACTCCCTTAGTCCAAGGCCCAGTGCAGAAGCAGCAGTTGCAAATAGTCTAGACTCTAGACTGTCTGTAAAGGAGATTCATTTGCTAATCTAAAGTGTCTGCCTAGTGCAGGGGGCCTGGTGGGAGTCTCTAGAGGCGGAGGCCTTGGAGGGCACCACTTTGCACTCTCCCTTTGCCTTGCTGGTACATCAGTGATCACAGGTCTTGCATTCTCCCGCTGTCATGCTAAAGGTGTCACATGTGCCCAGGCCCTGGGCGTTCCCATGGCCCCATTGAAGCCAGGGGGCCTCCACAACCCTGCGCTGTCCTGCTGTCCTGCTCAAGCTGGTGGGCACACCTTGTCTCTGCTTTCCCTGGGTCCCAAGGGGCTGTGACTATCAGAAATGCATCCTCAACAGATATTTTAGACTTTCCTCTGTTATGTTTGTGACAGAAAAGCAGATAATTTGAACAACTCAGGGAGAATAAACTCTCAGCGCTCCACAGTATTTCTAAAAACAGCCAGAATCCGGTTCATAATACATTCTCCCATTCAGTGAACCTTGGAGTCCGTTACCTTCCAGGCTCCATGGTAGACACCTGAGCTATATGGTGAGTCAAACAATCTGTGTACATGTTGGGCCTGATTACAATCATGATGTGAAAATAATGTTCTGATATTTCCTGTACATATATATAAACAGGAAATTACGAAGCCAGTGACAGCTATCATAATAATCCCTCTTGAGGCTGAGCCACCTGGCCTTTGGTCCGCTAAAGCTAGGAGCGTTTTTTCCAGGCGACATCCAGAATTCCTCACTCTCAGGTGACTGTCATCACGAGTAAAGGGGGAGTATACACATTTGACAACATATGCAGTGAACCTGTGGATATTGCCTCAAAATCCACGCACTGGGTCCAGATAACATCCAGTAATGGCTATTTGGAACTGTATTTGCAACTGTTTTATAAGCCTTTGGTTTAGGTATGGGGCTGTCATCTCTTTTCACAGTCTAACATAGAGTATTTTATACAAGAACTTGGAGGGCAGATTGCATAGTGCAAGAGGTGGGAGGAAGAAATGTGTGGATGTAGATATTCTTAGGTTGTTCCTGAGGCTTGTGGAAAGCAACAGGAGAGAGGAAATCCTGAGGACAGAAATCTTAAAAAAAAAAAAACTACATATTTACGATGTCAGTAAAATACAGCGTGATTGCTCTGTGCTTTTGTTATATTGTAGAAAAAAATGTTTAAAATACATAAATTGATGTGAACTACTGAGTTTTTTTTGACATTTTTTATCTCTTTTACCTTGCAAGGATAAACATTATGCTTATGTTACTATAGCATTGACAGGGATGGATGTTATGAGTATTATTGCAACTGAAGTTCTCTTTGGTAAATGGAACGAAATTGATCAAGTTCAACTTTTCAGATTATTCAAAGTAAAGAAGCTAGAATTACTTTCCCATCTCATCATCCTTTCACTTAATTATCAGAGCATTAAAGTAAACTTATCTGTTGACAATAAGCAAATTAACTCATGTAGTAATCACTCATTGAATACCTCTTAAATGGTTGTATCATTTGGTAGTGATCATGACTGAAATCCAGGACACAACTTAACAGACTCTCAGTTGAATAAGATATAGTAGATGTCACTGCCCCACTATTTATGGAAAGCAGAAAAAGATTCATAATCAAATCTCTCTATCATTTAGCTATCTTTCCTGGAGAATAAGTAATATGGGCATACAGCTTAAAGACAAATTTTGTTTGAGGGAAATCTTTATGGTAATGATTACTGGAGACTTAAAAAGTGACTAGAAGTCGGATGCTACAGAGACGGACTTGTATATTTAGAGCACTGTCGGCAGACAGAGAAAATTGAAAAAATATGGTATCGTAAAAGCCCCAAAAGAATATGGGTGAAATTTAGAATTCACAGGAGTAGTGAGAAAAATTGATGCTGGATAGATAGATAGGTAGATAGATAGATAGATAGACACACAGACTAGATCATGAACGTCCATTAATCTCCATAATGCCTTGTCACTTTTTTAGTGTTTGCTTAATACAAGTAATTATTCAGTAGCTGTATGAGTATAACTGCCATATCTTAAATGTAGTTTTTTTTTTTATTGTATTCTCTGCAGAGTTTGCACGGTGTCTCAGGCCTGGTCACACTTAGTCAGCATTTATTGAATGAATGAAATAATGGCTCTAGGTATGTTTTCCTGATATATATAAGAATGACGTCATTTATATTTTGTGGGGTTCACAAAATAGGGATGTTAGAGACTGACACTTCCTTTATGTCATCTCTGAAGACTTTTCTGAAACTGTCTTTGTTATTAAACAACTGTGTGATGTGACTCACATGCTAAATCAGAGGTCAAATTAACCTATAACTAGGCTATATATTAATAATAATATATAATATGCATATTATGGGATATATATTATTCAATTAAATGACTTAAGTGAATGCAAGCATTAAATATATATTTATTCTACTTGCATCTAAATCAGAATTATAAATATCACAGAAGCATTGTCCAGTGTTTTTTTAAATAGAGCTCTTTTACAGATTTTTTTTTTAATTAAAAGTTCTTGGGGTGACGATGGTTAGTAAAGTTACATAGGTTTCAAGTGTGCAATTCTGTAATACATCATCTATATATCACATTGTGTGTTGACCAACCAGAGTCAGTTCTCCTTCCATCACCATATATTTGGTCCCATTTACCCTCATCTACCACCCCTCTCCTCCTTTACCCTCTGGTAACCACTAAACTGTTGTCTTTGTCTACCGTGTTTCCCCGAAAATAAGACCTAGCTGGACCATCAGCTCTAATGCGTCCTTTGGAGCAAAATTTAGCATAAGATCTGGTCTTAGATTAGATTAGATAAGACCCAGTCTTATATTATAGTAAAATAAGACCGGGTCTCATATTAACTTTTGCTCCAAAAGACACATTAGAGCTGATGGTCCGGCTAGTTCTCATTTTTGGGGAAACACAGTATGTCCAGATTTTTTTCAATAATACAAAATATGTGTGGTCACACTTATTAATCTATAGAAATTTTATTTTAAAGATCCTGTATTCTGTCGGCCAAGAATAAAATTTACGTATGCTGTCTAGCCAGATGCAGCCATTCCCTGGCCCATATTGCATTTAAGATGGTTTGTCTGATTTGAATCAATAACTTCTGCTGACGATTAAGTTGGATTGGATGGTCACCTAATGCTGAAGACCCTGGAGGGGAACTACTTGGCAAAACAGCAGTTGTTTCACCTGCATAGCCTAGGAAGCCTGTAAAGCTTCCTCAAGCAGCTCAAAGGCTAATTTGAGCACATGATCTATCTTTCTCTCTGTGTGTTTCTGTGACACTTTTTAGCATTGTTTTTATATGTTTCTATGACATTTATTAACACAGTGTGGCGATGCATAGGTAAAAGCCTTTTAAAACAGGAGACAGGTAAGTCTCTCTTTCGCTAACCATTGGTAGGGTGTTAGTCAGAAGAAAATACTGACCAAAGCAGTTGATTCAACTGCTTATGGGATTAAAAAAAATGTCCTTAGTAGACGTAATAATTTGATAGTATAATTAAGTGAATTAAGTGGGCTTTTCTAAGATAGTTTTATAAACTCGGCTAACCATTTCAAAAGTATCTCATACCATGTCTTATAATAACTGTAGGGTCATAGGATTATGATGTTCTGTAGTTAGAATGCATGACCATCTTGAATCAGACTAAGCTAGATGCGTCTTCAAAGTAATTGGCAACAAACACTTCTATTTAGTAGACATATTTTATTTCTCCCCCATTATTAGTGTTTTCAAAGTTATTAGGTTGGTGCAAAAGTAATTGTGGTTTTTGCAATGATTTTTAACCTTTCAAACCGCAGTTACTCTTGTACCAACCTAATATATGCACTTCAGATATGCGTATTGTTCCAAGAGTAATCTTAATATCCATCAACATAACTTGAAATGAACATCAGACTGAGAAAAAAAAGATGTATATTTTCATTCTGACTCTGCTGCTTATTTTTCTTTGTTTTAATTAAAGTTTATTGGGGTTACAGTGGTTAGTAAAGTTACATCATCTATATATCACGTTGTACTTTCTGGGACAGAGTTTCTTCTCTGTAATAGAAGAGAGTTTGGACTAGATATTCTATACCAATTTTCCATTCCAAAAATTTATTTTGCTATAAGTATTTCTAAGCATTAATTAAAAGTCAAATTGTTCACATGAATTTTGACCAAAGAGGAGGGGATAATTACTTTTCCTTGAGAGACAATCCTCCCCCATTAATTAATTGGTTATTTTCAAAAATTTGAGTGAATACTGTGCAATACATAAAGAGAAAGACATCAATTAGAGTAGTTCCTGGGTAAAATCCCCTTATTTATATACTATAGATGATACAGTTCCTGTTGTATTCTCATTCTTCTGTTCATTAATTATTTCCTCTTTAAAGATATCAAATATATTTTTTGGGACTTTATTGTATAACAGATATAAAAAAGGAGGACTGATTTCACTTAAACTCTTTGGAATAATTTTATCTTTTTTTCTCTTACCTTAAAAAGAACAGTAATGTGTTCTTTTAAACCCCAAATGATTAACAATGATGCCATTTAATTTTAACCTTTTTTTCTCTTTTTAAAGATTTTTATTAAAATATGGCTAACATACAATATTATATTAGTTTCCGGTTTACATGGGCCCCTGAGAGGAAAGTTCCCTTAGTTTCCGGTTTATATGGACCCTGAGAGGAAAGTTCTCTTTCTTCCTTAACAAAGTACTTACAAAAATTAAAAATACATACATACATATATATACATACATACATATATACATACATACATATGCACACACACACACACACACACACACAAGTTCTCTTGGTATAGTTATGGTATGATATAGAGTTGATATTTGTCCTTTAGTATAAATTTACTCTTGGGAATCTAATAGCCTAAATCATGGTAATTTTACCAGTTCCAAATTTTCATGGACGAAGGAAGCATTTTCATGTAGCAAATGGGCCAAGAAGCTCCTCAGCCTAACTGGGCAGGATTGTGCAAAGGCTTCCAGACATAGCCATGTAACAACACCAAAACCAGCAACAACAGTCACACACCCACCCCGACAGCAGAAAAAACAAACAAACAAACGAAAACATAGCCACTGCCCTCACGCATTCACAGCAAAATCTGGAGAGAGAACACTTATGAGTATATACAAGAAATGATACGGGACAGAATATATAGATGAGGTGCTGCATTGTAACCTCCACATTCTAAATATTTCTCAGCTTGGAGAAGAGCTCCAAGTTAAGTTTAATTTGTATCCATATACTTAGTATGATATCTATATACATTGAATCCATTCTGTTCAATATGTATCCAACAGCCACATGTGGCTGTTTATTTTTTAAGTAAATAAAATTAAATATAAAAAAAAAATTCTCAGTCACACTAGCTACATTTCATTTGTCACCTGATGGTTATTACATTGGACAATGCAAACTTGCAAAACAATGCAAAACAAAACAAACTTCCATTTTTGCAGAAAGTTCTATTTTTAAGTAATTAAAATAATTTGAGAAACTAATAAAGATAACAACACTGCACTAATTAAGTTTTAAATGAGATAATGTATGTAAAGTACTTACCCCAGTGCTTATTGTAAAGTAAATGTTGTATAAATATAATATATTGCTGTTGTCATAACTATGCCTCAAGTAATATATGGGGTGAGTGATATACTGGGGGTGTCAATGTATACACATAATTTGCATTCATTTTTTATTATCAGTATATATTGAGTATTACAATTTTGGTAGTTTTTTCCTTTCTTAAAATGTGTACACATTTTTTTTTTGGCACCCTCTGTGCGTTACCCTCATTAATAATCACTGAATGCTTATATAGTAGGAAATTTAAAATACATTTTGTAGATATGGAAATTAGGCTTGGGAAGTTCACTCACGTTAAATCCCAGGCACAGACTGCGATTGGAACCTAGATTTTCCTGAAAACTCTGGCTCCTTTTCCTGGATTATACACTCTCCCTAGATTAAGAAGAGTGAGCAAACCACACATGTGTTTTGAAAAATGCTAGAGAAGAAATAGACTATTTATTGAGCATCTCATACCTGCCAGACTTTTACTAAAATTTAATCACCACTACAATCAAATGAGGTAAATTTGATTTTCTCTAATTTAAATATTATGTAATTTAGCCTCAAGGGAGTGTCACTTCATAAACGAATCCAACTAATTTAACAACTGTCTCCAACACCACAGTTTATTCTCATTTCTCAATTTGATTCCTTTATCATGACTAATTTGTTTAGTTGTTTATTTTTCTATAAGGACAAATATTTTCTCTCTGTGTCCCAAGTCTTTTCAAATATTTCATATTATCCTTAGGGTAGCACTATGTCAAATAGTATAAACCAAATAGACATTGTATACACATAACATAAGTTAATTGAAATGTATATATGTGTGTTTATATGTACATATTTAAATGTATGCTTAAATGAAGTAACAACTACAGAGATATCTACAACAATCATTTGTTAAATGGAATGAATCACCTAATAGTTTACTGAAGCATTGTTTAGAGTTCCATAAATAAAGACAGATTATTTGTATCGCTGGATATGAAATAGGCTAAGATGAACAAACACCAGACATGTTTATTAAATGGGAGCAACAGAAAATAGATAAAAACTCCAGAATGGTGTTTGGATGCAAGTTAAAAAGAAAACAGACACATTTAGCTAAACAAAATACAGATGAATATCTGTTACATTTTTAATTTTAGTAAGTACATGTCAACAAGTTTCAACACTAGATGTCAATATTTTAAATTCACAGACTAATGTTTGCTAAAAGATCCTTGCGTGATATTTTTATAACATCTGCTAGAAAATATAATGAAATGTGCAGTGTTAGTGAAAGATAGTGATAAAAATGTTACTTGTTTTCGTTAACATGAAGTAATTAGTATATGTTTGGAATGCGTCCAAAGATGGACATTTGACCACTAAGATTGACCATACTGATCATGCCAGAATGGTGGCGTTTGAGAGCTGGCAATGTAAACTGCGTATATCGTTGGCCAGCCCTGTATTTTTCCTGTGGCAACCACCAGGTCTAGTTTCAGAGAACAGCCTTTTGGTAGGCAAGTCCCATCGTTTGCCAATTTTATTGTGACCAGTTTGGAGCATGTGCTTTTAGCGGCTCCATGCACCCCAGCCTTTGCACCAGTTGCGTGTGAAGGGCTTCCCCACTACAGTGGCTCTGTTTTTATCCTACTTAATACCTTCTGCATGAAGGACACATTTTTCCTTGTGTTGCGTTTTTGTCCTATGTCTGCTGTCGAGTTTCTGACCATGTGCCTTATGCATATGAATAACTGGCATAAAATTGTAAGTTTATTTTGTTCATGTTTCTGTGTCTAGCAGATACATTTCACTTTAAAGTGATTTTCTAATAAAAAAGAATATCTCTGGGGACACATTTCAAATAGCTTCTGTAGCCTTCAACACAATGAACAGAAATAGAAAGCTAATGAAATTAATTGGCAAACTAACAACTTAATTGTGTATAAGCAAACCTACTGCTGAAGCAGAAAAGTAACCGTTTATCTAGTCCTCATTGTGTTTCCTAGTTGAAAACAAAATTTCTATTGTATTTAGGCAGTTCTTGGCACATAAAGTAGTCTTTTAATGTGCCTATAAAATATCTGTTATATATAATTATTTTCTCAGTTTAAAATGTTATAAGAATTGTACAGGTATTCTGTTTATTGACAACTTTTATTTTAGGACAGGAGAATAAATATGTCATATCTGGATCCTTATTTCTCTTTCTGACATACCTTTAAAAGAGATAGGGAAGCTAACTCTGGGTTCTCTCAAACCCTCTGCTGCATTAAAGGAGGAAACAAACAGACAGCAACAACAAAAAAACATTAAATGATGTTTATTAAGCATTTTAAACAAATGGTTTTATACCAGAGGCTGGTTTGAAATAATTCATTTGGATTGTTTCAACAAACTCATGACTATTTCCAATAGTAAGGAAAGGAAATAAGAGACAGATGGAAAAGTTAGAGGAAGAAGAGACTCCCACATCTTTCAACTATACTGATACAGGCTATGGATTTTTATGAATAGTTTGCACTCTGAAAATTTCAATCCTGAAATTTTGACCTCCTTGCAATACCTCCTTCTTATATTCCCCTCCTTGCAATACCTGCCCTTTTTATTTATTTCCTAAACTATCTAGATTTATGAAAATGTATAACTATGAGAATAAATACCTACAAATGCCACATACAGACATATATGTTAAATGAATTGAACATTAGTTATTGTAGTTAAAACAGATACAAAATATGTAGAATCAAATGTCTCATGTAGCCACCCTTAGAGCAATGTACTAGTACTGTAGTAAATTCCCTGGGGCTCCTTTGCCTCATTGTTTCATTTTATTGTTACTTATTTAATAAAATATTCTAATTACATGACCACCATAAGTTTTGTGAGTTTTCCTATTCCCAAATTCAACTTTCCTCAGTTCCTCCCTGTGAATATCATAGAAAATCATGTCAAAGTTTGAGCTACCGTGTTTACCCAAAAATAAGACCTAGCCTGACCATCAGCTCTAATGCATCTTTTGGAGCAAAAATTAATATAAGACCTGGTATTATGTTATTATATTATATTATATTATGTTATACCTGGTGTTATATTGTATTATTATATTATACCTGGTCGTGTATAAGACCAGATCTTATATTATATTAAAATGAGACCGGGTCTTATATTAATTTTTGCTCCAAAAGACGCATTAGAGCTGATGGTTCGGCTAGGTGTTATTTTCGGCGAAACACGGTATGTTTGACAGTCTTTTACTGAGCTCTTGCTTTGCCAAAAATGCTTGAAATACAGATGACACAAGAATGAGTAAGAACTGACTATGTTCTTGTTTCTTGTGGTCTTTCAAGGAAGCAGTCATGGATCATTAGTCAAGTGCCATAAATATAATGATAAGGAGTAGAAAAATATGAAAGGGGAACGCTTGGCCTAGCTTCCGTTGAGTGGTATGTAAAGGAAGGCTTCTAGAACAGGGCTCCACCTTAACTGTGTTGTATCCACTGATTACGAAAATGGCACCATAATCTCATTCATGTAAGGAGGTCCCACTCCTTCCATACGACAGGGAGACAGTTTCCCATTGCTTTGAATAGTGACTGGCCCTGAGACTTGCTTTAACCAGCAGAAAGTGTTGGAAGTGATACGTTGTGGCTTTTAGCCAGGACTTCAGAGGCACTAACAGAAGCTTCTGTTAACTTCTCTTTGAAGTCAATCATCATAAAGAAGCCTGGATACCTTTAGAAAGAGCTAGTGCTTGGAAACACAGATGGCCTGGATAGTAACTTACTAAAAAGTGGAGAGAGAGAAGCTCAACAATCCCCAACCATTTCAGCCCTACCAGTTAAGGCAACTGACATGTCAGTGACACTATTTTAGATGCTCCAGCTCCACGCGAGTTGTCCTAGGCACCGCATGGAACAGAAATGCATGAGGTGTGCTTATCGTCCCAAGGTGCAGAATTGGGAGCAAATGCATTTTTGTCCCGTTAAGCAAGTGATTGTGGTAATTTGTTACATAGCACAGATAAGTGAAAATGTAAGTAACGAAAAAAGGTCGGAGCTGGGTAGTAAGGATACAAGATGCAAGGGCGTTCCGAAACCTAAAATTTAAAATGCATATGGATAACGTAAGACTATATGCGTAAAAATATAGCCAGTTATTTGACCTGAATTATAATTTTGACTTAGCTGGGTAACTTGCACTTGTTTGTACAGCACTTGTAAACAGGCAAAACTGTCTTTTCAGTAAATCTGGGTGGCTTTTTCTCCATATATCCTTTCTTGCTTTACATTATAGATGATTTCCCTCCAAGACACAGCTGTCTTGAAACTTTCCAGGTGCTCAGGTGAGGTGGTTTAGAGAAAATGAAGTAACATGGATTTGCATTCTAAAATGTTATCTTGATAACTAATAAATCTAACCTTTCCAGGCGGATGTATGGAGGTAAAGGTGCTAATTGATCATGTTGGCACCAAGGTGTTGTTCATTCAGCAAAGGCCACATTAATTCAAATTGATGTGATTCAAATTAACCTTAATCAGCTTCTACACAGACTGTGATTCCATTACAGGATATATTGCAGTTAGACCTCTCCTGTCTTTATCTGCCCCATGGCCTTATGAAAGGGTTTACATTTTTAATTTTGGCTCTTCGGAGGAAAAAAATAATAATAATAACCACTCATTTACACATATCCTGTTATCATTGATGGCTTCAAGATTCACTTTTGCACATTTACTTTTTCATTTTGTTTACACTAAAAATACCAAAATACCTGCATTATGTGACCAACAGTAACGGTAGACAGTTTTCTTTGCTAGAGTGAGAGGGTGACTTAAGGGGAAACAATCAGGCAATAATGTGTACCAGCTCTCATTTTTTATTAATAAACCAAATGAACTATATTTAGGGAATTGCGTGATTATGAAATGTACATTAATTGAACATAAATCCTAATAGGTGATAAATGCACCTTTGAAAACTGTGAGTGGGTTAAGACAGAGATGCCCTTTGAGAAGTATGGCTAGTTCTATTTTAATTATATAAAGTAGGCCGGTTTTTATTTATTTTTATTTTTTGTTACTATTTCTTTGTTTTTTTTTTTTTTTCCTATTTTGTCCTCAAAAGAATGCTCTTCGAATAATTTTAGAAGTCAATACTTTCCTTAAGGATACTAAAGTCTTCTTTCATATGACACGTCTCAGACATTTTACTCTCAATTTTATTCTAAAACAAAGAAAAGAGGAAATACACTGCTTTTCTTCACTTTGCACGATCAGGGCCCCATCACATATTCAATGAATACTGCTGACGGAGAGATCGGGCCCTGAAATGGGGCTGGCTGCATCTGAATACAACTCCACCCTAAGCAGTGTGACTCTGAACAAGTCACTGAAAGTCTCTGTGCCTTCATCTATACAATGATATAATACTACCCACATCACAGGATTGTTGTGAGAATTAGCTAAGCGAATACATGTAAACTTCCATTTCTTATATAAGCAGTGGCTAGCCATAAATTATAAAACAAGCACTTGCCAAGTGAATTAGAATCTGATACTTTATTCAAATAATTCATGATGTATCTGACATCTTTCAAATCAAAAATGAAAACCATGGTGTGCAACGGAGGATGATTTCATGTGTGTGAATGTATTTCTTTGAAAAGTCTAACAAAATAGGTAATTTGAGACACATAAGTTGTAATTTGTCAGATCCCTTGTATTCTATACAATGCACTTTCATAAACAGAGCCTCATGTGAATTTCGTAACATGCTTACACTTAATATGCTTTCCTCCACCTGTGAAACACTTGACAGGTGAACAGTAGACATTTGATTATTTTTTTTCTGTAAAACTACAGTTTATTTTTCAAAATACCGTAAGTAGGTCTTTTCATGTTTTTAGGCTGATGGATTAATAGTCTAATGTTTATATTTTCATTCTTAATTTGTTCAGTAAATACTGTTTAGAGAGAGAGCAGGGGAGATATAGGCAGAATTTGTAACTTTAGAAATAGAGTAGTCTGGGTGATGAAAGTTCTTGGGAGTTTGTAGCTGAAGTGGAAGAGGTCTCTGGAGTTACAGAGTTCAATGACAGAAAATAAAATAAAATAAAAAAATCACTGGATATCTTGCCCGCCTGGATGGTGCAGTGAGTGAGGATGCAGGGAGGACTTGTGGAAGGAAGTACTGCCGATTACATGCCATCTCACAGTGAAGAAGTACAGAAGAGTGCGTGCCGAGAGGGCCAGGGATACTTTAGGCAGCTGGCCCAAGCATCCTGCACTTTGAGGGATAACGACCATCATTGTGCTCAGGGGAGAATCAGATTTAAGTGACAGCCTGGACATGAAAATAACATACAATGAGAAGAATGAGAATTAAGAGGCCTGGATTAATCACAAAATGGGGGCCCTGAGATAGAATTGGAAGAATTGAGTGAGGTGATATGCATGCATTGTCTGGCAGCATAATGGATGCTCTCTGTTCCTTAGGTGTTTATACAATGTCTCATTGCCGACCCTCCATCACTACACGCAGGCCTGGCCATGCGGCACAACTCTCCTTGTGTGGCAGGAGCCAATGATTGGAGAGCAGTGCTTAGTCATTAACCATGCTTTCAAAAGTTGGCCTCTATTTAATTCTACTTTAATTCAGCAAAACTTCATCTACTTAGGAGGGTAGTCTTCTAATGATTTTGTGCTACTCTGATTTACTCATTGCTTAGTGATTTTCTAGCTTTATATTCACCTAACCTGGTAACTCATATATAGTAAGTGCTAAATAAATGATTAAAGGAGGATCGCTTGGCTGAATAACAGGCCATGATAACTTCCTTAAGCTAGAGGACAAGATAAATATTAGATGGCATTAATCTTGCCTCACTTTTTCTACAGTGTCACTTTCTTGAAGCTAGCTAATTTATACATTTTTTCCCCCAAGTATTTGCCTTTTCCACTGTGCCAATCTTCATCATAGCAATGAGTTGGTGTTTTAATTAAAGGAATAATAACGTATCAGATCAAATCTTTTACAGTTAATTGCATATGGCAAACAGCTCAAAGGTATACATGGTACATTCAGCAAACAAACTTGAAAATTAATTATAAAAACAACTACAGTCAAATACAATTATATTACAATCTACTTAAATTCTGGAGTCAAAACTATAATAGATATGTATAAATCAACAAAAATAAATCTATCTATTAATTCCTTGAAAATAACTTAGACAACATAGAGACAAGGACATATGGTTATATTTTATATAAATCAAGAAGATATTTTATCTATCAAAAGTGTATAAACTAAAAGAATCTGGAATCCAGTTTTACTTTTTTTAAACCCTCCTCAAAGCAATTTTGACTTCCTATTTTCTTGAAATAAACAGTTTTCAGTTTGTAACTAAATACATTAATTGCATATTGGGGTAAAGAGAAGTGTTGAAAACAAACCAACCAACCAAATAAATAAACAAATAAAAGCACACACTGATGATTGTGATAAATTGTTTCATGATTATTTTCTTTAATACCTTCAAGTGATTTAGATCATTTTTTAAGCTAGAACTCCTAGGGGTTTCTTGTTGAATACTCAAGTTGATTAGGACGCAGAAACAACCACTTTAAAACATATGTTTAAAAAATAAAAATAAATATATATTTTGTGTTTTAATGTATAGATGACATTTTTATGATTTAAAACACAAAACATATTTTATTCATATATATATACATATATGTGTATATATGTGTGTGTGTGTATATATATATATATATATATATATATATATATATATATATATCAGCACAAGCAATAGAACTTTCTGTAATGATGGAGATATTTTATATCTGCATTGTTCAAGATGGTAGTCGCTAACCACATGTGAGTACTGAGCTCTTCAAATGCAGCTAGGGTTGCTGAGGAACTAAATTTTTAATTATATTTAATTATAACTAATTAAATTTTAAATTTAAATAACAAAATATAGCCAGTGGAAAGCACAGATTTTGTGTGTGTGTGTGTTAACTAAAGGCTGAGTACTGGCTCTTTCAGTATTAAATATATAAAAGAAAGACATTTTGAGAATCATGCAGCTACTGTCAGAAAACAAGCAATTAAAAAATTGAAATATTTAAACCCTTTGTTATCAAATTTGCTTAGCTTAATCTCTCTGGGATTAAGTTTGTCTCTTAAACAAGCAATCAAACAAACAAAAAACAGATTGTGCCAAAATAATTCTGATGCTGCTTTTTTATGTAGAATTCTGAGGTTAATAATAAGAAACACCTAACAGCTCTTCAGTTTGAAATCAGAAATGTCTGTCTAAGCCAAACATGGACGTGTGTGTTTAAGAATCTGCATCAAAATGAATCTTCACTTTTTAATTTAATTTTAAAGAAAATAGCATCAACAAAATTAGTAGAATCACCAAAACATTTACACTTTTACTTCCAGAATTAACAAGTCAATGAAAATTATTAAGTATGTCTAAGTTGGAACCCTAAATGTGACACAGATGTTACCATCACGATAATGTTCAAGTAACTAATTTATACCCCTTGCCTCAATTTGTGAAAATAAGTTGCAAACAAACATATTTAACATGAAGGGCAATAGTCAGGATCATCTGACAAATAAGTTTGCTTGCACAACATATATATAATACCTATGCCGATATTTCTTGAATTCTTGTTAAATACAATCCTATGTATTGATTTAAATTAGCCAACAGCATTATTTCAGATGTGACACAAAGCATATCATAATGTACAGAATTAAAGTATGGTTTGACCTGCATTTTTGTATAGTCCTCCAAAGCCATATATTCAAACCCAAATTTGAGAACGAGACAGATGAGTGTAAAGTGGTATTTTTCCTTTACAAGATAATGTTTAAGAAACACAACACAACAGGATGTGAATTATGATGTAATAACACATACCCTTCGCATTGTTAGATATGACTGCACTGAGATCCATGCAATGCACAAGGTGTGAATTATTACCCTATAATTCACACCATGAAATAGTTTATTGTGCTTCTAAACAAGTCCCTATACAATTTTTTTTTTATTACAAAGAGTAAAATATCCCAATGTAATACGTTCTTAAAAGGAAATGTGAGAAAACAATCAGAATGGGAATTAGGATAATATCAAACACTTTCAGTTTTAAACACAGTTTTCTTTAATGAAAATCAAACTATTTTACTTTTCTTGACTGATGTTCAGACCCAGGGGGTATTTTAGCAGATAAGTCGGTTTAACTCCCCTTCAGTTACCGGAGAGCCCCTTGGAATCATCCCGTTTTTATAATTCACCACCCCTGTTAGGACTTTTACCATTTCTTTAGAGCCTTGCAGCCCTCAGACATTTCACTTGTACATTTTAAAGCCTGTTGGTTTAATTCTTGTGTACTAAAAAATCAGGAAGGCCTCCCAGCTGGCTTAAGTCCAGCTCTAGAAGGCATAAGGGCATGGAGTGATCAGGTGTTTAAAGGTAGGATTCCTGTAAATGCTTGTGGGTGGTTACCTCCACTAGAAAACAAGTTTCCCCCACTCCCACCTCCCCACTTCCCCACCCCCCCAGCCTCAAGCTAGTTGTCAAGAAATTTTGTTTATAGTGAATGGGGATTGCTGAGGTCCTTGAAGTATGAGTTTGCACAACAAAATAAATCAGTACATACCAACTTTTTACATGTGAAGAACAGTGAAACTGCTTTGGGATAATAAGTATGCTTTCAACAGAAACCTTGCTGGACCAAAAGCTTTAAAGCGTCACTCAGGGAATTCTAGAAAGTTTCTCTGGAGTTTCCAACGGGAGAGAGCCCATGTGGAGCTACTGCTGTACATAAAGTATGTAGAACCAGAAGTGCGAAGAGTCAAAGCCTTCTTCTTCTCCCCTTAGCCCCTCAGTGGGTCATGGACATTAAAGAGATGGAGATGCCCGGCAAAGATATACACATTGGATGGCAGAGTGGATGAGTTCCCAGGCACTTTTAAGCGCCCAAATCAGACTGTAGACTATGAATTGAAGTTAACAGAAAACGAAATGAATGACTATAAGGTTTATTGGTTTGTGGTACACTTGGGGGGCACGTCTAATGATGTTCCTTTTGTTTTTGGGAGAGATAAACTATATATCACATCAAATTTGTCATTTTAGTGATTTTCAACTGCATAATTCAATGGCATTAAGTCCATTTGCAATGTTCCACACCTATCACCACTATCCATTTTCTGAACTTCTTCATTCTTTCAAACAGAAACTCTGTATTCATTAAACAATGACTTCCATTCCCCTTTCCTCAAACCCTTGGTAACTTTTATTTTCCTTCTCTGTGGACTTCTTTGGTTTTTAATTGGACTGTGGGACTATATATATTTAGTGTGTGCACTGTGCGAAGCTATAATCTTCCCTGGTTATTGATGGCTAAGTCCCAAACTTCTTTTTAAAAAGCATTACTCAATTTCTTAAAAGAGAGATGTATTTATAAAACATAAACCTAATCAGATAGTAATAGCTACAAATAATTTATACTTCCATATTTTAGTGGAAATATTTTTGTATTCTTGGTGGGCCTTGTCATAACAAAGGTGGAATGGAGAATATTCTTTTGATGTCAATTATCTGAGGGATTGCTATGCAGATTTTTTCCTCATAGGAACCTAAAACTGTATGGAGAGGAATGTGATTTGTACAAGGAATAATTAGTACAAAGGTTAACTCTCCCTGTTAACTGAAATCAGTGTGACTCTTGTTAGAGTTATCTTGCTAATATCTTCAAAAAATGTAAAGAGACAGGCCCAACTGGATACATTTTCTAATAGCCACATCACTTATATGACTGGATTTTTAAGATATATAAGCGGAACTAGTACTGTTTTTATATTAGTACCACCCTACTGACATATTTTAAAATAAGGTATGTTGTTACTTTAAATATTATGAAGAATAACTTCAAAATGTGGGGAAATAGAGTTGCCAATGTTTTAAATAAGGTTTTAATATTCTGTTACTTTAGTTTATTAAAACGCACTTTCTATTGATTCTGCATTGCCTCACATAAGATATTCCATGGTACTCAATAAAATTAACTGGTACATTACTTACAGCAAAGATTAAGTTTCAGAGGTATTAGCCAAAAGCCCATAATTATTGTGTATTTTGCAGACAGGAAAGAAAAGTAATAATTACATTTTTTAACATCCTATCAAAATAAGATTTCTTATGGCTCGATAAAATCTGTTAATTGGTTTGGAATTCTGGCTCAAGTCTCTTAAAACATCTTTCAACCTAAATGTCTCCTGAGTAAAATGGAAATTCTTAAGCATACTTTGAGGAACGTATGAACTGATTTATGTAAAGAACTTGGAACAATTCATGGTTTTGAACAGTTCTTGGTACATAGGAAGTGCCGTATAAATGTTAGCTGTCATCGTCATCATCAGGCTATTGTCATGTTGTTTGCTGTTATCTGTTATTAGAAATAATGTATCCTCATTGCGTTTCCCTTTAGTTTTATTTGCTTGTTTGTTTGTTTAAATTTAAGACAAGAGAATTTGCCAAAATTATGAATATTGGCCTTGAGAAGCTTGCACTTTATCCTGATATTTTGTTATTAATGGCTTGGTGGAAAGTTGGTATTAGGTTAATCACACACGATTTGGTTTAGTTATTAAATATATCCATACAGTGAATGAGTATTTATTGATATTAAAAAACAATTTGACTAACTTCCATGATACCTTTTTAAATAGCGAAGTTACTCTATATAGCAATATGTTTTACTGTGTATCTAGAACTTATTGAAAATTAGTTCATACATGTCCCACATGCAACCGTACAGCTACAAAACTATTATTGTGTCATCCCTTTTCCACCCCTAAAAACCCTGCATTCCTTTTTTTCTTATTTTGTCTAGAAACAGATCTAATACAGTACTACCCATTCCAGACTCCGTGTTATTCATCACTAATTTCTATCCATTTAAAAATGTTGTTTCTCTGTTTCTACCTGTGAAATATCTCCCAAAGCCATTCCCATATTGACATTCCAGGTATTCTTTGGTAGACCTTCAATAACTCTTTTCTAGACCATACTTGCTTAACTGTTCTCCTGCTTCCGTAGTATCTAACCCCACCTGCCATCAAACTGAAGCTATTATGCCTTATTCAACTTTTACCCCTAGACTATAAAGTAGTGTCTACTTGGAATTGTGCTGAGTGCCAACTAAATGATTAATAATTACATTGAGTGTATTGTCTTCACAATATTTATTCTTTAAAATAAGAACGTGATTAAGTTGCAATGAGTATATCACCTAATAAAAACAATAGTTACATCTGTATTTGAAGACTTTTCGTCAGCACCTACATCAGGTCAAAATCAGCGTACATTCCATTCCCCAACAGTAATATCCACCCTTAAAATATGTGAGTAGCAATTATTGCTTCCATTAGTATTCTTTATTTAGCAAAGCAGTATAGTATTTACTAAATTATCACAACATTCTTTCATGCACGCAATTTTCACTCAGCAAATATCCATGCCTTAAGAAGTAAGACACCATCTGCTCATTGAACGCGGGGTGGGTGGGGGGTCAGGTGTTGAGATCTATCTTCTTCGCAAACCATGCTTACAATGAAGCAACCATGCCTAAGGGACCTACAGTTGGCATTGATCTTGGCATCACCTACTCTTGTGTGAGTGTTTTCCAACACAGAAAAGTGGAAATAATTGCCAGTGATCAGGGGAAACCGAACCCAGTTATGTCGCCTTTACTGATACTGAATGATTGATCGGTGATCCCACACAGAATCACATTGTGATGAATCCCTCCAGCACTGTTTTTGATGCCAAATGCCTGTATATTTGATGATGCTATTGTTCAATCCGATGTGAAGCATTGGCCCTGCATGGTGGTGAATGATGCTGGCAGGCCCAAGGTCCAACTAGAATATAAGGGAAAGCCAAAAAGTGTCTATCCAGAGGAAGCGTCATCTGTGGTTTTGACAAAGATGAAGGAAATTGCAGAAGCCTACATTGGGAAGACTGTTACTAATGCTGTCATCACAGTACCTGTTTACTTCAGTGACTCTCAGCGTCAGGCTACCAAGGATGCTGGAACTAGTGCTGGTCTCAATGTACTTGGTATCATCAGTGAGCCAACTGCTGCTGCCACTGCTTACAGCTTAGACAAAAAGGTTGGAGCTGACAGAAATGTGCTGATCTTTGATTTGGTAGGTGGCACTTTTGATGTGTCAGTTCTCACAAGTGCACATAGAATCTTTAAAGTCATATCTACAGCTGGGGACACCCACTTAGGTGGAGAGGACTTTGACAACCAAATGGTAAACCATTTTATTTCAAAGTTCAAGCACAAGTATAAGAAGGACATCAGTGAGAACAAGCGGCTGCCCATCTCCCCCACATTGCTTGTGAATGTCTAAGAGTACTCTGTCTTCCAGCACCCAGGCCAGTACTGAGATTGATTCGCTCTATGAAGGAATGGACTACTATACCTCTATCACTTGTGCCCAATTTGAAGAACTGAATGCTGACCTTTTTCCGTAGCACTCTGGGCCCTATAGAGAAAGCCCTTCGGGATGCCAAGCTCGACAAGTCCCAGATCCATGATATTGTTCTGGTGGGAGGTTCTACCCATATCTCCAAGATTCAGAAACTCCAACAGGACTTCTTCAATGCAAAAGCGTTGAAGAAGAGCATCAGCCCTGATGAGGCTGTTGCTTATGGTACAGTTGTCCAGGCAGCCATCCTATCTGGAGACAAATCTGAAAATGTTCAATATTTGCATCTGTTGGATGTCACTCTCCTTTCCCTCGTCATGGAAACTGCTGGTGGAGTCATGACTGTCCTCATCGAGCGCAATACTACCGTCCCGACCCAGCAGACACAGACCTTCACTGCCTACACTGACCACCATCCTGGTGTGCTCATTCAGGGTTATGAAGGTGAGTGGGCCATGACCAAGGATAACAATTGCCTGGCAAGTTTGAATTCACAGGCACACCTCCCACATCTCATTGTATTCTTTAGATTGAAGTCACTGTTGATATAGATGCCAATGGCATCTTCAATGTGTTTGCTGTGGATCAGAGTACAGGAAAAGAGAACACAGTCACTCTCACTAATGACAAGGGTCATCTGAGAAAGGAAGACATCGAGCACATGGTCCAGGGAGCTGAGAAGGACACAGCTGAAGATGAGAAGCAGAGGGACAAGGTGTCTTCCAAGAATTCACTTGAATCCTATGAATTCAGCATGAAAGCAACTGTTAAAGATGAAAAACGCCAAAGCAAGATCAATGATGAGGACAACCAGAAGGTCCTTGACATGGGCAATGAAATCATCAACTTGATCAGGATCAGGCTGCACAGAAGGAAGAATTTGAACGTCACCATAAAGAGCTGGGAAAAGTCTGTAATCCCATCATTTCCAAGCTGTACCAGAGTGAGGGAGGCATGCCAGGAGGGATGCCTGGGGGTTTCCCTGGTGGTGGAGCACCTCTTTCTGGTGGTACCACTTCTGGACCCACCATCGAAGAGGTTGATTAAGCCAACCTTCAGCATAGATTTAGCATTGTTCCACACAAAATATGCAAGGACCCAAATTAGTAGCAAATTCCACAGCAGTTTTAAAGTTGAGCTGCTATATAGTAAAAACCTGGTCATTCTTGATACGTGAATATGGAATATGTGCACAGAGAAAGGAAATAATGACCCACGTTATAAGCACTGTGTTGTAAAGTGGATAATGTGGTGTCTTAAATACAACTATTTAAAACTGACACACACAAATAGTGAGATGACGTCTGTGAAAAGACAAATTATTCTTGAGCAACTGGGCAGTAGTAAATAATTCATGAATTTAGTAACCTTGAAAAGATGACTAGTTATTTGAGGCTAGTTATTGCAAGAGTGTATGCATAAAATAGATTATTCATTTCTAGTGATATGTTTCAGTAGAAGTACATACAGTTTTTCTTTTTAATTATTTGAAAGCTATGGGCAAACAAAATTTTTTTAAAGGGTCCTTATCTTTGACCTTTTTTCCAGCCTGTTGAAGCTAGGAACCATATACTTTTTTTATTGCTCCCAGAGCTCCTGTCTATCTATGTAGAAAAGTATTAAAGAAAATCATTACTTGTAAGTCATAATATTATTCCTTAGATAGAAACATTAAAATAGACCCCAGTGTATGTCCAGACATAAATGAATCACAAGACACAATGTAGACAAGTTTTAAGAATACCTTGTATGATAGATCATAGACTTGTATAGCTTTACATTAATAGTTAATACATTAAAACTTTACATCAAATGACAATTTTAAAGCAGAATATTTCTGTGTCTCTCATTGTTTAAGGCACAAAGCACTGGTAGGAAATGAGTCCTTGTATTATTTTTGAAAAAAATATCAATTTAAATGTCATAAGGGAATAAAATAAAGTTTATTTTGCCAATTAAAACTATGTAGTTAAAACAATGTTTTTTAATTATTTTATAGTTTTATATAATATAGACACAAAAAATATTTTATACCAAATGGTATTACAAAATGTGTTCTCGTTAAATGAAGATTAAAATGTCTGCCTGTAATATTTTAAAATCATTTTGAAAAACTACATTGTCAAACATATTTAATCTCAATTACACATAACAAAATCAATATAGGACTTAGCTAATATTTTATTTTATACAATTATGGTCTATTAACATTTTAATACTTAGTATTAACCACACTTGAATTTTACTACCAATCAATGCCTTGTTTTACATAGCATTTTTCTTAATTAAATTTCCCATTCAGTATTTTAAATGTCATGTGTTCAAGTTGGTGTAGATCTTTTTTATTTACAACACACTTAACCCTCACATATTACCAGGTGGTGTTGTCCTCAGTTCATTGTGAATGCTGTTTGAGAGAAGAAACTTGACTCGCCTAGTGTCAGTCAGCTGGGAAACAATAGAATTCAAATTCATATTCATATGTATTGGTTCAAATTTCCACTTTTTCCACTGGTAGATAAGAGCAAAAGTATTTGTTAGAAGAAAAATACTTGATCGATATTTAATATTTTCATGAAACGATTAGTCCTCCAGATACACCTTCTACCCTTCTCTACCAGGTTTTGGCCTAAGGAGGCTGTCCTCTAGACACTGCATCCCTGTAGACTTTCAAGAGGATTTGGCCAATGTGAATTATCAGAAAGATATAAAAGTGGGAGAGCAGTGGGGTAAATGTGTATGTTTCCTTTGATCCGTCACTGCCACGTTACTATGACTTGGCTGTATGTATCCAAGACCATAGTGTGCCTTAAACATCCCTCTGCATGCAACTTGCATCACTGGTTTCCATAATTGTTTCCTCATCTCACGCCTTCAGGCCTAGAGGGTGTTACAGTGCAGCTCTCCCCACTGCCCTGGCTAGCTTGATAATATTGTACCACCCCCCCTTGGTGGCTTTCTTAAATGCTACCCATATATTGTATTTATCACTTTATCAAAGTGCCCTCAATTCTACTGTTGCTTGTCCAATTATTTACTTCTGGGACTCTTAACAATATAATAAGTTTATTATATTTTACCCTTTGATATATTAATACTTACAATGCATTTATTATCCTTGTGTACATTGTCATAAGATGTCATCTGCCTGTATTTAATATCATAGTTCATATTTTACACACTGTATTTTATTTCTTCCCAGGTAAATGGCAAATGAGTTTTGAACTTTCTCATGGCCAAATAAAGTTATAGTTGCACTGTGTTTATATTAATAGTTACAATCATTCTAGAATTCTGTCTAGACACAATGTAGTATATCGATGATGTATTATAGAATTGTATCCTTGAATCCTATATAATTTTACCAACAATATCACCCCAACAAATTTAATTAAAATTAAAAATATATATTTGGAATAAGTTGCACAACAAATAGTACTTCTATTTTGTAAATAAGAAAGTGGAAGCCCAAGAATTTAGGCAACCCTAAGATCACAGAGCTAACAAGGCTATAAATTTACATAATCACTCCTGTCGCATTATGCACTTTCTATTTTCTTTGAAGTCCTTTATGGTCTTGGATATTTTCAGAATCTCTTAAAATATTGTTTAACAACCCCCGTAATTGATTTTCAAAATATTCTTGCACATGTCCATCATTTGTAGAATCATCCCGTCTCTACAACTTGAATGAGCGCTTATGTTTGCATTGCTGAGGCGCAGTGCTAGTAAAGACTTTCCTCTGTATTCCTTTCCCTGTTAAAAACCTACTTCAGAATGAATGTGATCAAGTACATATACAGTCCTTCACTGAATCCACACTTCCAGGTTCCTTTGTGTTCCTCTTATTGTATATTCTTGCAATAAAATAATGCTTATCTTTGATTTCAGTATTCAGTGATCTGGTCCCATGGAAATGATACCATCGCTTGTTACTGAGACACCCCTGATACTGACTTTTAAAAGCCTTTTAGTATAAAATCAGTCAGCTCAAAAAATACTTCTTGAGCAGAGAAACATTTTTTAAACATTAGAATTTTAAAGCGTGATGGAAGCAATGTTTGTTGTAGAAATGTTCACTTGTTTTAAATCATTAAATTTAGTGTACCAGAAATGATAATTGCTCCATTTCACATAATTGCGAATGAAATTCACTTGTACATGTCCTTTCAAATCCATGGCATGCATATCTTGTTTGTAAATAAATATATATACACACACACATGCAGAGAAAGAGAGGCAGACAGAATCAGAGAAATGAATGGACGTATTTTTTTAAATGAGATTTCTTCTTATATAATAGGCATTTGTGTTGAAAAATATTAATATGTTATTGAGAATAGAACATAAATTTCTAATTAGATTAAAATCACAATAATAATAACAAAATTACTTTGATTTATTTCAATTTCTAAAAACATTTACTATTGATGGGTAGTCAGACTACTATAATTTTGTTACAATTGCCTTTGTTTTGGTTTGGTCTAATAACAGAAAGAAAATGTAGCACCAATTAGAGTATTTTGTGATATATTTAATAATGGAAATACGCTAGTACATAGAGCAAATTATTGATTATGATCAGATTCAGAGAGATTAGGCTGTAGAAATGTAGGTCAGAGGTATTTTGAGAGGGATAGATGGAAGTATAGTACTTTGAAGGATAATGATGGATAAGAACAAGAAGAAGCCTTCTAAGAGAGATCATGCCTGATTTTGAAAAAATTAAATGATCCTTTTCAGGGAACTCAAAGGGGTTCATCATTGTTAGAACATGCATCTCAAGAAGTGATGAGAAAAGAGGCAGGAAAGAAAGGTAGAGGCCAGAAAAATCCCATAGTCTTTCATGCCAAGCTAAGCAGTGTGTTGTGTATCCTGCAGAAAAGGAGGACTTTTTGAGGGTTTGAAACAGAGGTGGCACCACCAATTTACTTTGGTGGAAAGACTATTTAAATGGTAGTGTAAGGAATACAGTTGGTGGAAAGTCATAGTAGATACAAACAACTTAGAACATATAGTAGACATGGAGGTTACTGATGATGAGAGAAAGAAATGGACTAGTGTAGAGAACAGAAATAAATACTGCCTGTCTCGGCTAAGGATTGACAAAGAAATAGTCCAAGATGATAGCCTGATTTCTTTTCTGGGTAACTGGATGCATGATGGTGCTATCAAAGAAGAGAATGAGTGAAAGAAGGATCTTATCTGACACCCTGGGAAATTAATCGAGTTTTGTGTACATACAAGTGCCAGTAGGCAGTTGAATGCCAACTAAACACTGTGAACAAGCTTTCTCAAGGAGAATCTAGAGTTTTAGAGTATGGGAAAGAAATAAACCACAAAAACTCAAATTTATGATGGCTGACACAAGAAGGTATACAAATAGGTACTGAAAATCTGTAAAGCTGTCTAATCCATTTCCAGGGAGCAGGTAGGAGAGCAAAGCGTCGTGAAAGGCTCTTCTTCACTTGACTTGAACCTCAACATAGCTGCAAGACATGTTTTTGTAATGCAGACTCTGTCATGTCGTACCTTTGCTAAAAAATTCTTTTCATTTTTTATGCCATATAAAATACAAATTTTTTGACACTCCAAGCTACATCATGGATTTCAAACCTTATCTTCTACTAGCTTTTTTTCTCTATTATTTTTTCTATATACAGTATGTTACAAAACACAAATGAAAAATAAGCTATTCCTTGAATAGCCAGATAATCTCACCCTGATCCTTTGCCTTTGATGTGGAATGCCATCTCTATAAATCAACCAGGAAAATTCTCCTCATATATGATCTCCTTCTTGCAAATTCCTTATTTTTTCTCCAGTTGCACTTATTTACTCAATGCTTTACCAGCATATGGGTATTGTTTCTCCTTCATATGTGTAAATAATGAGATGGATGCCGTGGTCATTTTTATTTCTTTATTTCTTTACTAATAGATTGAAATTCTTTTAGAGAAGAATGTGCACTTTTATTCATTTTGGCTTTCCCTCAAATGCTTGTCCGGAGTATACCCTCAATAAATATTTGACGTAGTGAATTAAATATAACATGGGCTATATTTAATTGAAAAAAAAATAAATGGAAAGTTTACTTCATTTTAAATGCGTAATTTCATATAATTTAATAATATCAGATCTTGAAATGGAAATGTTTATTTTATTAGTGAAGATTTGAGAGCTATTATTTACACAAGTATTTTGTCAGCCACTACGTCATATCTGTTTAAATAAGATTTTTTGCTTGCAAGGGTTATTGGCACATGGAAATTTAGAATTAAATTGGTTCCATAGTGAGAAATGTATAACTAAAAATTGTAATGTTATTGTTACAAAATTTAAGTATAAAATGACACACCAGTTTGAAACTAAGGCACATCACATTATACATATGCATAAAAATGCATGTTTTATGAAGTAGTGAAGTTAAACTCAATCTGTTTATTATGGAGATAGGATTACAAAGACTTGATTGGGTAGAAAAATGTCATAATCACATAGAATAGAGCTAGATTCCTGGAGTTGGAAGACCGACTGTAAGTTTTTTGACTTTGTTGAGTGACAGCATCATCATGAGTAAAGGCATACAAGTCTTGCAAAGCTATAATGAGGGAAGAAGACACTACATGTGACTAGTATATAAATGACAACAAATTAGATCATTATGATTACTAGTGTGCTATTATTAATCCCACTATTCCATTATTATTACTATTTCCACTGTTAATCACTACTATCGTATTGATACATATATTAATATATGTGTGTTTATATTCATAGATAAGTAAACATTAACAATGTTTATGAAAATAAGGTTATAAATGCAAAGTTGATGGCATATTGATATGTTATTTAAAATGTGTATTTAGGGTATAATTATAAGCCTGTTTGTTTTTTAGTATCAAGTTATTTCCTTAATTATATTAATGTATAATATCAGAAATTTATAAAATAATGGCCTAAATGCACGTTGCTTTTTAAAATTATGTACAATATTTTAGAAAAAATAAGTAGTCTTTTAAATGTAACGGATAGTACAATAATGTCACACATCAAAAGGAAATTAAATCTGGGAAAAATGCAACATTATCCAATGAAATTATCCTTATAAAATTTAAGCATTATTCTTTATAACATTGTTTCTACTACCTAGGATGGTCATTTGTTTGAAATTTACAAGTAGCTAGCTTAAGGTAACATCATTTTGTTAGAGAGTCCAGAAGCACTATCTAGGCCTCTTAATATAATACTATACATCTTCTCTGCAACTTCAAGGAACCACTATTCTATTAATATCTCAAAAGAGTCCTCCCATAAGGGAACCTCTCCTTGATGAAGCCTTAAGTCAAATCACAAGCTACAAAAACTATCAGTTTAAACTTAAACATTCTGAAATGATACTTACAGAATTAACTTATTTATAGTGCTTTGCTTGTGTTCTGGCTTTTAAGAAATTTAGTAGAGACGATTTTTTTTTAGTTAAAACTTTACTGAGTTTTGCTTTGTCGTGAGTTTTTACCTTTTTTTTTTTATTTTATAATCTGTAGTGTAACACCTGTTCACTGTTAACAAATGGAAAATATAGGAAATAATTCCCCTCAAAAAAACTCTTATCTCCACCATTAGTTATTTTATGCAGTTTTGAGAATGTCCATGGGTGTTTTTGTTCTAACTGAACAAATAATATAAGCAAACATTATAAAAACACTTAAAGAATATTGAAGTATTAAATATGGACAAATGTTCAGGCAATTTTTAGATATGAAACTATTTGGAACACTATTTGTGAAGCCCAAAATCCAGGTCAGCATATTCTAATTATTTCTTGGTTATTCTTCAGAATTAAATCAAGAGTAAATATATAAGTAATGATCACCATATACCATTATATAAAGTCTAAATAAAACCAGGTATTTTAATTGAAAATTACATATTTTTGCCCTTTGCAATAGCATCTTATTTTTAATTAAATTTATTGGGGTGACGATGATTAGTATTAGGTTGGTGCAAAAGTAATTGCAGTTTAAGAGGTTAAAATTAATTGCAAAATCCACAATTACTTTTGTGCCAACCTAATAAAATCACATAGGTTTCAACTGTACAACTCTATAAAATGTCATTTATGTATCACATTGTGTGTTCATCACCCAAAGTCACTTCTTTTTTTGTCACCATATATTTGACGCCCTTTGTCCTCTTCCAACTCTCCTCTTCTTCCCCCTTACCTTCTGTTAACCACAAAACTGTTGTCTTTGTCTATGAGTTTTTGTTTGTTTGTCTTGTTCATTTGTTGCTTTCAGTTTTACGCGTATATCCCACATATGAGTGATATCATATTCTCGACTTTTTCTGTCTGACTTATTTCACTTAGCACGATAATCTCAAGATTCACTTATGTTGTGGCAAATGGCAGTGTTTCATCTTTCCTTATTTCTGAGTGGTATTCCATTGCAAATGTGTACCACATCTTCTTTATCCAATCATCTATGGAAGGACACTCCAGTTGTTTCCATTTCTTGACCACTGTGAATAATGCTGCAATGAATATAGGGGTAGAAATATTTTTATGGATGAATGTTTTCAGATTTTTGGGGTAGATATGCAACAGATGGATTGCTGGGTCATATGATAATTCCGTTCTTAATTTTTTGAGGAACCTCCATACTGTTTTGCAAAGTGGCTCTACCAGTTTACATTCCCACCAGCAGTGTTTGAGGGTTCCTTTTTCTCCACAGCCTCTGCAACACTTACTGTCTCATTGATGATAACCGTTCTAACAGGCAGTATCTCACAGTGGTTTTCATTTGCATTTCTCTAATAGCGAGTGAAGTTGAACATGTTTCCATATATCTGTTGACCGTTTGTATGTCTTCTCTGGAGAAGTGTCTGTTCAGGTCCTCTGCCCATTTTTTAAATGGATTATTTGTTTTTGTTGTTGAGTTGTATATATTCTAAATACTAGTGCCCATAAATAATATATATAGAGAGAAATAATTTTCAATAAAGGAGCCAAAAATATGCAATCAGAAAAAGAAAGCCTCTTTAATCAACAGTGCTGGGAAAATTGGAAAGCCACTTGCAAAAGTATGAAATTAGACTGGTGCCGGTCACCATATACCAAAATTAACTGAAAGTGGATTAACACAAAAGACCTAAATATAAGACCTGAAACAATAATATACATTTCTGAGTGGTATTCCATTGCAAATGTGTACCACAGACATGTCAATAAATTAAAAATATGGAATGCATTAATGAATTTATCAAAATTATCCAATCATCTATTGAAGGACACTCCAGTTGTTTCCATTTCTTGAAAACATAGATGCTAAACTATGGTGCCTGGGTTCAAAGAGGATTTCATGAATTTGACCTCAGAGTCAAGGGAAGTAAAGCAACGAATACATGAATGGGACTATATCAAACTAAAAAGCTTCTCCACAGCAAAAGAAATCATCAACAAAACTAAGAGGCAACTAACCACTGACTATATCCCCTATGCTGTACAAAAATTATATGTACTTAAATACTGTAATACTTATTTAACACCTTAAGGTATACAGATATATGTGATTATATTTTTGTAGGTGTTAGCAGATATTTTAAGATTTGTAAATTGTGTGAGTATTGCAACAATTTTGTCAGAACAGATGCATTGCTATTTTCAAAATGAGGAAAGTGGGTCTTGTCAAGGTAAAATTTGAACAAGGGCCTAACATATATGGCAAAGGAAGAGGCTCAGAGCCTAAGTGCAACAAAATTACAAGTCATCTTAGAATTTTCAGGATTCATTGCACCTACAAACCCGATGTACTATTGGACCTTTATGTTTCCTATATGTTTATTTTTTATCATATATATTTTTGGAGACTGCCCAATAGGGATGACAATATATATAGATCAGTAGTCAGACATGTCAATAAATTAAAAATATGGAATGCATTAATGAATTTATGAAAAATTTTATTTTAAATTTGTTTCCTTATGAAGAGATTGAAATTATGTATCGGAAATGACAGGTACTGTTTTCATGTAAAGTGTTACATAATCAGGAGATTTACATGACATAAATAACAGCCAGTGTTTTAGATCTGTTAGTATAGAATGTCAATAAAATCACGTATCCCATTGATCTCAGTGCTCTGTTCCTTTGGAACTTATGAAAGGGCAGGTACCGAGTTGCTAAAGCTTCTTTCTTCAATTATGGATTTGACATATTTTAACAGTGATGCAACATATAGATTTACAGTTAATTCCTTCTTAGGTCTCATGTGAATCTCTTAAACTGGTTTCTGGTTTAAAAAGAAAGTGAAGAAAGTCTAAAGAGCAGAAAGTCAAGAACCATATGACTTCACTCATATGTGGGATATAAAACTGGAAACAACAAAGGAACAAGACAAACAAATGAAGAAACAAAATCTCGTAGACACAGACAATAGTTTAGTGGTTACCAGAGAGTAATGGGGGAGGGCGGTGGTAGTTGAGGGTAAAAGTGAATCAAATATATGTTGATGGAAGGTGAACTCTGGGTGGTGAACACACAATGTGATATATAGAGGATGTAATACAGAATTGTATATCTGAACCCTATATAACTTTAGTAACCATTGTCACCCCGATAAACTTAAAAAAAAAAAAGTCTTTACAGTGTTCTTTGAGCATCTTTATTTTTTTCTTCTTCCATGTATTTGATCAATTCTTATAGTGGAGCCACGTCTCAACTTTTTCAAATCATGACATACGTGGGCAATGACATCAGCACAGTGTGCTGGGGGAAATCGAGGGAGTCTTTAAGGCTGGAGATACCGGACTGGGGCGTAGGCTGTGCAGGGTCTGCGCTGCTGCCTCAGGGCGGACTGCAGAGAGATCATCTCAGCACACTTCTCACCCATCAAAGGCACCACTTCAAAATTTGGTGTTGTGTTTAAGGATGTCAGATTTGGAATTTTCCCCATGGAGTGTCGCATAGCATTGGTCACTTACTATCTGTATGACCTTGGATGAATAATCTCCTACACTCATTTTTCTCATGTGTAAAATGGAGATGGCGAGGATAACTGTTTGAAATGGGGGTCATAATGATGATACTTATATCAGAACGTACATTCCTAAGCGAATTACTCGGCATGTCCGAAGCCCTCAGAAAGTTGGGCTTGAGCACCGTCCTCAATCCCCCTCCAATTCAGATGTATTCGGAGCAGACTGGAAAAGGCTGCTACAGGCACCCTGAACCCTCTTAGTTGCAGTGTATTCCTGCTTTACATATCCTTCAATGTGCTTTCTTCGCACATGGAATAAAATGCGAGCACACTGCAGTGGCGTACACGGTTTTATCTGATCTGATCCCTTCTGGGGTCTGCTCCTCATATGAACCTCAGTTCTGGAATATGGATATATTGCTATTTATCCCCTGTGATTGCTCTAAGGTTTACACTGAGAGCATGCATACAAATGTCTTGTACAGTCTCTGGCCGACAAGAAACCTTCAATATATTTTAGATATTTATAATATTTTCCATATTTGATCTTCGCTCTAACCAAGCTGTCAGAAATTTTTATTCTTCAGCTATATGAATGAAGGAAGCATGCACATTTCTTAAAGGGATAAGAATCCCCATCTGGGATGTTTTATAATTTTAATATTTAATTTTATGTCCAAAGCAAGATAATATAAAGAGGCACACTAAAATATGATGAACCCTTTGTATGCATGACCCAAGCAGCTTTTATCACCAAAGATTCAGAAAATAAAATAAGCAGTAAAATCTGCCTCAAAGTGCCTTTAGTGCAATATTGTAAATACTCACATAGCATTTCCTTCTCATAAAGTACATTATTGACATGGTTAGCCATATTGAGCTTAGTTCTTCCTTTTCTAATAAGCCAAGTACATTAATTTACTTTCTGAAGCTGCATAAAGGAAGAAATAATTATTCTCTACTTCTCTTATAAATTATTCTCTACTTCTCTTCTCGTATTATTAATTTCTAGCCCTCACAGAGTAAATAATTCCTACCACATCTAAAGGCAAAAGGTTTTTCTACTCAGGATCTCAGTGTCTCTGCACCTGACCTCAGGAAGAGACGGGGGGATAATGCTCTGCTTTCCTGTTGTTGTTTTTTTTGTTGTTTTTTCTTTCCCCCATTGGACAAAAACGCCATCATCTTACATTCTGTTAAAAATACCATAGTTTTATACTTTATAGAACTTGGAGGCATAGAAAGAAAACTGACATGCTATAGCTTTAAGTAACGAAGAATACCTGTCTCCTATATTCAATATTGACTACAAGTATTTTTATTCTATATAATATCCCTTGTGTTATAATATAAAACGATTCTAATTTTTCTACATCACCTGTAAATTGTATCTTTTTCTTTTTAAATTTTTATTTATTTAAGTGTGTTTTTCCAGGACCCATCAGTTCCAAGTCAAGTAGTTGTTTCAATCTAGTTGTGGAGGGTACAGCCCACACCTGCCCACATGGGGATTGAACCAGCAACATTGTTGTTGAGAGCACGGAGCTCTAACAAACTGAGCTAACCCGCCGCCCCTATAAATTTTATCTTTATTTAAAGATTATAAATTGACACTAAATCAGAGATTAAATATAGAAACACAATTCTAAGAAATCACTTGGTAAAACAGCTCATTCATAGAAGGACAAGTGTTATTCTGGAATTTTAGCAAGATGGCTTCTCACATATAGTCTGCTAAATCAGAATCAATAATTTCATCTACGGTATAACCATTAATCAAAAATATCAGATAACATTCCTGGATGTACTTCTGTTCATGCTTTAGTAATGCAGCAATCACAGTTTTATTTCTTGAAATGTCTTTAAGTGTTAGATATAATAGGAGAAAGAATTCTAGCGCGTGTTGTTTTCTTTGAAGTTTGGGTATTATATCATTATTGAACACACAATGCATTTCAATATATACTTGGCATTTAATTGATTTGAAAAAAACAAATCTTCTAAACTAAGTTTCAGATGCCTACGTGTATCTTCATTAAACTTGTTGGTCTGAGCTTGGACGAACTCTAAAATATTTGGGCCCCCTTACAGTACATCACCTTGATGGTAAAGAGCTATGGAAAGCAATACATACACACACATTTCCTACGTGAGAATATGTTAAGTGGCACCTGTATGCTAAATCCTGTGCTATGTACTGGAGGCCCTGTGTTAGGAGGGGTTAAATTTACGTACTGGCTCTCCTAATTTTTTAATTCTCTCTTTCTTATCCATAAAACCCTAGAATGGATGTCCATTTTCATATACAAGACTATTTCTAACAATATCTATATGTACAGTATTCAAAGCTGTCTAATAAAAATTCTACACATACAGAAAGCTTTTGTTACCTTAAGGCATAATGACCTATGCATTTAAACATTTCTTAAATGTCCTATTAGCAACAAAATCGACATCCTTTATAATTGTATAAAATATTGTTTTCTGAATTTTTAAAAAAATTTCCTCCTAGTTGTGTCAGTATGATAGTCCTAGTCCTATGACAATGGTTCCAAAATAATAGCCAGATATTTCTTTTCAAAAAATTTATTGGAGTGACAATGGTAAGTAAAATTACATGGGGATGTAATTCATGAAGATGCAATTCATGGAGATGTCTGCAATTCTGTAACACATCATCTATGTACCACATTGTCTGTTCACCACCCAGAGTCAGTTCTCCTTCCATCACCATATATTTGACCCCCTTTACCCTCATCTACCACCCCCCTCCCCCCTTACCGTCTGGTAACCACTAAACTATGGTCTGTGTCTATGAGTTTTTATTTCTTTGTTTGTCTTGTTTCTTTGTTGCTTTCAGTTTTTTGTCCCACTTATGAGTAGAATCATATGGTTCTCTACTTTTTCTGTCTGACTTGTTTCACTTAGCATAATAATCTCAAGATCCATCCATGTTGTTTGGGGCTCCAGTAGCACCGTCGGTTAGCACGTGGTACTTACATAGACATTTATTTACAATACAATAAAATAAGCTGTATTTTATTGCTACCAGTAATAAAAAATAAACTGATTTATTATTGTAAATGCAATTTTTCATTAGCCAGAGTTCACAATACATCGGTTATTCAACAACACATACATTATTTACTCTGTAAATGTGGGGATAACATAAGCTGATAAGAAGTGCATGTAAAAAGACAAATGTGACTGCTTTATCCTGGAATCATGACAGATACCACTCGATAAGCTACAGTGTTTATATGTAAGTAATTAAGAGAAATCATCTTTATAACAACAATTTAACTCGGTGACAGATCTAAAATCATCAAACAAAATAAAATTTGATTCAACATAGTTTACTTCCTAAGAGTGGTAATAAATTTTGCACTAACTCTTAAAAAAAAAAAGTGTAAATGAAAAAAAATTACTTTTAAAAACTCTGAATTAAAGAAAATAGTCCTGTATACAAATATATCCCATAATTCCATAACATATTTTCTGTTGCTTTGATCTCAGAGATGACGGGATATTTGGTCACTTTATTCTGTTGATGATATCTTTTTATGTAAGTGATGTTACTTTGTCCTCAAAAGTTCATGTTTGTATTTATTAACAAAGTGGCATTTAATACCAGACAGAATAATAGATGTAAGACTCTTATTCTTTTTGTAGAAAATGTTAAACTGGATCAGAGATCATTAGTTTCTTAAATGATTGTGTTTTATGGTATTTAGAACAAGTAAGTGGAAAATGTGCACGTCTTGGTATTTAGAAAGTCAACTATAAAGGTGACAGAATGGAGACTTCTAGTTAATTTCATATTTTAAATATTTTATCATAAACCAATTTAGCTCTTGAGATCCAGGAGAAATTTTGTAAATTGTGTTTGAGCTTTTCTAGCTTTTCCATGAGACCATACATATAATTGTAAATTATAAGAAAAATAATCCAACTCACTTTCCATATACTTTGTTAACTCTCTTTACAAACCCAACAGAGGATCACAATCCTATTATTTGGCCCTTTTGTTTGTTATAAAATGATTATTTTTGGCATTCCTCGTAAGGAACTTAGGCTACCGGCTTTTGAATTTCTCCATTGAAACCCTGCTTTACTTGATATTTTGATCAGGCCTAACTACACAAGGGACAGTCAAGTTAGCTTCATAACAGCCAGAAGAAATGCCTTTAATCCAATTGGTCCTAAAGCAGCTATCACCGAAACCAATTTCTTTATAATTAAAAGGTGCTCCCAGGCACTGTAAAAACTTGGAAATTGCCCATGGATTTCAGGGCAGATGGGGATTTTATTTATTTATTTATTTTCCATAGACAGCAACCACATTGAGGCAATATCTGAAACACACCGATAAGCTTTGCTTTTGAATTTACATTAAAGAGCTCAGTAGTTGCTACCTGTGAGAACAGCTCACACTTCTAAACTAATTCATGTCCTGTAGAGATTAAGGACAGAGGGCTCTAGAAGATTAGCATGTCACTTGGTTTAAGCGACACCCAATCCATTTTATTGACACGGGCTCCCGTCCTGCAAAACAAGCACTTTTTGACTGAAACATAATGAAAATTTGGTGTGCCTCTTATAGACCGGCACACAATGTGTTTATACACATTAGCGCTAGCTAATGTAGACAGTGTCTGTAAATGAAACCAGCCGTCCTCATTATGGATGGTGTGAAGGCACGTGCCTCAGAATGCTAATGCGGTGGATCATACCCGAGGAGCTTTACATTACTTTTTAATTTTACCCAGGTCTCGCTGTGGTCCAAAGTTATTAAGCCGTATTCATTGAATTCGGCAGGCTATTACTTTGCATTGCTGCTATTCCTATTGCTTCGTGGCATTCAATTGTGAAGCCAAACAGGCTCTGATTTGATTTCTAATTGTTTGCTTTCAGCAACTGGAGCTTGGATGTGTTGCTTCTGTGCTTCTGTGTGGAGCAGAAAGAACATCAGTGGGTAGGTGAAGAGCTTTCTCCTTTCCTTTTAATACCATTGTGACATAAATTGTGGTCCGGATTCTACCTCTGTTAGGATAGGACTGCATCACAGAGATGTGAAACATTGCTGAATTTAAACTGTGCAACTGCTGTGGAGAGTTGAAACAGCCCAGAAAACGGCCTGCCATAGTGTTATGGGAAAATTTCACAGAGAAAACATACACAACCTGAAAACGATCATCTTAGCAAAACATATCCACTGTTTAAAAATTTGGGGAAATGCGTTTAAGAGACACAGGGTAAGAAAAACAAAAAATGTAGTGTCACACTTTATGTTGATCTCCGTAAATTAAATCACCTTAAATTTAAACTTACATTGCAATAGCACATTATTAAAACTAAGTCATCTAAATTATGAGAGAAAGATTCTTTTATAAGCAACCATTGTTTTGCAGTACAATAATTATTTTCTTTGTTTATTTTCCAAATGGAATACATATGTTGTTTGTTTGTTTTGTAGTTAGTTTTCCACCTTTTGTTTATTACATCAATTAAATGTTATTCCTTAAGGCTATTGAGCACTGAGCCCTTGTAAGCTGTTGCCAGTACTTATTTCTTCTGGTTGATTTTCATCTCTTAGAACCCAAATTGATCAACAGAACAACTAAACCTGGACAAATGAGAGCAAACTAGTTCACCTGAAATAAGGCCTTTCCATTCAATAGGCCTTTTAGCTTAGTCTTTCTGTAACAAACTTTGGAGAACATGGACAGCGACCTCTCTTGCACTTCTTGGGATTTATTCAGATTAAGCCTATGTTAGACTGTTGTTTGACACAGCCCACCATTTCTATGGAATTCATGCAATGAGATACCTGTTCATTTGGGGGTGGTGTCATTCACCAGCACAGTGGAGTCAGAGGAAATATCATCAGACCACAGAGGAATCTGAGTTTTACCATCAACTGTATCTGTTACAGGACAGATGTCGCGTAATGCCTCGGAGACAATTGCCCTGTCTATAAAATGATCAGGGTTCACTCTATGACTTTTACTGGTAGAAAAACTCTTTCATTAACCCTCACTTCCTGTCTCAAATGAAATCGGAGGTATCTTTGAGTAAGTTAGTAAGTTTCTTGTCTCTCTCCTGATTGGCAGCACCCTTTATAGTTACCTATGCAGTCAGTTCACTACAATAACCTTGAGTTATTCAGTTAGGAGAGTGGAAGATCACATAATGCAACAACCTGAGGCATGTTAGTTCTGACTTTTAGGGATGCTTTCTTGTCCTTTGGGGGGAAATATGGTATAATGTAGCAGAAAGAGCTCAGAGACTTTGGGGAAGTTTCTGAAGCTGTCTAAGCCCCAGTCTCCCACCTGCAGTAATTTTGGACGCACATATAGCCACAGAGTGATGTAAGGATTGTATAGTATAATGAGTACAGAGTTTGGTGCACAGCAGAACTCAGTTTGTTTATTCCCTAATCTATTTGTTTTTTACTCTTTCCATCCAAATATTTTATTTTTAATTAGCGAGGAATTGGGGCGAAATAATCTGGGACTCAAAAGTATTGCTGGTCTCACTTGAGAGATGAAAGTAGGATGATATTCTGAGGAAAAGGGAGACTCATAGAGAAATTACCAGAAATTGCAATAGTTCTCTCATAAGCAGTGATTATATTCATAAATGCCATTGGCTGGGTTTGCAAAAGGCATTCTGATCCCGCAGTGTACTGGTATTACTCATACCTCCATCCCCCAACCCCAGCTTGCCTCCTCTTCCACCCCCTGCACCCCCACAAAAAAAATCTCTTCAGGTGTTTACAGGATTTTTCCAAATAATGAGATAGTAAAATGGAAAGAGCAGAGGTTTGGAAATAGTCTGGATAAAATATTATATTGTTAAATGATGTAATATTTTGCACCTTTTCAAAACTGTGATTCTAAATGGTGATACAATGCATGTCCAAGATACGTAGTTGAAGCAAAACCTTGTAAAATGCTTTTCTATGCACTAACACTTTATGGCACTATCCTAAATAAAACGATCGTTAACAGAAATAAACTCTAGTGATAATGTGGTAGAAAGAGTCTGAAGAGGAAAAATTCACTTTTGACTTTGTATCCATATAGACAAATGTTAGAATTTTAATAGTATCATTTTTATAATTGCTACAAAGTAGAGAAACATTTATCAACAAGAAAGAGAGTTTCTCTTATCTCTTTGCTCCTTTTGAGGGGGAGGGGTGCCCTTGAAGTGCCTGGAGATAGGATGGTAACTTGCTAACTCCTCTTCCCCCCAAGATCTGGACCTTAGCAGTGTGTGTGTGTGTGTGTATGTGTGTGTGTGTGTGTGTGTGTGTGTGTCGGGGGAGACGGAGCTGTGTATGAGGCCAGAGGAGTGATTCTGTTCTTCACTCTCACAACAGAGCATAAACTGAAGGAAGAGAGATAGTAGTAGAATCTGTGAAGACCCAGTGAGAAAAAGACGGGAATTGAGAGAGAGGGATGATGAAACCTCCCAAACTAGAATAGCCAACAATTTTGAGAGAAATAAATTTCAGTTGCTACAATACAAACCCTCATGTCATCTCTACGTTTTTATTTAAATCTAAGTTGCTCATGGTCTGGGAACTATTTGTCTCGCTATGTATCAGTTGACAACGAAAAGGATGACATTTTTTTTCTCTGGAATGACATGCCACAAAATAAAACATATGTGATTAAGAGACCCAAAGGCAGAGTGTGCCATGGGAGCATGAATCTCTACAGATTCAACGAAAGCCAGGGAATTTAGTGAAATTCTCCAAAAAAGGCAGTTCTAGATAAATCTATCTAGGTTTCACAGAATAGAGAGCACTCATCTGTTGTATTGGTTGCATTAAAAAGCTAATGCAATTTAAGATTACTTTAAAAAAAAATAAAAAGAATCTTGGATGTAATCATCAGGAAAATGAAAAATAAATTGAACAATGATAAAATATACAAATATATTAAAAAGGAGGAAATCATCACTCTGGTATCAAATGGTAGAAAAACAAGTCCTCTTTTACCCTTTCATCAGGGTAAAGAAAAAAAAAGGTATGGGGGATTGAAAGCATGGTGAAAAGAATGGATAAGAGTATAAGTCATTAGGGATTTGGGTACTGGGCGATATTTTGAGCTTCTGTTGGCCTTTTGGTTCCAAAGGTTTGGAGAGTAACTTGATATCCTCTGGAGGAACAAATTGTGTTTGTATTTTGCTTGAGAAGCAGCATTCGTTCTTGAGAGTATAGACAGGGAGAGGTTATGGGCTCTGCTCTATACAAATTCTAATCTGAAATCATGGAAAATAGTGCTTTAAGTTTCTTAACTGTTTCTTAACTCATAATGTGTTTTCTTTAGGAAAGGAATGAGCAAACCCAGTTAGATAATGTCTACAGATAAAATGTTGATCTTAGACCATATAACACCATCTTTCATTCCTGAATTCAAATACCATTGGGATATAGACTGAGGAGTTGAATAAATGGAGATCAAAATGTGACCTATATTGCTGACAGAATTAGATCTTTGAATGCGACTGCATTTGAAGGTCAAATGGACCCAGCCTCAACCCCAGTCTGTACTTTAGGATATCTCAATTAGCATGTTTGATTTAAAGAATCTACATAAGTACTCAGGCACACTGCACGCCCAGTATGAGCTGTGGAAGTGTCACTTTCGTACTTAAGGACTTCTGATGGATTGGTTCTACCCAGTGGACACACCTGAATTAATGGTTGTGGCCTAATAACTAGGTAACTCATTCCACTTTGGCAGAGAAGAAAAGGCATGCTTAAGAAGCCAGAGGGTTACCCTAGAATATTAATATTTAAAGAAGAAAATGAGTAACGTCTGGATGAATATGAGAACTTTCAAGTGGTTCTGAGGCATGGGGTAGCGGGGTAGTTTTAAGGAAATCTATGTTAATTCTATATTCTCATCTTCCATACGTACTGTGTTTTAAAACTCATCAGCTTGAGAACACAGCTTTCAAAATATGCCATTTGTCTTACAAAAGGAAAGCATATGTAAATGAACAAGACAAACAAACAAAAAATCATAGGCACAGACAGCAATTTAGTGGTTACCAGAATGTAAGGGGGGAGAGAGTGGTAGAAGATGGTAAAGGGAGTCAAATATATGATGATGGAAGAACTGACTCTGGGTGGTGAAAACACAATGCAATATATAGATGATGATTATAGAATTGTACACTTGAAACCTATATAATTTTACTAACCAATGTCACCCCAATAAATGTAATAAAACATTTTTTAAAAGAAAATGGATAACATTACATGTATGCGTCCAAAATTTCACTAAAAATACATTGTTCAGGATCTGAAAATATCCAGGGTGCCACATAAGTGACCTCTTTCATATACTTGCCAGTAATGAAGAAGTGAAAGACACTGCGAGGGTGACAGATAGAAGAATACCTACAGGATTTATACCTAAAGAGGAAATGATAAGCCACATTCTCGTAGCATGCATGTCTTCTGCTCTACAACACCAATCCTAACATTTTCCAAAGTGCTTGTAGAAAGCTATCCTTTAATTAACAGTGTATATAAGACTTTCTGTTGATCAACATCCTTGCCATCCAATGTGATGGGTTGCACTGTCATCTCATTGTGGTTTTAGTGTGTATTTTTTTTTCTGATAAATAATGAAATCAGGCATTTTTCCACTTGGAACACTTGGATTTCTATTTTTGATAAAATGCTTTGCCAGTTCTTTTGTCCACTTTTCTATTGTAATATTTATCTTTCTCTTAGTTGTTGTAGGTGTTCTTCATATTTCCTAGATCTGAATGCATGGGTGTTAAATGTGTTTCAAATGTTTTTTTTTTTTTTTTCATATTCAGAGACTTTGATCACTATTTTTATGAGTCTTGATGAAGGGGAGTACTAAAAGTTAATGTTCTTTAATGTATCAGTTTTATCCATTAGGCCTTCTGAAATTAATTTTGGTTAAAGTAAGAATTTGATTTTCATTTAAAAAATTTGTATAGACAATCCTTCAATACTTAGTGAATAGTCCATTTTGTCCCACTAATTTACAGTGACACCAGTGTTATTAGCCAACTTCCATAAATGCGTGGGTCTGTCTCTTAGATTTTTGTTCTGCTCCCCTGTTTTATTTGTCTTCCTTTGTACCATTTGTTTATAATCTTAAATATCTATAGCTTTATAATAAGTTTTTATATTTGGAATTAGAATGGATTGTTCCTTCTTTCCTTTTATGAATTCCTTTGTTCTTAATCCTTTGCTCTTCCAAGTTAATTTTGGACTGATATTGTCAAGTGGAAAACAACATACTATACTGATTGTGATTAGAATCATATGAAGTGTTTATCTCAATGTAGAGATAATCATCTTTATAATATGATTTTTTACCTATATGACACAATTATATTTCAAACCATTTTGAGTGTCTTTCAAATAAGTAGTATGATTTTCTTAAAAATGATCTTACGGTATATTTGTTAGACGCATTCATACTTTTTTTTTTTTAATTTTTGATACTACTCTAAATGGTATCTTTTAAAACATACATTCTGATTGTTTCTTGCTGGTATATAAAATCCATTTGATTTATTATATTAACGTTGTATATGGCAAAATTACCTCTATTCATTTTAATGGCTTGTCTCTGTAAACTTTAGTTTCAATAAGTATACAATCATTGAATCTGCAAATATTGATATTTTTTGCACCCTTTAACTTCTAAAATTCCTTTTTATTTTATTGTTATAGCTAAGTCAACCGATGATATGTTGAATGTAAGTGATGACATAAGATATATATATTTTTCTCATTCCTTATATCAAAGGGCATTATTTTTAAATCTTACAACATTTTTACAGCTCCAATTGTAGTTTGCCTTTTTTTTTTAATTCAAATTTTTATTTTGAAAAAAATGTAGACTCACATGCAGTTTTCATATGTAATGCAGAGAAATTCAGTGTTCTGTTTGGTGTCATTGGTTGAACAAGTTTTTCTTTCATTCTATATTGAAAATTTTCACAGAGTACCTACTATGTATTAGACACTAAACTAAGTGTGGTTGTATGGTGCTGAAGAATAGGAAAATAATTCCATACCCAGTGGGAACTAACATTCCCATAGAGATGACTTTGAATACATATTTGCCTACTTAAGAATAAAAGTATATCTGATCAGAAAAGAAAAAAAAACAGCAACAAAATACCTGATCTTTATCAGTTACAGGATTCACAGTGTCTGTAATATAGAAACAAATCAGATGTTTAAGATGAATATCTACTTCTCATACTAAACCCTGAGACATTTCTCTGTTGTTCCTTTTTTACATAATGAACATATAGCATGATGTCTTCTACAGTGTCCTCAAAAAGTACCTAAAATGAGTTCCCTGCTCTCAGACATGATTTCTTAATCTAGATTTGTTTTTTTTAATCATCGAAAGGATCATATGAGTTCCTTAATAGTCAACAGAGTTCTTATGTAAAAAGCTTTCCATAACATTGGGTAGAAGAGTTTTAAGTTTTAGTCTTTAATTATAATGTTTGATATTACTAGATTATACAGCCAAACACAGCATATGCTTTCACAGCCAACAGTATATAACATATATATACATAAATAGTACATACAGCACATATGTATATAAATAAAACTATCTGTGTATTTTCTTTGTCTTTTATTTTGATTCATTTAAAGTCAAGAATAATACCTTTTAACAAGAAAAATCCCCAATAGTATAGACCACATTAAAAAAAAGTCAACCTGAAGCTGAATAATACTTACTGTCAACTATAATTACATATATATATATACACACACACAAACATATATATACACACACACATATATATATACGTGTATGTATATATATACACGTATATATATATGTATGTATATATATACACGTATATATATATGTGTGTGTGTGTGTGTGTGTATATATATATATATACAGTCACAGGATATGGAGTACAGCATAGGGAATAGAGTCAATGGAATTGTAACAGCTGTATACGATGTCAGAGGGGTTATAGATTGGGGGAGGGGGGTTATCACTTTGTGAGGGTTATACATGTCTAACTATTACAATTGTTTTGTACCCCTGAAACTAATAATAAAAAAAAGCATAAAAAAATCAATGTGTTCTCAACATACAAATTGTGAGTTTTTACTAAAATTATGTGAAAAAAAAGACAGGATTGAAAATGCAAAATAAATAGTTTCCCTGGTGAACATGTATATTCTATTGCTATATTTTATTCCACTGCTGCTGTCATTGCTATAACTCTTTAATAGCATTCATTTTTAAATCTGCCGAGCTAACATTTATCTAGAATTTAGAAAGCTCTAGTCATGTCCTACATGCTGTACTAATATAAATTCATTCGATTTACATAAGAAGGCTATGCTTTAGGTGCTACTGTTATCCATACTTTAGAGAAGAAGAGACAAAGTTCCAGAGACTGTACATACCTTGGTCAAGGTTATCCAGCTGCTCAGTGGCAGAACTGGTACTAGCTCCAGCCTCTGGATATCTAATTATAGAGCTGTTATGTCTTTTTTTTATACAAATCTAGGACATATTTTAAATACATCATAGTTGGTGACAACATTTTTTTTTTTAGGATGCTTTTACTACTTAGAAAGAGCCAAATGTAATTTAAAATTACATCTGGTCAAAAACATGGATATCCATGCTTGGCAATAGCTTAGCTTTTTAAAAACTCAAATTTGAGGAATGAGATGAATTTTTATATGGCCTGTAAATAGCTCTTAAACAATTCCAAAAGAAGCAAACTTCAAAATAGTATTTAAGTGTGGACATTATACATACAAATATTTTATAGTGTCACAAAGAAACAATTGCTAAAGTGAAAACTCTCATATAGATGTAGAGTTGAAGTTCTCTCTTTCTATACCCCTAACTAGCACAATGCCTAGAACATTTTTAGTATTGAATGCTTAGTTTTTAAAAAACTACTTGTATATATCTTGCTAAGAACATTTCCTTGGAAAATTGTATTGTAAGAAAATACGTAACTTGAAAATCTTTACATAATTTCAGCATATAAAAAGTAAAATGTATTAATTTTCCATATTTGAATATTACAGTAATAAAACATTTTTAGATACCTAGCTAAGTCATTCTTTGTAAAAATTATTCCAGAATAATAAGAAATAAGGAATTTAGAGATTATTTCAGTTAAGCTTCCTTCTGCAATAATAATTTTAAAAGTGGCACAAATAGAGTTATTCGGAATATTATGATATCCTAAGGCGGAGGCCGTTTAGCAAGAGCTGCAACTTTAGTCAAGGAATACAGTCCCTGCTAATTTAAGGCCTGGGAGAAGATGCTGAGCTGGGAAAATAACTTAATCCTGCTCCTCCTCCCACACTCATTTCCTGTTGGTGTTTTCCATTGGCTAAACTAAATTTCATGAAGTCGGAGAGTAAGGGATGCAATACACAGATTCACATGCCAAGACACAGACCAAGTTGGAAAAGTGTAGAAAATGGCACAACAGGTCCTTGAAGTAAAGTTAAATGTAAACTTTTTCTGTAATATGAATGCATCGCCTGGAGTTATGTTCAATCCATGTTTTATCTTGGGATATTATAAATATGAGGTCATACTCATTTCTATGAAACAAGATTATTTCCATGTTACCCTTATTGAAGAATAACATGAAAAACAGTCTGAGTCCCCCCACCCCGAGTTATAAAGACACAACAGGAAACATTTTATAAATAAAATCACAGTCTAAGTTTCCAATTCCTTATGGTTGAATCATTGAGTTTATTGAGAAAAGTGAATAGCATAATGTATGTCAAGAGAAATTCTGGTTCAAACCAGCAGACTTCTTACATATAACAACTGCACTCTTCGATGGTCACATTGATGTCATGAAGAATACATACGTAAATAAATTAATGAAGCCATGAAGTATAGAAAAATAAGAAAATACAAAAAGTTGATTCAGTAACATTAATTTTTATAATGAATAATGTTTACATAATCATAACACTGTATGTGCTGTTTATTGGTATTTGACTTTAGAGGCATCATACAGAAAAATCCTGGGAATACCTTTGTCACTATATTTCAGGGACCTGTTGTGCCAGTTTCTAACCTTTTTCAACTTGGTCTGTGTCCTGGTATGTGAATCTCTGTGTACTGTGTCCCTTACTCTGTGATTTCATGAAATTGAGTTTAACTAATGGAAAACACCAACAGGAAACTTAATAATAGCTATGGAACAAAATTTAAATGCTGTAATCTCAATTTAAAAGATAAAAAAATAACACATATAGATAAAAATAAAGATAATTATCCAAATGTCCTCCTTCCTGTTTTATATTTGAGGATCAATATACTCTTTAACACTTATATAAATCAAAACATGAATGTAAAAATATTTAAACTAATGAAGAAAACAAACGAGACAAGGATAAGAAAGTGTGCCAAAATAAAACAGTGAGGTGAGACAGTCAATAATATTCCGATAAATGAAGGGAGAGACTAAAGTATCTTATTTACACTTAATAAGAATTACCACTTAACTAAAAGGATGTGTATAATCTGGAACAATTTGTTACCTCTCCTTCGCCTTCTTGACCTTGATGTTTTGACGGATATAGCAAATTATTAAGAATGCCTCTCAATTTGAGTTTGTTTGATGTATCCTCATATTTATATTCAGGTTACATTTTGGGCAAGATTTCTGAGAAATAGTATTATGTCATCGTTTCAGGAAGCACATAAGTCAGATTGGTGCACAATTCATTACAGTATTAGTGATGTTAATTTTAATCAGTTATTTAGGGTAGTACATGTCACATTTCTCCATTGTCAAGTTACTCTTTCAACATGTAATTAATTGGTAATTTGTGGGGAGATATTTTGAGAATATGCACTGTGGATTAGATAATAATTTTGTATTGATGTTAAATTTCTGGACTTTGATAATTGTATATATGAAAATATGCTTATTCTTATAAAATGCATATAAAGTTTGAGAAGTAGAGGAGTACAATATCCCAAATTTTATGCCAAATCCTTCAGGAAAAAAAATAACAACACACACACAAAAAAAAAACTTGTAACTAATACTATCATGCCACAAGTTACATGGCAGCAACCTAATGACAGTAGCTTTGGCATATTATAGTGACCTATGGAGAAGCTGAAAGATGTGCCAGAAAAGTTCCAAATCACTTGGCGAAGGAATGATATTCCAAAATCAAATCCTCTAGGTTTCCTTTAGCTGATTGAAGATGAGATACCAAAGAAATTTCACATTCATTTTTTTTCTTTGAAGTGTGTGCTTAATGGGTAAAGTTTGGAAATCGTTTTACTTTTTAAATGTAAAAATGTTCATTTTCTTTTTTTTAAAGTAATGGTTATTGAAAGCTCAAATTTAATAAGGATAAATATATAAATGGGATTAGATTAAAAGAAGGTTTGTAAAATTATGCAAAGTGCAATACCAGATGATTTTTTCAAAATTGTCATTTTATGGAGATGTTTTTTCAAACATTAATATTCCATTGACGGTATTTAATTGGCAATAGTGTCTCAATTTTTCAAAGTAGTTTGGCTCCAAATAATGTATTGTAGTCAATTTTAAGACTTGAAATCCAGTTATTCAACTTTCTATTGAAGGTCACATGGATACAAATGCATTAGTCATGAAAACGAAGCATATATACCAAATTGAGTTGGTGTTACATCTGTAGCAAGCTTGTTTAAACATTGATCTACTTCATTTCATGCCAACTTGAACATGTACACACGATTGAACTATTTCTAGGGAAAATGAAAACAATATAATAAGTTGAGAGAGTTATGTTTCTGAAATTTTGACTTGGAAACTGCCAGTAGCAAAAGAAGTTTATAACAAACTTCTTTAAAACTACATTCTGCGGATCTTATATTGACTATATTCCCCGATTGACAATATTACAATCAGGATATTTATATATTGTTTTGGGTGGGTTGCTCTGCAAGTAAGTCATTTTCCAAAGAAGCAAGCATAGTTTGATGATATTCAAATTAACCTATTTTATTATGTTCTTTCTTTGAAAATATTGCTAAATAGCATCTTAAGTGAAAAAATCACTAGCACCACTTTAAAAATTGAAAAGTAGTATATTGTTACTTGAGTAATAGACTATCAACATTTACATACTAAAATCAATATTTTCTACATCTTCCCAAAATTCCATCCATACTGCTAAATATATAAAATGTCGACACCTATAAAATGATCAATTCTATAAAACAATTGTTTCAACAATAAGTACTTAAGTAGTAAAGTTGACTGAATTTTGAAGTACCAGTTTGGTTGTGTAAAGCATCAAAAGCTCATTTAAAAACACACTAAACTCTTTAAAACTGAAAACATATTTCACCAACTATGCTTTATGCCATCCCACAAAAGATATGATGTAGTTTACAAAAATGCATAAAATATTTTTAAAGTAACGTTAAGGTATAAGGGAGTTTTGGATGACAAAAAAAGACAGAGCGAGACCAATAAGCCGAGGGATAAGCTTAGCACATAGGAATCCATCAGAGTTAGTCCTATATGGTTGCTTAGAGATAGGCTGTTTAGTTGATTAAATAGTATGATTCCTTGAGCCTTTCCTTCTCTTTAGTATAGTCTGAGCATATAACCTTCAGACTTAATTAATCCGGAAAGCATTTTATCTGCATCTACAACTCCTACACACCTTGATCACCAGTTTCAGCTCTCATATTCTAGACTTAAGTTACCTTAGTGTAAAAGGGACAAAACCGATAACTGTGGGGTGTTGTAGAAGAATTCCTACATTTTAAGCTAGCATAGAATAAGTGAAAGAATGTAAACATTTGAAGTTGCAATTGCAAGTCTTGCCTATTTTCTGGCTTGCTTTTGTCTCTGTGGACACAACAATGCCTCAGTAAATTTTGAGAATAAAGATTCTTGCTTGATTATTATCCACAATATATTAAATACTACTGTCTTCCTATACCCTCCCTCATTCCGACAAATCACAATGCCATCTTCAGAACACAAGTTTGAACTTTTAAGAATACAGAAAAAAGATTACTTTTTCAGTGTTATAGTCCTTATTTAATTAATGAATACTAGGTTCTAAAACTTGTTTTCTTAATATTCAGGGTGGAAAAAAAGAAAAGGATGGAAATTCAGACATATCAAGTCAGTATTATGTGATTATTCAAAATTGTTGCAGAATCAGTCCCCCTCTCCTCTTACGATTTTTACAATCTAAAAATAAATATTAGAGGAGACTGTTAAAATACAGCATTAGTGTTATTAACGCACCATATAGAAGTACCGTAACACTCAAAGTATAAGGGTTAACTGTTAGAGCGAGATCAGAAAATGAAGTTTGGGTTCCACACAAAAAACGAGCTTCCTTCTGTCTAAACCGCCACCCCCATCCCGTGCCACCACCACCCCCATCACCCTCCCCACCACTAATCACCAAATCTAATGCGTGTAAATTCCAGAATTTTGTTGTTGTGGAAATGGGGTCTGGGTAACAGACACTTACTTGCCTGGACAAACTGCATGGAAGATTACGGCATCTAATCAGTGTAATAGAGCAGAAAGCACAGAGAGGGAAAGAAAAGCCTTGCTGGGCCTGTGGAAATCCTAGCCGGTGTCACAGAGTCAGATGCAAAGGATTTCTGGTCACCCTGGAGGGTAAGAAACAATCTGGGCTGACCCTGCTCTTTATTTATTTATTTGTTTGTTTATTTAAAATGTTATGTGTTGGCAATAACAGTAGACTGTAGGGCTGCTGTTTTATTTCAGGCAGCGTTATTGGGAGTCTGGTGTATATCAGAATTTAGGTTGAGTACCCTAAAACTTCAGAGGAAATTATATTAATTGAATGTTACTTTCTATGTGGTCTATTCCTCAGTGAAGAATAGTTTCTTACTTAGAAACTATCACTGTGGGGTAGAAAATACAAGGGTTTGCCCATATTATTTCCTTCAATATAATGGCCAAAGCACAGTCCTCTATGGCTTTTAATGCTAACAGCTGAGTTCTATAAAGGGAGCAGACATAATCTGGGAAATTAATGGATAAAAGATGGGGTTATCTCTCTGTAGTGCGGGATAATGAAGTATTTGCTTCAGCCTCGAGGCATTTAAGAGAACTCTAAATAGTGGTAACACTGAATGAATCTAGCCCTCTCCTAAAGCATGCCCGGTCATGTGTATTAGGCTCCCAAGATTCAAACCATTCTCTCAAGATCAGAGCCAGCCTTGAGCTGAGGTATGCTAAATTTACTAAAGTCAAACTAAGATCTGAGAGGCTGCCAACGACATGTAAAAATGTGCTGGGAGCTGGAACTTATTTACAGGTACTAGCCTCCATTGTGTTCTAGATCTGGGTTTAGCGTGTGTGTGTGTGTGTGTGTGTGTGTGTGTGTGTGTATGCGCGTGCATGTATGCGTATTGTATAAGGGTGTGATGAATTTATCCAAATTGTTGGTTCCTACCTTTTAGATATATTACAGATTATTCTCCAGAGGTAGATACACTACATGGGATGTCAATGGATGTCAGTTTCTTACCAATTCCACAACCAGACATTAATTTTCTAACTTCCATAAGGGAGGACAAGGGAGTGTGGGGAAGAGGAATAGAGAATACCAAAGCTGATATGGATCCTCCTGAGAATGGAGTGTAAGCCTCCTACTCTCTAGAGTCATGAAGGATGGAGGCGGTAATTGTTCCCACCCCTCCCCTCAGCCTCATGCTCTAATCACTTAAGCAGATTATGCTCATTGGAATGGACAAACTGATATTTTAAATTCATTTTTGATGTTGTGAATATTTCATATTCTCAGTATTTGGAGAAAACTTATAAACACAAATACCTTTTCTTTATTTAAAATGAAACCTATATTTTTTAAAATGTCATTCAACTTAAAAACATGAAATTTCACCTGGATACTTAGTAAAAGCTCTAAAATATCATACTGCAAAGAAAATTGCTCATGTTAATAGGCCTGTTGCAAATGAAAATGTTATTAATTTTTTTAAGCAATGTTGACAATGCATTTTATCTTGAGCTTCATTTTATAGTTAACCTTAAAGTTAGAAAACATACAGGTAGGACCTAACGTGGCACAAAAAAAGCATGGGCATCCTGGGGCCTGGTTTTTTCCCTGGTTCTTCAAAAATCTGGCTAAACTATGTGATGGAAGGCATATGAATATTTGGGTTCGAGGTTGTTTTTTTTTTTTTTTTACTATCCTTTTGTTTTAAGTTAAAAATAATGAGTTGAAGACGATCTCTAAGGTGAATTCCAGATTCAGTACTTAAGTTGACATGTATGTCTTGATCAATTTTATTACTAAAAAAACAGTACTTGATCATCAGACTTGTTCATTTTTTCCCAAGGTTTAAGAAACATATAAAATAAAACAAAACTGTCTTCTTTCTAGACTCCATTCTCAGAATTCTGTAAATGGATTTATCCTAACTCTCTTCTACCTATTATCAGAGTGGATATGTGGAACTGCAATGAACTTTTTTCACTTACTAAAAAATAAGTATTTTTCCTTATCTCTTTTGTTTATATGCATCCAAACATTTTGTTTATAGATAGCTTCGTATTTCCAATTTCGATACTATAAATTAGGCAGGAATGAATATTCACATAATATAGTGTTTGATGCATTTTGATAAATTACTCTGTGTAGAAAGTTTTAATCCAACCCCTAATATACTGAAGTGCTTGGTTACCATAATCTTACAACTGTGGGGCAAGATTAGACTTTTCAAAGCTCCGCATATCTTCTGAGGAGAAATGAAATCAGTTGTACTTTTTCTTTGGAAAAAGTTTAAACATATATAAAAGTAATAAAATAATACAATGAACATCCATATGCCTACTATCTAAGTGTAAGAGTTATGTTGCCTTATTTTTTACTTTAAACCATTTGAAAACTTTAAACTTCACCCACAAATGCATCAGTATGTGCCTTTTTAAATAATTAGGACATTTATTTACCTGGTCACAGTATTATTAAAAAATATGAGCAATAATCCCATAACATCATTAATATCAAATCTGTATTCAAAATCTGAAGTGTCTCAAAAATAACGTTTTATAGCTATTTAGTTCTAATGATCTAACATCAAGCTTCATGTCATATATTCAATATATTTAGATGTATGGCTCCCTTCTCTCTCTCTCTCTCCTCTCTCTCTCTCTCAATGTACGTATTTACTTATTCATTCAATTCTTATTCAATGTAAAACAAATTGCTCACAAATCCTTTGAACTAATAATATACTGTAGTTAATAGGGCTAATTTAGTACTTCAGAGCAAATATTCCTTTTTGGTTTAATTAGAATTTATTGGGGTGACAATGGTTAATAAAGTTACATAGGTTTCAGGTGTCCAGTTCTATAACACGTCGTCTGCATATCACATTGTGTGTTACAAAGCAATATCCTTACATGGGATATCTAAGTGTCATCATTCACAAATCTCTTCTACCAACAGCTTTGTAACACATTAACCAATGAAAACTATGTCCTTACTTATTTTGATTGATTGATACTCTTTATCAGCTTTGCTGCATACAAAGATACTGCATTAGTAACTTAGCTGTTCACTTAATCAGCGATGTTAGACATCGACTTAACCAAGATCATTCAGTGAAGCACTGGTGTCATTACAACAGATGAAAACACGGGAGTATCTACTACCATTTGGAAATGGGTAATAAGTACTACTGTGTTTCCCCGAAAATAAGACCTAGCAAGACCATCAGCTCTAATGCATCTTTTAGAGCAAAAATTAATATAAGACCCAGTATTATATTATTTTATGCCCAGTATTATATTATATTAATTATTATATTATATTATACCCGGTCTTATAGTAAAATAATGAAGAAATATACATCCCCCAGCCCCTCAATATTTAGTACAATGCTTGGCAAGTACCAAACTAATGTTTGTTGAAAGCAAGTCTGAGCTGATTACAACCACTTTACATATGTATTAAAAATCACCTGAAATAACACATCCTCAAGTAAAGAGGGATTTGACATTCAGATACACTTGTACGTTTACTGTATTTTTGTACTCTCTTCAATATAAAAATATACACAAAACACATCTATATATAACACATAAACATCTCTGCTTAAAAGATACATGCATATACATTTGTAAAGAGCTTTACTCTTGTAGACCCGGAGTCTATACTTGAGAGAAGAATTGTACTGATTGCCCTTGCAAAAATCAAGAATATTTACTCAAGTGATCTGAAGATATTTAAATGCAGGTTCTGAGGATTATATATATTGGCATTCCTCCCTTGTAAAAGTGAAGGTGAAGAAAACAGTGGATATAAAATTTTGCTGTCATATTTTTATTTTAATGATAGTTATTAATGTTATTGCTTTGATCAATATTTAAAAGAAAATGTTCCTATGAATATGCATCTATAGTCCATATTTACTGAAAAGACTATAAATGTAGGGGAAAGAAAAACATTCTGGAATTATAGTAAAGTATAAAAATTTTCTGGAACAATGTGGAATTAACAACAAACAACAGTATGTGCAGATTATCTAACACTCTGTTAAAGATATCTTTCTAGTGTAACTATTCAAAACACCCAATACAAATCAAACATCCCTGCATGTACTTTAGTTAAAATTTTATATATTTTGAGCACTGTTTCTAATATTTGTCATATGCCCCCATAAAATTATAGAATATACCATAAATAACAAAATACAAATAAATCTGAGATCATTTATTCCAGCCTCCCATAAAGGCATTTCCTTTATCATACTTCTGCCGTGTGTTTATATAACTTCTGCTTGAATACTTGTTACCACAAAAACCAACCAGTTTTCATTTTTAAACTCTTCTTATTTTTAGTACTAGTCCTGTCCTTTAATACAAAAGAGATTAAGTTAAAATTCACTCTTTCAAAATAATTATAAGTTTCTCCATAAACCTCCTATTGTCCAATCTAAAATCCTTTGTTCTTCCAAATACGTTTAACGATGAGCTCTATTTTTAGCTTTTCTACTCTTATTTTTAATGAGTCGAACATTATTTAATATTTTTTACAAGAAAAATGAAAACAATTTTATCAGTATTTGATGCTACAGAAAGAGCAAATATCAACTATTGGGTTGTTGCAAAAGTAATTGCGGCTTTTGCAATTATTTTTAACTTTTTAAACCACAATTACTTTTGCACCAACCTAATACAATAATAAAACTGATTTTTGAAAATGGCACTTTTCTTTAGTACTTGTGAGCTTCATAAGAGCCAAATGAATTGTTATTGCAGAAAACACGTAGTATCACTTAGATAAGACATAAACTATCATTCACAGGCAGCGGGAGGAGAGGTACTCTTAAGATCATTGGCAAAACAGAAATATGATAGGAACCACTAGAGAGTTTCTCTTTAGGAATTAAATTATTGAGTTTTACATCTTCACCACAAGTAAGACTATACCATATAGGATACAGAAAGTCTATGATCGAGAAATGCTGTGTGTGTGTCTGTGTGTGTGTCTGTGTGTGTGTGTGTAGTGAGTGGAAATAAACACCATTCAATATGAATACTTTAATGGCCATAAAAGGATTAAAGTATCCGTAAAACAAAAAGTACCTACTAATAATCGATAGGGGAAGATAAAATAAATTATGGTTTACTAGAGAAAAAGTAAGAGGTAGAAATGTTTTCAAAGATAAACTATATTGGTGAAAGAATAGATGAAGGGATGTTGAGGACATTTTAAAATGCATATTTTATTAAAAAAGAAATCAATAAAAACTCCAGTTCAATAAAAAAGTTGTCACAGCTTAAAATATCTGCCAACAGAAGTTATGTATGTAAGTCTTCTAGCTGCTCAGTGCTCCTGCACTGGAAGAGGGGCTGATTGTTTTAAAATAGTATGACATCAACAGGCAAACGATATGAGCATGAAAAAAAAATGTATTTTGTTTTATATGTGCTCTTGGAAGAATATTAGTTTCCAAGGTCAACAGGTTTTGCTGGCCTTGGTTAAAAGAAATGATACAGGATAAACCGGATCCTGAGATAGAACTAAATATGGACTAAGTGAAAAAACTATTAATGAAAAAGGACTTCCAGTATACCATTTGAGACTGACTGTGTGTCTGGAGGTGATTATGATTGGCTGCAGGTAAGGCTCAGTGCTTCCTGACTAATGTACAGACTTGTACACAGTTGTAGACTATATAGGATATAAGGGTAGGTTTGCACTTGTGAGGTCTCTCCTCGGGAATGTTGAGCTTCAGTGTAGTAACTGCTTACCTTGAATCAAATTACAGTGGTTAGAAACCATTAGAAGAATGGAGCATAGGACAGTACTCTTAGAACTAGGACAGCTGAACGAGTGGCTTTTCAAAAGAGTTTTTCTAACAAGCCAGCCAGACTATGTCTTTTTATGTAAGTTTCTTGGGATGATGCGTACAGAGAATTTTCTACAGAAATTAGGAATCCTGTGGTGAGTAATCCTAAGACTCCAGACATTAAAAGTATTTGAATGTCACTCCGGGAGGAAGAAACAAATGGCATGTAGGACACAGTGGAGTTAATTGCAGTATCCCGGTCACTTCTGGATTGTACCCTGCCCACCAAGGGAACGTGGGCTTTCAGTCTTGGAAAAGAAATAATATATGATAAGCAAACTCTCCTCACTGTGTTCAGGTAGCAAAAGTCTAGGATTTTTTAGGGCACGTGGAGCAGGTGCTTGGCTTCAGAGACCAAAATGAAATGTCCCAGAGACTGAAAGAAAGGATTATGGAGACACTAAGGGCTTTTACTTGGGCTGTGGTGGATAAGCTAAAAGTTCTCCGAGGTGTTTTTTTTTTTTTTCTTTTTTTTTTTAAATAAGTTTTGATGGAGTAGGAAATGCCAAAAATGTACTCTAAACCCAAGTTGTTTTCAGTTTGGTTATATGGCTAAAGCTAATTTTGCTAAGAGCATTTGGAACAAAGTAGGCTAAAGAAACCCTGTGAAACTTGCAAAATAGAGACCTTACAGAGGAAAGGGGGCTAAAGGCTGCATACCAGGCAGCTTCCAGTCTTACTCAGTCCACTTAAGGCCAATGGAGACGGAGAAGTGGTGCTGAGAGCAGTATGAGGATACAGAGATACCGCAGTGATGGAGAAGAAAAAAAGAAAAACAGTGCCAGTGAGGTTTGCAGTTCTGCTCCATACATTACAGAGTGTATCCATAATTAATTCATTTATTTGTTCAATGTTAAGGACTGCGAAGGCTTTGATATTTTACCCTTCTTGCAAGGTCCCCTCATACCACATTAGCATCCCACAGTGTCATGGATGCTATCAGAAGTCATGACAACTCCTGATTCAGATACAAAGAACGTGATCACCATGGCAATAGTAGCAGCCAGAGTGTATGCCTTTTCATATGCTGGTTCCCCAAGTACAATGCCCAGAGGGTCATATGAAGAGAGTCAGGTGAGCCCTCAATATTAAGTAGGTTACAAAAGAGAAGGGCGTTTGAGCTTAGGGAACCAAGATCTTTTATAAGAGATGGTAAGAATGCTTGCGTTTTGCTTTGGATAGAGACAACTCTATCTTCCAAGGCTGTTTGCTGCCTAAACATCCTAGAAAAGACAGTCTGGGAAACTGGCAGTCAGCCCCTCTCGTGGCAAGTCATGCAGAAGGACAACCATGGAGAGTTGTTCCCTATCAGTATCCATCTCTCACTTCTATACCATCTTGTCTTCAACAAACTTTCCCATGAGATGCCACTTTGTGGGCCACTCTAACCAACAGAGGCTGGGGTAAGTTCCCTCACTGTGCCTCCTGTGTATTGTTGATATTAAAACTACCACTGACAGGACTCCAAACAACAGGATGAGTAAACCTGTAGTATTGCTCTCAACTGTACACCAGCGTTCTGTAGCCAATCAAATGAGCAATCCCTGTATACCATCACATTCTACCTTAGAGAATGACTTTCTTCTTTTTCTTTTTATTAAATTAAATTTATTGGGGTATTAATGGTTAGTAAAATTACATAGGTTTCAAGTGTACAATTCTATAATACATCATCTATATATCACTTTGTATGCTCACCACCCAGAGTCAGTTCTCCTTCCATCACCATGTATTTGATCCCCTTTACCCTCATCTCCCACCCCCTCCCCCCTTACCCTCTGGTAACCACTAAACTATTGTCTGTGTCTATGAGTTTTTATTTCTTTATTTGTTTGTCTTATTCCTGTGTTGCTTTCAGTTTCATATCTGACATATGAGGAAAGCCATGTGGTTCTTCACTTTTTCTCTCTGACTTATTGCGTTTAGCATAATAATACCAAGATCTGTCCATGTTGTCACAAATGGCACTGTTTCATCTTTTCTTTACTGACCATTCCACCTGACCTGAGGTAGTAATCTCCATATGGAGGATAGATCTGTGCTTATACAGAAACTCACATAATACTCCTAGAAAGAAAGTGTCACCATGATTCATTGTGCCTCATATGGAACCTACATCAGTCAGGGTCACAGGTTGATAACGGCTCTGATGTGTCCCCCAACTAGCTGGTACGTGTTAGCATTCCGAGTACAGTTTAACTAAGAATGCTTTTGAGGGACCACCTGACAGCAGGCAGTGCCGCCTATTCTTTTCATCTGCGCCAGCAGCTGGGGGACATTCATGTACTGCATGGAATGACTGAATGGCAGCAGTGGTGAGGGCAGTAGGGAAGACACTGAGATACTGACCGTTGTTTTGCATGGAAAGTGTAGGAGCGAAGACCATCATCACCTGCTGTTTTCAATAGATTATACAGTGAGTTTACCGGTAATGGCTTTTGAATCATGCTCACAGCCAAGTGGTAGAGAATGGAAGACAAAGCAGTGTATTACATTTGAAATGCTCTCCACAGTTTGGGAGCAGCACACCAGGGTGTTTTTCTTCATGAGCAAGGCTCTGGGATGATTCTGAAAAAGATCATTCACATTCTTCCTTCATCATACTTCCTAGAGTATGAGACATTCCCTGGGCATGTAGGTAGTTACTTTCCCTACTTTGCCACAAAAATTACACAGTGTCTCATTCTAGGAACTATAACCACAACCTTTTCCTAATAATCTCCTACTTGCATACTAGACCCTTCATCTATAAAGACCAGGTACACAAGGCACGAGGACATTTTTTATTATACTTACAGCATCCATACATGCCCTATTTTAATTGGTATGGACCGAAAGAGTGGGACTTGGCAGGAAGTTTACTACTTAATATTAGTAATATTAGTAGTGTACGACTGATAAGTGGTCATTATTCTTATGACCCAGGAACATGCCCAGTGAATAAGGTTATCCAGGTGGTTGAATTACAAAAGAGTTTTAATCCCTTGTGCCTCTTTTGGCCAGGCTACTACTTGGAGGGTTTTCTAACCAGTCCAGCCAGGTGATGATAACATTAGAGGAAAAAAAGCACCATGGTAAGAAATGCACGGGGCAGAATGCCACTTATTCATAATAGGTCTGTATAACATACCCTCTTGATCATGATCATTACCCAGGAAGTGGCCCAGTGAGCTGATCACTTTCTGGGGACAGCCTCATGCAGTGATTAAACGCTCTGACTGAAAGGTGTGGGCCAGGAGGAGTCGCAGAAGGTAGAGTCAGAATAATTTTGAGTGGCTTTTTGAGGAGAACATTCTCTTCTTCCATAACACCAGATATCTGTGGATAGTACAGCATACTGAAAATCCATTGAACACCTTGATTATCATCCTAATCTTGAGCGGCTTTGGTGATGAAAGGTAATGCGTTGTCAGACTATAAATATTCCTGGCTCAAAAAGCCAAAAATATGGCAGTTTAGCTTCACAGGCCACAATAATGCGGTCACAATGGTAAGAATGGACTTGAACAGCAACACTGTACCCTGAGCATGTGTCAATGGTGGTTAAGCGGTACTAATTGTTCCAAGAGGGGGCAACCCCGATAGAGGTTGACGATAGTGGGCAGGACGCAATGCAAGGTCGCCTTTCTCTCCTCAGAAACATGGTCCTGAAATGTGAGACATGATGATGGGCATAGGCAGAGATAATGGTAACGTGAGCATTGGGCGTTCAGTCATCAACTTGATTCCTGTCAGTCCACTGAGTGAAGGACCCTTAACATTGGCGTTTATATGAGGATCCCAGATGTTTCAATAAGGAGCAGCTATTTCTGTCCGTAATTCAGTGCCCCTAAAAAGGGTTGCCTTTGATAATGCCAGTATGTAGGAATGTACCAGCTTCTAATACATAAATTCCTAACAAATTCAGTTGTAAAATCAACAAAAACTGTATAATGAATTGTCTCAAAGGACCCACCCATAAGGGACATTTCGCTTCTCTTCTCTACCGTGAGCTGTGCCCAAACCCCATCAGTTGGATTTGGACACTCCCTCCTTCCAAGAGGCCAGTTAGGATTGTGCCTTAGGCATCAATAGCCAACAAAGCCTTTGAAATTTGACTCTCTCCCTTCCTAACATACCTGGGCATGCTTGAGCAGATCTGTTGGACATCTGGTTTCTCTTTGGGGACAGGGAATCCTTGGCCTAATCACTAATTATCTTTCTCATTAAAATGGTTGAAGAGGAAATAGAGGTGGAGAAAAGGATCAGGAGATGCACATAAGGAAAGCTGTTCCTTGCCTAAAATAAGGCTTCATAATTATTATCAGGTTCAAGTTTCTGATGGTAGTTTGGGATTCAACTAAATGAGTTCCAATATTTTCATCCTGCTTAAAGGTCATACCAGGCACTACGTTCCCATTGACTGACACCGTCTCTCTCAGCCTGGAGTACACTTACTCATCAGTCACAGGCTAAGTACTTGCTGTTGGGGGCCGCTGGATTTGTGTGCCAATTTGAGCTTGACTCATTGAGCAGCAACTTTTTAAAAAGAAGTTCACCTTCATCTGAGGCATTTGTTGCTCCATTATCACAATCATATCTTCCAATTAATGATGTATTCTCCAGTGGCTTACTGTCTTCAAATCCAGTCAGGATAGTAAAACATGAATACGGGTCAAGAACTCATCTATAGTTTTCCACAAGAAGTCATCTGTCTCCAGAAAATCTCCCTACATGTGCCAAAGCTGCTTTCTCCTAGTCTGTAGTCACTGAAAAACAGACAAACTGGAGACCCTTCACTCTTGGCTTCAAATGTCTCTAAGATTGACAAGGTAGACCACAAGAGCAGCTGGGCCAGGAGATGTCACAAGTATCGCCATCCTTCCTTCACAAGATTTACATCCTCCACTCCAGCCTCGTCTACCATGAGGACCAGACAAAGTTCTGTTGATTTGTCTTGTTAATGCCTATAGTAGTCATGGAGTTTTTTGTTTTTTCTTTTTGCATTCAGTATAGATACATGTCTCTGTAACTCTTGTCTGGAAGTATCAGAACCGTCTTCCAACCACGGATCCTCATCGTCCTGAGGAGCAGTTATTTCAGTGAATTGGGCATGATGAGGCTGCCTATAGGATCAGTGAGGAACTGTCTGTCCCAGGAAGAGATAGCAACAATGAGGACACCGTTTGTGTCTGATTCCCTATTCTTGGCCTGAAGCCATCTCTCCCGTTCCACCTGATAACAGTCAATAAACTGGAGAGCTATTTTTTTGACCAGTAGGTATTATTTGGCCAATATCTTTGCTGTTGAATTCCATGGACTTCCTTTAAATCCCATTCATCTGCCTGTGAGGCCCTAAATCTTCCTTTCCCAAAAGGTATGTTTGTATCAGGATCCCATTCTCATCACCAAAACTGTCAAGAACTCTGAGGAGTCTGAGAGTTTACTCTACACGTAAGCTACGTTAGCTTGTCACAGCTCTGTGGCTTCTGGTAAAATAAGAAATGCTCCTGAGTTAGAGACAATGGAATTCTTACTCAGAGTAATAGCAGTAGCCGGCGTATTAATATTTTTGACAGTTCCCCAAGCCCAAATTCCCACAGGGTGATGTGTGGGCGTTCAGGTAACACCTGTACCCACAATGAGTTGCATGAGACGAGAGCCACCGAGTGCCTAGAAAAATTTAAGCTTTTATAATGGACAGGAAGCATGCCTACTCTATGCTCCAAAGAGAGACAGCATTTCCATCTTGCAAGGCTGGGAGCAAACCTGCACTTTGCATCAGAGAGAATCACTATCAACATCTTCTGAAGCTGTTTGCTATATAAACGTAATTTAAGCCATAATCCAGAACAAAAGCATCGAATGCCTTTATTTACAAGATGTACAACAATGTGAGAGGTTTATCAGTAATTGTCTGCCAACACTCTAAACATTTGCTTTGAGAACCTATTGTATGCTAGCTCTCATTCTAAGCACTGAGAATATAGGGTGACTGAGTCACCCTATATATATATACTGTGAGTCACACAGTTTTTACCTTAATGGAATTTACATTTTAGAAACTGTGGTGGTGGTGGTGGTGGTTGTATGGCGTGTGTGTGTGTGTGTGTGTGGTGTGTAATGTCGAGGGGAGTGAAAAATAATAAAATATAGTTATATATGTGATAGTGAGATTGATAGGGAGAATGTCACATAACCGGTATCACAAACAGAAGGATGATTTCTAAGCCCGTAATTTACTAGTGGTTTCAGCAGCTTGGGATCACAGCAAGCATCAGAAAATGCAATTACACACCAAGGTAAGATTTTGGGAATTGCTACCTGAGGAAAAGACTTTGTATTGAAGATGGGAATTAGCTAACTGTAGGGAAGGGACTTTATATCGAGATCTTTTTGGGTATTTGGAGTTTGCCAGATGAAGCCAGAATCTGGATCCAGCAAGAAAAGTTGTTGAATCATAAAACACTTCTACCCAGTTACAGCAATGGGCCTGGTATAGGACAGCCCACTCTGAACTGTAATAGCTTGCTCACCGTACTGAATAAGGGTCCTCTTCAGGAAGAGGCATGAAGGGTGAAGGAGAATGAGAAAATCCGTGACTAATCCTAAAGGATTAATTCCCAGTGACCCGTCAGTTGTGTACCACTTCCTCTACTGCATTGACTCCCATAGATCTCAAGGCAGAGACATTTGAGGTTGTGCTTGTGGAACCTGAGATACTGTGTTCTAAGTAGGAATCCGGTTGACTAACACTAATGGCTGCAGTGTAGATAAGTCAAGTCTAAAATGATGAGCAGGGAAAGATCTCTGTCTAAAGCAGAAAACAGTTCCCCCCAATGAGTGTCAGAAAACCATCCACGTGTGAAAGATGAGTAATGAGATGGACATCTGTCTCCGTGGAAGATGCCAGATCTTCCCTGGTATGAAAAGTAAGATTGTAGTCCTTGATCCCTCTCTCCATCAAGGTTAGAGCAAATAGGACTCTGTTTTGAGTGGCACAGGAGTTCCATTAAGAAAAGAATGCTAGCCCAGAAGGGGTTCCTCTGACCTTTTCACTCCCTCTGTTCTTCCTTAACTTTACTCCCTATGAGGTTAAGGAGGTTTTGGCATGATAATACCATGAATTAGTGTTATGAGAACTGATCAGCACTGGTGATAATCTGATTGCTTTGTAGAAACAAATTCTGAACAATCTGAGAATACAGCATGAAGAGTTTTCCTGGCTTTGACAAAAGTAAGATGAAGTCAGGAACAAGCAGAGAGAGGTGCAAGTAGACAGGGTGAAGTGATAAAAGGAAGGGCTTTTGGGCTCCTATCTGAGGGCAATCAGATTGGAACTTTAAATAAATGTTCCCCATCGCCAGTTATAGCCACCATATTCTTAATGCCTAGTGCTGTGTTATTGGTAGTTGACTACATCACAGCAACGATTCAAGTAGACTTCAGAAATGGCTTTGTTCTAATTAGTGGAACAGCTTTTTAAACATCATAAACATAGACAATGTTTGGTGGTTATCAGAAAGTAAGGGGGTGTACAAGACGGTAAAGGGGGTAAAATATATCGTGATGGAAGAACTGCCTCTGGGTTGTGAGCATACAGTGTGATATATAGATGATATATATATTGAATTGTACACTTGAAACCTATATAACTGTACTAACCAACGTCAATAAATTTACTAAAAATAAAAAATGCAAACAAAAATAAAATAAACTGCATTTCCACACTCAAAATTGTTCATGATTATGCAATTTTACATTATCCCTGCTTCCTGTTTCCATGACTCCATGTCTTTCACATTATCTTCACATTACCTTTCTGAAATATAATACAGACACGTCACTTCTTAGATCAGTTATTCCAACGGTTGCCATTTAGAATGAAGCCTATACCATAGCCTAGGGTGTGAGGCCCTCTAACTTATTGGTCTGTCTTCTCTTCTCTCAATCCCTGCCCCTTCCTTCTTCACACTTTGTATTCCAGCAATATTAAATGGATACTGGTGATACCAACAATACTTATATTAAATTTCCCCAGAGATCACAAAAAGACACCCAAGTCTTCTTTAATACCATCTTCTTTGCAAAGGCTTTCTTTTTTTTTTGTTTTTTTAAAAATGTTTTTTTTATTAGTTCCAGGTGTACAAAACAACATAATAGGTAGACATTTACACCTCTCACAAAGTGATAACCCCTCTTATGTCATGTATAGCTATATTCCCTATGCTGTACTTTACATCCTATGAATGAACACACACACGCACAGAAGATGCCGAAAAAATGTAAATGAATTTTAAGAAAGGAAAAATCTGTATTAAAATTGCAATACTTAATATGTACTCATAACAAAAGATGAATACAAGTCACGTTTGACTTCTGCAATTACAAGAGGTGCTCAAAGTGGTTACCATCAGCGTCGAGACACTTCTGATTACGGCAAACTACTGCTTGAGCAACATTGACTGAAGTGTCCACTTGTATATACTTTTTTGGCACCGTGTGTGTGTGTGTGTATTTATATATTTATAGTTGGCATTCAATATTATTCTACTTCAGCTTCAGGTGTATAGCACAGTGGTCAGACATCTGCATAGTCTATGAAGTGAACCCCCTGATAAGTCTAGTACCATCTGGCATGCTACACAATCTTTACAACATTATTGCTTATATTTCCTATGCTATATTTCATATCCCCATGATTATATTTTGACAACCAGTTTGTACCGTCTAATCCCTTCACCTTCTCCCCTACCCCCATCTAGCAACCATCAGTTTGTTTTTTCTCTATATCTCTGAGTTGATTTCTGTTTTGTTTGCTCATTTATTCTGTTCATTAGATTCCACATATAAGTGAGATCATATGGTATTTGTCTTTCTCAGTCTGACTTATTTCACTTAGCATGATATTCTTTAGGTCCATCCATGTTGTTGCAAATGGTAATATTTCATTCTTTATAGCCAAGTAATACTGCATTGTATAAATGTACCACAGTTTCTTTATCCAATCATCTATTGACGGGCATTTTGGTTGTTTCCATATCTTGGCTATTGTGAATAGCACTTCAGTAAACATAGGGGTACATATAGTTTTTGAATTAGTGTTTTGTATTTCTTTGGATAAATACCCAGCAATGGAATTGCTGGGTCATAATGTAGTTTTATTTTTAAATTTTTGAGGAAACTCCACACTGTTTTCCATAGTGGCAGCACCAATCTGCAATCCCACCAACAGTTGCATAGGAGCTCCCTTTTCTCCACATCCTGGCCATCACTTGTTGTTTGGTGTTTTATTGATGATAGCCATTCTGACCAGAGTGAGGTGGTATCTAATTGTGGTTTTCATTTGGATTTCTCTGATGATTAGTGATGTTGAACATCCTTTCTTATGTCTGTTGGCCTTCTGTATATCCACTTTAGAGAAATGTCTGTTCATGTCCTCTGCCTATTTTTCAATTGGGCTGTCTTTTTTTTTTTTTTTTTTTTTTTTTTTGGTGTTGAATTACATGAGTTTTTTTACGTTTTGGATATTAACCCCTTACCAGATTCATCAGATGTGGTGAATATCTTCTCCCATTCAGTAGGATATCTTTTTGTTTTATTGATCGCATCCTTTGCTTTGAAAGGGAAAAAAAAAAACAAAAAAACAAAAAATAAAAACCTTTTTAGTTTGATGTAGTTCCCGCATGTTTATTTATTTTTTCTTCTGTTGCACTTACCTGAAGAGATATATCAGTAAAAATATTGTTAAGTTAATGTCTGTGAAGTTACTTCCTATATTTTATTCTAGGAGTTTTATGGTTTCAGGTCTTATGTTTAAGTCTTTAATCCATTTTGAGTTTATTATTTTACATGGTGTAAGAAAGTGGTCCAGTTTCATTTTTTTGCATGTAATCTGTCCAGTTTTCCCAGCACCATTTATTAAATAGACTATATTTACCCCAATGCAAATTCTTGCTTCCATTGTCATAGATTAAATGACCATATAGGCATGGATTTAATTCTGGGTTTCTATTCTGCTCCATTGATCTGTGTGTCTGTTTTAATGCCAATACCATGTTTTGTTTTTGTTTTTGTTTCTGTTTGATGCATGTAGGCAGAATTATTCATATACTTCTGTGCTAAACTTCTGTTATATATTACATTTATTTTATATGGTTTCACAATTGTTGTTTTGGTTATATTTTTCTAATAAGAGCCATGCAACTTTTGAGGAACGATGCTGTGTCATATTCAGTTTCATTGCTATGATGTCTAATATTTTTACTGGTAAATGGTATTTTGAATTAAATCAAACTTTTGATCACAACCTATGAGTAATCAAACATTACTTATTAAGACATCTCTATCTGTTCCATTTGGAAAAAGGTAACTTTGATGTGAAAAGCATATGTCACATTCAAAAGAAGTTATATTTGGGTAAAAAAAAAAATCAAAATTTGAAAAGTAAACATAATTGTTAAATACATTGAACTTAATAATCTGAATGATGCAGCATTATACTTTGGAGTAAATATTGAACATGACACTTTCAAAATATATTAAAATGAAGTTTCATATATTTAATTACTTTCTATTAATACCATGTTGAACAAAAATAAGGAAAATTTTATTAATAGTTGACTGCATCGGAGCAATGATTTAAGTAGGCATCAGAAACTACTTTGGTCTAAATACTACAACAGATTTCTATTTTAAAATGTATTCCCATTTTCATTTCTCCATAATAAATTCCAAAGTAAGCAATGACCTCCACTGACATTGATATCGATGAATAGAAACACTGACATGTTTCCTGCCATTTATTAAGCACAACAGCATCTTACTCCTGCATAATGTAGTGAGCCACCCATGTAACAAATTTGTAAACTGAAGAGCAATTGAGCTAAGAAACGAAACAAAACAAAACAAACAAACAAAAAACCTGAGGTGGACAAAATGACAACTCACATTAAAATGAGGCCAAAAATTGGCAATTAATTGAAATATTGTCAGAACATTTGAGGAATTAAGAAGACATGCCAGTCAGCAACATACATAGTCATGACTGTTGGCTGGGGAACACATAAGACAGTTAACAGTATAGGAGTTATCAGTTTTAAGTCAATGTCCATCAAAACCTTGAACTCATGCCACAGTTAAGTTTCCCCCATTATCAGAAGCCAAAAATGGCATAAAGCAAAGAAGAAATTATCTTAGGACACATCTTGCTAACAAATGATACACAAAATAAATTGAGACTCAGCAAAGATGCTCACAGACACAGTTCAAAGCTATGGAGGCTTGATGCTGAATGGGAAGGAGCTTGGCAATGCCTCCATAATAATTCACTGGAAAACAAAAGATAAACATTGTTTTTGTCTTTTGCCTTTTTTTTTCCATAAAAGCAGATATCCTCTTGTGATTTCTCGTGGTTAGTGAACACAAGTACTAATATAGGTCTTTCATAAAAGCAAAGTGACATAAAGTGAACTTTCAGAAAGTGGGGGATACATATATATATATATATAAATATATCAAACAAATTGTTTCAGAAAAGGAAAAGTAATTGTCAGTGGGACTACTGGGAGAGAAAATATATTAGAGAAAATGGAGCTGAAGGATGATAGAATTTGATAATCATAGGGAAAGGATATTTTTAAAATAATAAAGTGCATGTGCATATACCGTGCTCCCCCAAAAATAAGACCAGCCGGACAGTCAGCTCTAATGCATCTTTTGGAGCAAAAATTAATATAAGACCCGGTATCATATTATATTATATTATATTATACTATACCTGGTTATATTATGTTATGTTATGTTATGTAAGACATGGTCTTATATTATAGTAAAATAAGACTGAGTCTTATATTAATTTTTGCTCCAAAAGACACATTAGAGCTGATAGTCCGGCTAGGTCTTATTTTCAGGGAAACACGGTAAAACAAATGCAGGATTAGCTCGAGAAAAGATATATGAGTATGTAGCTAGGATAGGATTGATTTTCCAAAGTTTAGGCAGTCCTATGTTATTTTTTACTTAAATCTTAAGAACGAAATGTTAGTAAAATTATTCTGGTAGCAGAATTCAAGATGGACTGGCATAGAGACAGAAGATGAATAAATGAAACTCATGCAGTAGTACACAAGGAAATGAGGCAAAAGTAGTGGCGGTGTGATTGGGAAAAGACGGCAAATGTAAATAACATCCTAAATCAAGAAATGACTGAATGAACACAACTGATGAAAAAATGAGATTTAGAGAATTAAAGAAAGGAAACAATCATAGATGTTTAAAAAAGCTTACTTTGTTAAACATTTTAAAAAAAAGCATGTATAAATAGGAGGGAGCACGATTGGTGGTCATTTAACAAATTCAGATTTGTACCTGTTGCACATAAGTTGATTAGAGACAAGAATATAGGAATAAATTCTAAATTTGGAAGCTCTTCCTCACTTTTCACAAAACGTTGAGTGAACATTAATTACACTAAAGTAAGATGAAAAGCCCATGAGTTATTGAAACATGTTGGTACCTTGCTATAGTTGAATATTGTACAAAAAAATTAACATGCTCCTAGGCATTTTTCTTAGAAATAAAGTCTTGACACAAAATTCTCAGGAAATATACACTTAGCAACTTTATTTTTTTAAATCTGCTGATATTGACTAAGATGATTACTTTCATTTACTTTAAACAATGCCAGGTAATGTTTGAATTTTAAAGTATGTGCCAGAATGTTATTGATATCCATTGATGGTATCCACTAACTATATCAGTGGTCTTCCGTCTTTTAAATCACAGCCCATATGACGTGGTTAAAGAAAAGATTACTCAATTTATTTATTTGAACAAATGATCCTACAAGAGCAATGCATTTCACAAATAAAAAACATTAATTATGACTAATTTGGGTTCGGATTTTATAGTGAAAATCATGCTCTATGTTTAGTGTTTTGTTTTTTGTTGTTTGGTTTTTTTTTAATGTATGACTAAGAACGAATTTTGTTAGAGTATCATTATCTTCTGAAAGAGCACGATATATTTTTTTTCTAATCTTACCTTAGAAAACATGCCTCTATGGGGGCACTCTCATTTAGCTTTAAAGTCAGTAGTTAGGGTGGTTCAGAGAGCAACAGAATTTGCATTACTCAGTAGCTTTTTAGACATGTACAATTTCCAATTCATTTCAAGATACTGAATCAGAATCTGCTTTCAAATAAGATCTGCAGGTGATTCCTATGGCTATTAAAATTTGAAAAACACTAAATTAGCCTTGCATTAACCTATCCATCCAATTCAGTTTTGTGGTAATATTCCTTAAGGTGCATTATGATTCAAATTTCAAGGTTTTAGGTGAATGATGCTAGAGTAAATGAAACCTATATTGCTCAAAACCTATTATGTGCCATATATTGTTAGACATTTCCAAATCTATTAATTCATTGGATCTTGCAATAATCTCCGAGATAAAGGGACCCTATCTCCATGTTTCTGGGCATGAAAACCGGCCTCAGGTTAGGTACCTCCTCTATTCCATACCGTGGATTCACTCAGAAAACGGTGAACATTCCATTTCTGGGACCCTGAGTTGGCCTGGAAATAAAAAGTGGTCATGGTCTCCACTATCACGGAATGCGCAGTCCACTGTAATTAGACAAACGCTACGAAAATACAAAGTTCTGTAAATTTCTAAGACGGAAAGAAACTTTCAGAGATTGTTCAGGGGAAACTTCTATTTTGAAAAGGCATCTAAACGGATTTCTGAGGATCACATTTTTGTAAAGCTGGCCCTGAAAAAGAAAGGTGTGTCGTGGAGTTCAGTAAGGGGAACCAAGTAGCAGTTGAGGCTGAACCTGGCAGGAATCCTGCAGAATTTTGTAAGACAAGGTGCGGATGTTGGAACTGAGCCCAGAGCCTAAGGAAGCCATTGAAGCGAGTTGGTGATAAGCTCGGATCCGCGTTTGGACCCGAGCACAGCCCTGCAGGCGGGTGGGTTATTAGGGCCACTCCCCTCGGCTGCCTTTCTCCACCCAAGTCACCGCCTCCTGCTCCTCAGCCGAACTGTCTGAGGGGGGTGGGAAATGTGTGAGAGGCAAGGGAAAGCAAAAAAACAGTCTCAAAAAATATCAAAAAGAAAACATCCCACTTGGCAGCGAGTGCGCGGGAAGTTCAGCGCGCGAGTTCCGGCTTCCCCGCCCGCCCCCGCCGGCCGCAGCCCGGGTGAGCCCCCAGCCCCTGCTCGGCGCGCCCGCCGGGCCGGGTCCGTCTGTCTCTCCATCGGCCTGTCCGCCTCCCCACCCCCGCCCCCGTCCGCCGTTCCGGGCCGCGCGGGGCTGCAGTGGGAGCGTGGTGGCGGCGGCTCTGCAGGGCTCCCGCAGCCCGTGTCGCCGCGGCCGCGCTTTGGCTGCGGCGCCTGCGGACCCCGGCCCGGCGCTGCTGGACCGGCCGGGACCCCGCGCCCGCCGCCCGCGCTCCGCGCCCCGGGGCCGCCGCCTCCGAGGCCACTTGTGGAGTTCTTCCCGGCGGCTGTAACTCTAAACCAGCCTGAGTGCGGCCTATTTTTATTCGGAAACCAGCCACCAGACTGTCTGTGGAGGACGCGCAGATTGAGGGCCAGACTGCCACTGAAGCTTTCTCAGGCATAGGCTGGGAGGTAGCCTGTCTTTGAGATTGCAAAGCCCTGTCGCCAGTGTCCAGGCAGGGCCGGACTGGTTGCTGGGAGCCCTTTTGATGAGGGTATTGCTGGAGCCCAGGGGTGCTGTCCCTGCACCCCATCTCTCAGGCTCTAAGCGGGGATCCAGAGGCCACCAGGCTTGAGCCCAGCCCAAGCTGTGGTCTGGCTACCCTCCTCCATCAGTCCCTGCAAGAGCTCCTAGGGACAGGCTCCCAGTGGGAGGAACAAGGAGATGAATGTAGCAGCCAAGTACCGCCAGGCCTCCCTGTATGTGGGCGACCTCCATGCTGATGTCACCGAGGACCTGCTGTTCAAGAAGTTCAGCGCTGTGGGACCAGTGCTGTCCATCCGCATCTGCAGGGACCTGGTCACCCGTCGCTCTCTGGGCTACGCCTACGTGAACTTCCTGCACCTGGCCGATGCCCAGAAGGCCCTGGACACAATGAACTTTGACATGATAAAAGACAAATCTATCCGGCTCATGTGGTCTCAACGCGACGCCTACTTAAGGAAATCTGGAATTGGGAACGTGTTCATCAAGAATCTGGACAAATCCATTGATAACAAAACGCTTTACGAACATTTTTCTGCTTTTGGAAAGATCCTGTCCTCCAAGGTGATGAGTGACGATCAAGGATCGAGAGGCTACGCGTTTGTGCACTTTCAGAACCAGACTGCTGCAGACAGGGCCATTGAGGAGATGAATGGGGCCCTGCTGAAGGACTGCAGGTTGTTTGTTGGCAGATTCAAAAACCGCAAAGATCGGGAGGCCGAGCTCCAAAATAAAGCCCATGAATTTACCAATGTTTACATCAAAAACTTTGGAGATGACATGGATGACGAGAGACTGAAGGAAGTTTTCAGCCAATATGGCAAAATCCTGAGCGTTAAGGTGATGACAGATTCCAATGGAAAATCCAAAGGCTTTGGCTTTGTGAGTTTTGATAGCCACGAGGCTGCCCAAAAGGCTGTTGAAGAAATGAATGGGAAGGACATAAGTGGACAGCTGCTTTTTGTAGGCCGTGCGCAAAAGAAAGCAGAACGACAGGCTGAGTTAAAGCAAATGTTTGAACAGATGAAACAGGAGAGATACAGGCGGTCCCGGGGAGTGAAGCTCTATATTAAGAACCTGGATGAAACCATTGATGATGAACAACTAAGGAGGGAATTTTCTTCATTTGGATCAATTAACAGAATTAAGGTAATGCAAGAAGAAGGACGAAGCAAAGGGTTTGGCTTGATCTGCTTCTCCTCTCCAGAGGAGGCCGCTAAAGCAATGGCTGAGATGAATGGCCGCATCTTGGGCTCCAAGCCACTCAACATCGCCCTGGCCCAGAGGCCCTAGGAGACAAAGACTGACTGCAGCAGTCTGAGTGTTCAGCAGGTGGGGGAGTGATAGTGATTTCTGCCTCAGTTTTCCTACGTCAAGTTCAAATCCCACCAGATGGCTGCTTAGATTAGTACATGTTGTGATAAAAGTTTTTGTCTCCAAAGCTATTTGTTTTTATTTTGCGGAAAAATAAATGCATCTTAGAAGGTTGCTTCATTTTACAGAGGCACAACTTGAATTACAATATTGTATTTTTTTAGTGGTTTTGATGTATTATTCATGGTGACAAGTATAATTATATATTTTTTTTACACATTTTGAATCAACTGAAGTGAGGTAATTGAGTTTATTGCATATTTTCTTATTTTAAAAATATAGCTAGCTTTAATTTCTTCTGTTGAAAATATGCTTAAAATAGTTATTTTACCTAAGGCTTGCAAAGTAATTTATTTTTACAAGTAAAATTTCTGATTTCTCATCTAAGGTTTTTTTTTTTTTTTTGGAAACTAACATTTTAAAAATCACTAGTACAAATTTAATTTCATTTTCAATTAATGTTTAAAGTACTAGGACATAGTTGAACATCTTTTAAATTTATATCCTGACATGATTGTTTTTCTGATGGCTGAAATTAATGATGGAGGTTTTTAATGTTACCTACAAACTTGCTTTAAAAAATATTTTGCTGTTCTTTCCATTGGTTGACTATAATTCAGGTGTTTGCGAGTTATCAAAATTGGGACTTGAATAGTAAAACCGTAACTTCTACATTCCTTAGGTTATCAACCTGTGTCCATTCAAGCGACAAAAAGTTGGCCTGATCTTAATTCTCTTCATACCTTTACAGCTTAATGTTATGCCTTAAGTTTTTAGCCAATACCAATATTATAAAACTCGTGTGTGTGTGTGTGTGTGTGTAAAACATAGACATTCTGCTTAACAACTAAGTGTTTTGAGTGTCTGTTTTATACAGTTCATGTAGTGATATTGTCTCAGGGTTCAGAAAAGTAAAACTTGCTTTATTTTTATGAACTCGTCTCCTTTTCTTAGACCATGAGAGCTGTGTTAACCTCTTAAGGTTCACTTTTAGCCTTGATTGATCAGAAGCTCACTAAGTGATTTTCTGATAAATTGAAGTTATGCCTCTTAGCCTGTTGATTACCATAATTTTTATTTTAGTCCCATTCCCAGGTATTTCCTCTCCTGCCTTTGGTCTATGTTACTTAGTTTCTTTTCATATTGTTGAAAAGGGCTATATTATATTGACTTCTACCGTGTGCCATTTGAAATCCACTTTGAAAATAGAGGCAAGAATTGTTTATTCATATTTAAATAATTACTTTCACATTTGTGATTCACTCATACCAAAGGTGTCTAGAAAATAGTTTTATTGTTGTTGCTATTTTAATCCTTCCTCTTTTTAGTTATTTTATGTAACCATATAGTCAAAGCTTCTGCCTCATGTATTACCAGTACAAAAAAATACTAGTTTTTTGGCAATACTAGTTAGTCTTTTAGCTATGAAAGAATGAGACAAAGCTTTTTCTGCTTATTTTTGTATAAACTATATATTAGTCACGTTTTCTAAATTAAAAGTATCTTCTAGACAATGAAAAACATGGATAATTTAAAAAATTATAGCAGGATATAATCCTATTATGCGGACATTTTCTGTTAAAATTTGTTGCATATCTTTCCAATTTGTTTTCTATACCTATACGCAGAAATAATTTAACAAAAATAGAATCATATTATAAACCTTGTTTGAAATTGCTTTCTTAATTTGACAGTATGCCATAGTCAAATTCCATGTCCACAAATAATTATTTGCTTATAATTTTAATGACCTTTATCTTTCATTTAATATTATATAAGCGTAATACAACAAAGTTGCTCTTGATAAAGATACAGGTGGCTCGATCATTCCCTCCTTTTTCCTTTCTTCCTCTGTCATAAATAACTAGGAAAACATCCTTGCAAACTCATGTATGCTGATATATATCAATCCATTTATTTTCTTAAGAAGATGCATAATTCATTGGAGTCAATGTTTAAAAAGACAACAGTGTAAAAATAATTTTGATAAATATTGCCCAAATTCTGTCCAGGAAACTTATGACATTTACACTTCTATTATAAGTGTGCATGATTGTCCATTTCTATACACTCCGAGAGCAAGGATCTTTTAAGTTGTTGGCCGATTCAGCGTGATATGTAAATATATATATATATGTATATTTCATGGTTACTTTTACTTTTTTATTACAAAAGTTAAACAGCATTTCTTATATTTATTGACCATTTGTAGTCTCATAGTCATCAGCCAGTGTTTCACAATCTTAGTCTATTTACCAATTGGGGCGATTTATTTTTTTGTTGTTAATTATTTATATGGGTTTGTTAGATTTCTTTACATGTTAAGAACAAAAGTTTAGACTTTTTCCCTGATATTCTCACATTGTGTATAGTTTTGAGTTTATTCCAAAGTTAAATTTTTAAACAAAGAGTTTTCAGTCTTTGCTTAGATGATGTTGATGCTGTATTTCAAAACGCTTTGAACACGTAAGATATATTTACCCCCACACACACAACTCATCTCTGTCGTCTTCTGTTACTTTCAGAGTTTCATATTTTCAATGTTTTCTAAACAAATTTTGGTCTGTACAGTATCTTACCCAAAGACTATAGTGAATCTTTAAAAGTGTCTTGCTTGTCAATTTTTAATAGCGTGTTTTGGTAAATACTGTTCGATTATAAGAATATATGTGAACCTCATATGCCAGCGCTAATTCATCAGCTCTCTGAATCACTGTGTTCAGAAGTATTTACTTCAAAAGCAGAGAGTTTTTAAGGAGGGGTGCCAGGTAATAGGACTGGGAAGTGTAGTAGGTGTGTCAAACTTTGATATCTCTTTCTGGATTACCCAGTCTATCAAAATGTTCAAGTATTTTAACCATATTTCATAATGCTTGTAAATGGGTTATCAAAATAGTATCAGGGAATTGTGTTCTCGTTTATGTGCACAAAGAATTAATAAAGCATACTATTAGAAGTCTAGATGAATTGTAGCTCTAGCTTCATGGCACAATAATCTATCATTTTAGTAGAAATTGCTTATTTTTAATATTTACCATAAATGACAAAGTCAGTTTACAAAATATATATGATACTGTGGATTTTCTTGATTCATGTATTTAAATTTTGCTCGTTCTAAATTCTGTATGTGTGGTAATATCGTCATCCTAGTTGATGTTAGAGGTTCATTGTTTCAAGAAAATTTCATCTTTTATGTCTAAGTGCCTTGATTAAATGAGAAGAATCTTCGCTTTTTTGATACAGTTACTTATATTCTGTATAAGCAGTTATACAAGGAATATAAGCAGTTACTTATCTTCCGGTAACTGCTAATTTACTTAGAGATGCCTTGAGTTCATGCTTCTCTCCTCTCCTTCTCCCCAAACACGTTGCCAGGTTTGTTGTGTAGATGCCTGCTTTCATGTACCGCCAATTCAATAAATGTGCCTTTTTACATTTTATTTTAAATTTTAAATATATAGTTGGTAAAAATATACTTTTTATTTAAAGTGGTTTAGTGTTGGTATTTTGTGTTCTTGATATTTTTATAAATCCATATTGAAAATATCAAATAAAGTAATCTTTGAATAGTGAAGCCATGTCTGAAAATTATTTCTATTTAATTTTTAAGTTCTTCTAATTTTTTAAAGATCACTTCTCTTTGGCAGTAAACTGAAAACAACTTGCATTTTAGAATGAAGATACACATATTTCATGTTTTAAAAGACCAACTCTTCTATGAATTAGCATTTGTTTTTTAAGTTGCTCAAAATTGTGGCACCATGATCTAGAAGAACTGCTAATACAAACAGTTTTTCGTGAAGAATAATTGACTATTTTAAAGACAGTTCTGAATTTAATTGTTGAAGTAAAATTCAGCAAACATGTTGAGGATTTGGAATTAGCTTACTTGTATTACATTAGGAAAATATTCCTCATAATGTAATTTTTAAGTAGATAAAGACAGTAGATAGAAAAGATATATATATATAGTTTTTCATATATGTGTATGAATATATATTATATATATTGTTTTTCATATATATATATTCAACTATATATATATACATACATATATATGTATGTGTATATATATACATATGTATATGTATATATATAAATAGTTTTTCATTTACCTTTTAAAAGTGGAAGAAATTAAATACCCTCAGAATATCTTTGGCTTCAAGTAACAGAAATTCCCAAGTCACACTAGAAAAGGACATTTCTTCCCCTAACAAATAATTCAGACTGAAGGTATCTTCAGGCAGGGTATCTCAGGACGTCTGCTCCAGTTCTCCTGAAGTCTCTTGCTCTTCGCCTCTGTATCTTAGCTTCGTCATCAGGCAAATGACAAGATTTTAACAGGAATGTGTGGCGTCACACAGTTACAACCACATTCAGGCAATGTCTTTCCTAGACATGTTTTTACAGCCTTCCCCTGGAGTTCTCATCATCCATTATCAGTATATAGATTCAACAAGGTTTGTCACTAAAATTGAGGAAGGAGTCACTTTCCAAATTCTATGCAGAATGGGCTTGTGGTAGGAAGAAACAAGAATATAAATGAATTTAAGGGTATGCATTCACTAAACTCTGGATATTTTTCATTATTTGTATCTAATTTGGAATTTGGGTATTTAATGTTTTAATTTTTGCTAACAAATAGATTTAAAATCACATTTTCACCCTACAGACAGTTTTCAACACTAGAGTCAAAGTGGTGATTTTTCTCTATCTCAAATTGCACAATCCTAGGGAATAAATATGCCATATATTCTGTATAAAATTGAATTCAGTTTTGTTTGGTAATGGGGCTCATGATTTTTCATGTTATATCCTTTTAGATCTAAATTAGGCACATACTGAAAATTACAACGAAATAGTTAGATTCAATTTAGTCACTCAAATGGGTTTCCACCAAAAATAATTATCGACAGATTACAAATGGTCAAGACTGTTTCAAAATAAACCACATTTAGTAAAGTATTGGTTTCTTGAGTTTTAATTTAGAGTATTCTAAGGCAAATATGTTTTCGTGCTTATGTTTTATAATTGTACCACCAGAGGAAAGGGACTATTAATGCACTGTGTATGTCACCGACTGTTGTGGTGTTCTATATAAAGAATTTTAAAAGAATAGTTCCTACTTACAAGGCAATGCATAAATGTTGAGAAAAAAACCTAAAAAGTTACATGCCTACAAAATGGCCCCAATATATAAAAATAACACGAAGATAAATTAAGCAGTGCTCATTTTCTTTACTAAAGGATTTATTACTAGATCCTTTAGTAAGTACATTTAAGTCATAAAAATGAACAAAATTGGACTTAAAGCTTTTCAATATATTTTGTCTGTATTACACAAATGTGGTATAACCCTCACACATTTAACCATGCAACACATATATTAAAAAATGCAGATTATGAAATTGTGAGTTACAAATACACTTGGATTTGAATTTGTTGAGGTCAGATTGCAGATTTGCTGAGAGGAAATATTTATAGCTATGTGTTGGTTTTGTCTCATGGTCATGTCTTATCTGTGAGTTCACAGAATGCTCTTAACTGTATTGAAGTTCCCGAGTGAAATGAAACACCTGACTTAAGAGAAGAAAAATGATCCTCTTAGTGGCATTTTTGCCACAGTAGAGAAAATACTTCGCTTTTGAGAGACACGGGCAGTTTGTACAATGATATTGCATCAGATTTTGTTAATCCTTTTATGTTTATATCACCTTAGATATTATAAATATCCCCAGTTTGAAGTTCTGCCAAGTACTAACTGCTCATTATGAGTTCCAAAGGATGTTATTGAAATGGTGGATGTTATTTATTTATTTATTTATTTATTTATTTATTTATTTATTTATTTATTTATTTGCATAGAGTGACTATTGGTCATGATTCATTGTGTTGTGAGTGTGTTTTAAATTGGTATTTACAGTAGGATTTGTTTATCGCAGGAAACCATAGCTGACAGTCTGTAGTGAATCACAGTTTTGATTTACATTCCATTTTATCTTTGTACATGTGCCAGTGGCATACCAATGTCCCACAGTTTTGACTTATTGCCAATCCTAGTTTCTTGAAGTTCAACTGAGCCTTTATAATTGTCATTCCAACAACCTTTTGTTAATTAAAGAAGTGCCTCAATTTGAATGCAAGCCAGATCTCAGAATTATAACTAGACTGTTTTGACACATCATTATATTACTGAATCAATGAAATGATAATCTAGTATAATTCACTACTCTATTCACTCATATTTTATATGTAATATTTATACAAGTGACATTTATATTGTATAGATTACAATTGGTAAAAAGCAGTTGGTACTGAGGTATGGTAATCTTATTTTTATTTTAACCAAAATATATTGTCAAATACAAATTTGACCATGCCATTAGTTTAAAAACCTCTCATGGCCTCCGTTTACTTTTTAAGGCAGGTAGGCACATATAATATTTACCATGGTTAGGAAACTTTGTATTTGGTCCCTGTGTATCTTTTAAGTCTTTTCTTTCCTACTATTTCCCTTGCTCAACATGCTGAAAATAAACTGTTCTTATTACAAGTCCTTTAAAGTGTCAAACTAATCCCTGTCTCACCCAAAGCTTTAATATTTTATCAGGTAGAATGGTGCTTGTTACAAGGGGTGAAATAAATGGTCCAACTGGTTTATGAAAAAAAAAATGATAGAGGATACGTTACCATATCAAAATAAGTAATAGATCTTCTTTCCAAAATGGAAGTATTGTTTTTTCCTTTTCTTTTTTATTTATTTTATTTTATTTTCCCACACAAGTGGTAAGGACGATTGTACTCTACAGAGGCAATACTTTCTTAATTAGACCACATGGCATAGTGTTGTAAGGAGGGTGGGGGGGGCAAGTTTTTTGCAAGGCAAAGAGGCTTACCTTCAAATATTTAGAATGTTATTGTTTAATATTTTATTATTATTATTTTGTATAACAATTCATTCTTCTCCCTACCTATGCTTTCTCATGTTTTAGGATGTAGTGTGGATATATTTCTTTGTAGGGGATCTGATCTTATTCTAACAGGAACACATGAAGGAAACTGGGCAGCCATTGTAAGAGAAAAAATAAAGTAAGCCCTAAGTCTTTAAAAAGATGAAGTATGGGGTAGAGAAAGAACAGTCAGTAGCAAAACATTGAATCGCATTAAATTATTATTAGGTGTCAGCTTGGGGAGGGCACACATAGCCACAACATAGACCTAAGAAATATGGGCAAAACATTTTGGGGAAACTGCACATATCAATGAAAGGTGTTTATGTATTTATTTAGTGTGTTTTTTTAATTTAAAATATGTATTAAGATATAACAAATAAAAAACAAATTTTAAGCATACAACTTGATAAATAATGTAAATATGTACATTTATGTAACTACCACTAACGCCAAGAAACATTACCTATACTCCTCTTACCTCCTCCCACTTCCCTATCACATTTATTCAACTGTAAGCTCTAAAGAGTAATTTTAGATACCTTGAACTATACTCAACTGATTTCAAAAGCATGCACCCTCTTGTGTCACTTTCAATCAAGATATTTCAGTGAGATTCATACATACTACTTAGTGCAGTCATGATGTGTTCATTGCTATTTTCATATGTCACTCTTTCGTGTGACTATACTACAAATTATCCTTCTACCATGAATGAACATTTAGGTTGCTCTCATGTTGGCGTTATACTGAATAACGCAGCTATGAAAATTACATAGATGTCTAGTTTTTAAAATTGAGATATAATTCACATGCCACAAAAGTAACCATTTTCAAGTGTAAAATTCAGTGTTGTTTAGCATATTCACAAGATTGTACCACATCATCATTATCCAGTTCCAGAATATTTTTTGTCACTTCAAAAAAGAAACCTTATACATCCATTCTCTCTTCCATCCCACCCTCACCCTAAGCACCTGGCGACCTTAGTCTAATTTTTGTCTCTAAGGATTTGTCTGTTCTGGATATTTTATATAAATACTATGTACCGTATGTGATCTTTTGTATCTGGCTTCTTTCACCTATCCTAATGTTTTAAAGATTCCTCCATGTTGCAGCATGTATCAGTATTTAATTCTGTTTTATGTCTGGATATTCATTTGCAGGGACATACTATATTCTGTTTATCTACCATGTTGGACAGTTGAGTTGTTTGCACTTCATAGCTATTGTGACTATACTGCTGTGACATTTGTGTACAAGTTTTGGGGTGAATTTACGTTTTTAATTCTCATGAGTATATTCATAGACAAAGGTTATTATCTTTTTCTTTATAAACTTTGTTTACTTCTTAAAAGAATCAACTTTTTATTTCATTTTCTGTATTATTTTTTATTGTTATTTTGTCTATTTGTTTATTATTTTCTTCCTGCTTGCTTTGGGTTCAGTGTGTTCTTCTATTTCTAATCCTGTAAGGTGGAAGATGCGTTATTCATTTGAAATATTTCCTGTTTTTTCACATAGGCATCTGTGGTTATACATTTCCCTTAATCATTGCTATCTAGGTATAATAGATAGGTTTGGTTATGTTTTCATTTTTGATTGATCTCAAAGTATTTTCTAATTTTCCCTTTTTAACCCTTCTTTGATCCATTGGTTATTTGTTTTTTAATTCATATATTTCTTAACTTCCCAAATTATTTTCTGATCTTGATTTCTAGTATTGTTCCATTGTGGTTGGCAAACACACTTTGTATTATTTCTCAGTTACAAATTTTTGAGACTTTTTTATGGCTAACATATGATCTATCCTCGGAAATGCTCCATGTGCCCAAGAAAAGAATAGGAATTCTGATGTTGTTCGGTCTAGTGCTTTGTAAACATCTGTTAGATCTAGTTGTACATAGTGTTGTACAAGTCATCTGTTTCTTGTTAATCTCTCTCTAGTTTAAACACATAGAATAAGCACTCAGAATATCAGTAAGGATACAGAATAGCACAAATGGACATGATTGGCATATGTAGCATCAAGACCAAACTACTGCAGAACTCATGTTAGTTTCAAGTACAAGTAGAATATTTTCAACAATCGTCCATATAATGAGCCATAAACTTAGTCATAATATATTTCAAAGTACTAAAATCACACTGAATATATCTGCCGATCACTGTACAATTAAAATAGGAACAAAAAAAAGAATATGTCTGGCAAATCATTACAGATTCACAAATTACAAAATATGCTCTGAAATTACAATGGAAATTAGAAAATTTTCTGAATTGAATGATAATCAGTTTACAATCTATACAAACTTGTGAGAGATATATATGCTTTGTGATTAATTTATATTCTTATACATATGCGTATATTAGAAAAGCAACAAAGACTGAAAAGAATGGACTAGTATTTTTTTCTAGAAATTGGAGAAATTATAAGAAAATAGAAGAAATTAAAGAAATAGGAAAATATAATAAAAGGGATCAATAATCTCCCTTATATTCTCTCCCTGAGGAAACTTACTAGAAGATTATCTTTAGAAATGTAGAACAACTGAAGATACATTGAATATATATTTATCTCTAAGAGAAAGAGTAAGAGATAAACATAAGGAAAGTATATGTGAGTTAAATGCTCTGATATTTTAGATAAAGTAACACAATCAAAACTGTTTAAAAACATGACAGTATGGAAAGTAAAATCAATTCTATCACCATCTATAGGAAATAATTGATTTATTTGAAATACGGTGTTAGAGAAGAGCTCTGTGGATACCCTGGAGCACCAGAAAGATGGACAAGTGGATCCTAGAGCAAATTAAGAGTGAAATATCACTGGAGGCAAAAATGACAACACGGAAGCTGTCTTACTTTAGGCACATCATGAGGACACAGGGTTCTTTGGAAAAGACAATAATGCTAAGAAAATAGAAGGCCCTGGAAAAGAAGAAGACCAAACACGAGATGGACAGACTCCATAAAAGAATCCATAGGCTGAGTCCACGGGAGCTGAGCAGGGTTGTGAGGACCAGATACTGTGGATGTCAGTTATTCAGAAGGTTATCAGGAGTAGGAGCCGACTCAATGGCAAGCAACATCAACAACCTGAATCAAGTATTTACTTGATTGCTTTCAAGTATTTACTGGGAATAAAACACACTACTTCAGGTTGGATTTGAAAGGAGGAGAGGAGGAAGAAAAGGGTGCTTGTTGAATTCAGTATTGCTCATTAAAGGAAACAATGGACAGCATCCGAAAAAGTGAGATGACTGTGAATGTTCTAAAAAAAATAATATAAAAGGTAACCACTAGTTTAAAACTGCAAACTTTTCTAAATACTAAAATATGTGATGAGAGAATAAATGACCAAATATTGATATACCTACGTGTGAATAAAACTTATAAAAATATGGTATTAGAGGCTAAGTATATCAATTGTAGTAATAACCAAATTAGGTTAAATTACCAGTTGAAAATATTTTCTTCTTGGCTGAAAAGTATGCTCTATAGAAGGGACAGACATATGAAAACAACATTCAAAGTGATCAGAATAAAAGGATGCAAATTAGAAAAATAATATAAAATAATTAAACACCAACATTGAAAAAGTTATTAAAAACCAACAATAAACCAAAAGAAAACAGAAAGAAGAACTTGAGATTATCGCCACCTAAATTAAAATGCACCTCAGGTTATTGGTACTGAAGCTGTGAATAAACAAAATTCCTACTCTTATGGATCATTCAGATGCTTTAGATAAAAAAAGGATAGGGAGGCAAGTTGTTTTCTTTTCTCCTCAAAGCTGCAGCTTAAGGCAGCAATTATTAACACCATATGGCTACTATTTTACTATACATACACAAATCTTTGATATATTGAAATATTTAAGACTTATCAGTGGAGATAATACTTATTGATAGTCACAAAATAAAGGCACTATTCCTTCACAACTTCCTTACACTAATAATTTACAGTGTATTGGGTTTGTGCAAAAGTAATTGTGGTTTAAAAGGTTAAAAATAATTGCAAAACTGGCAATTACTTTTGCACCAACCTAATATTTACAGGCATATCTCAGAGATAGTGGGGGTTCTGTTCCAGTCCACTGCAATAAAGTGAGTGGTGATATTTTTGCTGGTGGAGGGTCGGTCTTGCCTTCATTTTGTAAAAAAAGCAACATCGGTGAGGTGTAATAAAACAAGGTATATCAGGACGGTATATTTCAGGACAGTTTTTCTTTCTAGAAATATCTATTGAAATAATATTTTTTTTCTGTGCATCAACATTTGTAAGAATATTTGGATGGACATGATGGTTCTGTTTGATCAATATTAATTTAAAGCTGCTGGATTTCCTTGGAGAGCTAATCAAGAAGGTAGACATTTTTCCACATTAATGTTGTCAAGTGACAGTCGATTTAAGAGGTAAGGAACATTATTTACTTACAAAGAAAATGTTTTCCCTTATGCAATTACCGTTAGAGGAATCATTAGCCACAACAAAAGCTCTATGAGTCAGTTAAACATATGTCTCATTCTATAATTTATACTTCTTAACAGTCTGTGATCCCTTGGGTCAATGTTACTTTAGAAATACAGAGAGAACCCTAAAACTAAATAATTTCTATTATAAAATGAACATGTAAATTATCTGCTAAATTACTTGTACTTAATTAGTAATTTTGCATAATGACATACATTCTCTTTGGGTCTCTTCAGGCTTTGACAGATAACACTTTACAAATGTTACTTAAGTTCCAATTACAGCACAAACCTTGTAGAAATATACTATTAATCTAAATATACAAATGTTAGCAATCCTGGTAATCCTTAGGCAAATTATAATTCAACATGTCTGCTAAAGGGTACCTTGGCTCATTCTGAATGTGGTGTTTCTTACGCTGCTGATCCTTACACGAGACACTAAAGATGTCAATTTTTTTTAAATTATAGGTGGATAACACATTGCACAATTATTAGAATTAGCTCATTTCACGTTTAATTTAGAAATTCAAATTACAAAAATATGTATCTTCTGATATAAAAGCTGTCTTTTTTGGTAATTAACATTAACCATGTAAGACAAACTACTAGTATCACACCCACAGTGTTTCACCCTTATTGTTCTAATCTTGTCATCATTGCTTTGTGTCTTAAGCTATGATGGGGATCAGAATTTGCCACCCCAAAATATACCTTTTGAGATATTGATTTTCAGCTGGGTATTCTTAAGAAATAAAAGATTCAGAAAGAACCTTTGATAGATGACTGGATTAAGAAACTGTGGTACAGTTATGCAATGGAGTATTATGCAGCCATAAAGAAGAAACCAATCTTAACCATTTGCAACAACATGCATGGACCTAGAGAACATTATGTTAAGTGAAATAAATCAGACAGAGAAAGACAAGTACCATATGATCTCACTTATATGTAGACTCTAAAGAAGAGAATAAGTGAATGAACTAATCAGAAACAGCTTCGGAGACATAGAGGAAAAACTGAGGGTTGCTAGATGGGAGTGGGGGTAGGGATAAGGGGGAAGGTGAGGGGATTAGAAAGCACAGGCAGTAACCACAAGATTGCCACAGGGTTACGAAAGTCAATTTGGGGAATGTAATCAATAATGTTATAAAGATTTTGTAGGGTGTCCGATGGACACTTGTCTCATTAGGGAGACCATCTCAGGGAAGATGTAGATTCCTGATCACTGCACTGTACACCTGAAGATGAAGCTGAACAATAATGAATGTCAACTACAAGTTTATATATATATACACACACACATATATACATATATATATACACATATATATATACATACATATATACATATATATACATATATATATATATATGTATATATGTATGTATATACTTACAAGAAGCGGAGTACAACATTAGGAATAGAGACAGTGGAAATGCAAAATGGCCGTGTGTGATGTCAGAGGGATAGTGGATGGGGGAAGGGAGGTTGACACAGTGTGAGGGATAGAAATGATAAACGTCTAAGTATTACTTTGTTTTGTGCACCTGAAACTAACAAAATAAAAAAGAAAGTAAAACATGAAATTGTTGTTTAAAAAAAGAAAAGAAAGAAAGAAAGAACCTTTGACCCACCCTTTTACCTGCCTAAAGGAATTCAGATAGAAAAAGCTGCTTTAGGAAGGGAACCTTAGCGTGTTCACCTTAGCACAAGCACCTACATATACGAATTAAGTGTGGCACACAGGGAAGATCTGAGTGGGTTTTTTTGTTAATCCTCCTCTGTGTCCCACTGTTTTGGGGCGGTCCAAGCAAGAATTTGTTTACCACGTTTGTTCTTTCTCATCTACCTGTGAATAGGCTGCTTTCTCTTTGAAATCCCTGCCCCTTGCCTGTCCTTTGTCCAGAATGGCATATAAGCCTCAGCTGCCGAATACGTCCTCAGGTCTCATGTTCTTATGAAGTCCCTGTATATACATAGGTAATGAATCTGGTCATTTTCTCCTGTTAATCTATTTCATGTTGATTTGATTATTAGCCCAGCCAGAAATAATCAGAAGGTGGGAGGGAAATTGTTTTTCCACCTTCACAGGCTAAAATATATATAAAATCAACAAAACCAAAAGTTGGTTCTTGTAAATGATTAATGATTAATGAAACTTTGGTATATGACTTATCAAGAATAAAATGCAGACTAAAATTATCAGGAATTTAAAATGGAGTCATCACTCAGATTCTGTAGTCATTACTAAGCAAATGATAGAATGCTATGAACACATTTACTTCAATATAGTTAACAATTATAATAATTTACAATATCCATGAAAAACATGACTTACATAACTGAAATAAGAAAGGACAAAAAATCTGATGTAGTCTAATCTACTTATAAAATGGATCCATTATTAAAATCTGTTTGCAAAGAATACTTCAAGATCAGAAATCTTCATCAGTGAATTTTCCCAAAATTTTAAGTAGGAAATTCCAAGATTTTTACATAAAATTGTTCAGAGAATGCAGACTTATAATACTTCTTAACGTATAATGCAGCGATTCTTGACAACAAAATCTGAAAATAGTATTGAAAGAATGATTACAATGTCTTGCAGATAGCACATGCAAAGATCTTAAACAAAAATATTACAATAAGAAATTACTATTTTTTTTAAAGTGGTGAAGGCGTAGTTTATTAGAAGAGACAGTGTACTCCAAGGAAATAGAAGCAGACCCGAGCAGTAGAGAATGGCTCAAGGGCCCAAGGTGACATTATTAGGAGAAAAAGTACACTCCAAAGAGTTTGGAGCGGGCCAAGCAAAAGAAGAGGCTCAAAAGGCCAGTAAGAAATTACTTCCGTCAGAAAATTTCAGAGAGACAAACACAAGCCATAGAAAGAGAAAAAATAGTTATAATTCATACATCTGATAAATATTATATGATATAATTATATCAGATTATATGAAGCACTCCTATAAATCAATTAATAAAATAGTGACAATCCATTAAAATATTGGGCAGAGTTAAAAAGACATTTAAAAATATGTATATTCAAATAACCAATATAAATATAAAAGTCCATTTGACTTTATTTGCTGCAAATTAAAATTATGAGGCCAATCCCTAGGATCATTAAAATGCAAAAATGTATGTAGTCAGGAATGAAGATAATTTGGAATTTTACACAGGCTGATGGGAGTGTAATTTAGTATAATCCATTTGAATATCCTTTGGAATTATGTACTAAACTTATTCAGTCCCGTATCAGTTTACAGGTATATTATACTGAATAGAAATATGTATTTATGTTCAAAATTAATACATGGACCAGTTTGTTCACAGAAGCATTATTCAGAATATCTGAAAACTTAAAACAATCAAGTATTCATAAACACTAGATTGATTCAATGAATTATATCTTTATTCAGTGGAATAAAAATAATTAGAATGAAGAAAAAAATGCAACTATCCTCAATAACATCTTTTAAATTTTACAAATATGCTGTTGAGTGTGAAAAACCAGGCACAGATAAATAGTACTTTGTACTTTCATTAATATATAACATCTAAAACAGAAAAAAAAAAAGCTACCACATTAGTAATTAGTGTAATTTTTATATCTGCTAGGGAAGAGTGTCAGGGATTGTGAGTAAAACTGGTACTAATGAATAGATATTATGACAATGTATCAGTCTATACACATAAAATCTGTTCTCTTCAAAATGCATAGTATATAGTTTACTAAGAGTCCACTACAAAAATTATATGGCAGAACTACCTAAGAAAGATGTCTCAAGGACTCTTGAGTGCATCTGTAAAACTATTGCACCTACCCTGACTATCAAGTAACTGGGTGCATGTAACAACAGAAGACTGACACACTGATGATATAGATGGAAGAAAGGGACAGCAAAATCTAAATGTAGCGCTAACACCATTCTGGGAGTGACCCTGGTGGGTCAGCGAGGCTGGAGCTGTTGAGAAGGGGCTGCCCAGGTACCTCCATTTCGCTGTCTTGGCTGATCATTCTGAAGTCACCTTGGCAGCTTCAGTGGGATAAGTGGGGAGTTCTCATTGTCATCTTGTGGGCAACAAGATGGCCGTGCAGGAGTTCAAGGTCCCTCCCATTGGTGCAACAAACTTCAGGGAAGTCATGCACATTGGAGCGGAGATTTAGGACAACCTGAAAAATATGTTCAAGAACAAATATGTGAAAGATGCCACCAGTCTGGGGGCTGAAGGCAGGTGTGTTTCTGGAGAATAAAGAAGCCCTTAGCTGCTGAAAAAGCAGTGGGTATAGCCAGCTACAGGGATAAGCTTGTCATTGGCATGGACGTGGCTCCCTCTCAGTTCTTCAGATTGGAAAAGTGTGACCCGAACTTCAAGTTGCCTGATGACCCCAGCAGGTAAATCACAACCCACTAGTTGGCCAACCGGTACAAGCCCTTCATCAAGGAGTACCCAGTGGTGTCTGTTGCAGACCCTTGGCTGCGGTGACTGAAGCTCTGCCGAAGTTCACTGCCAGTGCAGCAATCCAGGTAGGAGGGGATAATCTCACAGTGACGAACCTGAAGCAGATTTCCAAGGCTGTGGTTCAGATATCACGTGGCTGCCTCCTGCTCAGTGTGAACCACATCAGCTCCGTGACCAAGTCTCTTCAGGTGTGCAGGCTGGGCTTGTCCAGTGGGTGGGGCATTGTGGTGTCTCATTCAGCATTCTGGGAGACTGAATATACCTGCATCGTTGACCTAGGGATGGAGTTCTGCGCTGGGTAGTTCCAGACTGGTGCATCTGGCCAATCCGAGCACTTGGCCAAAGACAGCCAGTTCCTCAGAGTTGAAGAGGATCTGGGCAGCAAGGTTAAGTTTGCTAGCAGGAACTTCAGAAACCACCTAGCCACAGAAGCTTTAGGCAGGTGAGCCCTTCACGCTTCAGTCACTAGTTGGCCAGTTAGGCCTCTCTGCTCCTGAGGTTCACAGGTCAAGTTCCCATTTGATCATTGCAGGGGCCTCTGGTACTTAACTCCCCTGTCTCATCCCTGGGATGTTCTCTCACTGCTTTCTTAGAACTGCTTCAGAAGCTGAGCTTCGCAATCCGGAACCCTGTGGGACACTAGCTCTATAAACATGGGATTGGCCAAAATCATTGTGTTTCTCACTTGGCTTCCCACCAAGTGTCTGCAGCCATGTATGTTTACAGTGAAATCACTCAGGTATCCATAGGCAATACCCCCATGGTTTCGTGTGCAATATAAAAAGTCCTCGTTGACTAGAAAAACATTTTTTAAAATTATCGGAAAGGATATGTACTTAGAAGAAGTTAATATCAGGAGAAATTGTCTATACCCCTTCATTTTATTCTTATCATCATATTTTTTTGTTGTTGTTGTTGTTTGTTTGTTTGTTTTTTGGTGAACAAAGAAAAACTGAAGGAAAACAATTTTTACAAAGTACTGAAAAAAATCCAGCCATGTTTTTGGGGAATAATGATTTGCATACACAATGATGAGATCTTAACTTTTTATACTTTTTATTTTTACTGTGAGTTGCCATACATATACAGTAAAGTACATAGAATAAGGTACAGCTCCATGATTTTCACACAAATGCCTGAATATTCAAACATTTAGCAGTAGAGACTAAAGTTAAGCCACTGGTATGACACTATCCTTTGAGTTCAGTTAGCCACCCTTGATTGATTACATTGGATCCTTTCCACCCTTGTAGGGTAAGTTATTCACCTACATATTCTGGGTGACCAAGATGACCTTAAAGTGCCCCTCAGCTTCACTAAACTAGATAGTTTCTTGTTTTTACCCTAACTATGGCTTCAGAACTGTCTTTTCTCAGAACATTTATCTCAGAAAATTTTCAATTGTTAATTAATTTTCTGTCCCTCTGAAATGTATGTAAATCTTCTCCTAACCTCCTGTCAGTTTTATAACTCCAGGAAATGTCTTTCTCAAGGACCTGGGAAACATCTCTTTGAAATGTAGACATCAAAGGAGATAACAACGGAGATAACACCCTATTTCTAAGGAAAGGTGGGAACCTAACTTCAATGGGCAAGAATTAGCAAGTAGCCTGATTACAGAGAAAAACAGTTGCAAACTCAGGAATAACTCAATGTGCTGGACACATACCATTGATGAATCCCACCTCCAAAGTCATCTAATACTTTTCCACTAGTTCGCCCCAATTTTTTAAAACTCTCCCACCTTTTGTTTAAGTGGAGGTGAATTCAGTCTCTTTCTCTTTTGCAATAGTCTTAAATAATGTCTTCCTTGTCTTTTTAACTTTGCCTGTTGCATTTTTTGTTTTGACATGGATGTGGCTCTGTGTTTTCCTTCTCTGATTGCAGTGCCTTGGTAAGTAGTCTACTCAAGGCCTGAGAAATGGACTGATTTATCATAATGGGATCATGATCAGTGCCTTGGAAAATCAATTACAGTGTGGCAAAGGTGGTACAACAATGAGCAAAATGTCCATGGAATTGTTTGACCCTAATACCTATAATATTTCCAGTAGATAGAATACCTTCGTCTTAGTGATTTCTCACGATTGTTCCCAGTGACATAACAGTAATTTTTACCTCATTGAGCAACGTATGGCCTTCTGGACTAGAGGACCTGGTTCTGAGAGGTAGGGCATGTTTACTCAACAGCATATTAAGGACTCAACTGAAAAAGAATTAACTCAATTTAGTTATTTTGAGCACCCCCCCCACACACACATGCCAGTAAAACAATAGGTAAAAAAGGAGTTACTATAGTGGCAGGGATAAGTGACCACAATTTTCAGGAGGGGGAGGAGTTGCTGCTGTGTAATGGGGGCTGGAAGAAGTATGTCTGGAGCTAAGAAGATTCCTCAGGCTTCCTCTCAGTGCTTCATTGAGTCAAGATCTGAAATAACGATCGTGGGAAACACAATCTGACCAAGACATGGTAACCCAATGTTTGAAGTCCTCAGGCAGAAAGGTATGGCTTATCACACTGGGCAGGTACCAGTGCCTAACTGGAGTGTTGGTTTCAAAGAAAATTTGGTATGAGAAGGAGAAGAGAAATATAAAGAATGTCAGCTGTGGCCAGCGTCAGGACCATCTACAGCAGCAGGGATGTTTACTAACCGTCATTTTATATTGGTGGATTTTTGTTGTTTTTATTTTTTTTTTAATGTGACTAATTTTAAGAAGTAGTAACATTAAGTAGCATCTATAGTACTCTGGGAATTGATGAATAAATATACAGCACCCTTGCCTCTCAAGTGAGAGAATTTTGAAATGTGATTTTTACACGCTTTCTAGAGTTTCTCCAATAGATTAAATTCCATTTCCTCAAATGGTAGCTGACTGAAATACAACCTTCATCATTACTTTTTTTCCCCTATCATTTTCTCACATCTCTACCAATGACATTTGTGCTCCAAAATAATTATTTGTGCTCAAGATTTTATCTCAGTATCTCTTTCAGGAACACACACACACACACACACACACACACACAGTGATCTGTGACCATTAGCTATCAAAGGAGGGGATAACTTCTAAATCCCCATGTTGTATACAATGGTGGTCATCTGATAATTATTTAAGATCCTGATAGAATGGTATTTCCAGATCAAATTGAATACCTTGTCTCTCTTTTTGTTCATGAAGGTATATAATGAATGTTGTTTTATATAAATCTGTACAAATATTATTTACCATATAATAAGCAAACTTTTGTGATAAGATAAAGGTTATCTTGTTTACTTACTTGACCTTGGATTTCCAGATAAATTTGTCAGATTTCATTCCTCAAAAATAAATATTAAAAAAACAGTTAAGTCCTCGGTAAATTGTATAGGATCAGAAGTATGTCTTGGGATTAAGTTAACAGGAATTGAAATAAACACCATGCCACATTGGTGAATGAACATTGCCTTTTCTTATATTTAAATTAGGAATCATTTTCAAGCAAGAGTATTTACTACTTATTAGTTTACATTATATTTTTAAAAATGAAACTGAAAAAATAAGTTTAGATTTTTAGTTTGGGTCAGCATGTGATTAAAAATATGGCACTATAACTTGTTGACTAACGGAAGTAGGAATTTGTAGTACAAAAGTGAATGGAATAAACAGTGTAATTGATTATGTGAAAAACACTGATTTATGGAATAAAAGTGCATTATTTTGTAATGAAAATATTTTTGTTGTGTTCTTTATCAAGGTGAAAATATAGCATGCTTCACTAATTTGATTACTGTGTTCCTAATTTTTTTTTTCTGAGTAAATTTCTTATACAGAAGAACTGTCATTCTTAATTATTGTATTGCATTTTAATTAAAATTATGAATTTCAAATATTTTATCATTTTCATCATTATACATGAGTGATATGATGGCCATTTGCTATGAGAATGTCTTACACTGAATTAAAATGTATTTGCCCTGATTATATCATCTATATTTTATCAACTTTAATGACTGAGGAAGTTCAACAGAATGCATCAACTATTTTTTTTTAATCTAGCAATTTGTATTTTATGAATATATCCTTTGAAATTATTATTATAATTGTTATCAAGTTAAGAAATGATGTGTGAAGCCACGACAGACCCAAAATAAAAACTATCAGAATTTGGGCATATGTAAATATGTGTATCTCACATATGTGCACATTTTACTAAGTTTATTATCCATATAAAAAACATTCCCAATACAAAATAAATCAGCAGCCATATTTTGTCTTAGAAAGCTTTAGACATTGGCCTGCCCGTGACTGGATGTATAAAAATCACATTATCACTGCCATATTCAACATAGAGTGAAATGGTTATTTTAGAACCACTTTTTCACAAATTTCTTTACTCGAGTTTAAATTCCCCAAACTAAATGTTTCCAAATGTCTAATAGCAGGGAGATGCTTGTTTGAGATAATATATACTTCTTTGTAGGCCTAAAGAATTACACTGTTTGTGAAATCCTATCCTAGAAAAACATGGTATTCAATTCATATAAACAGTCATTTTTAGGAAGTATTAGGAATCTATTTTCCTTAAGTATAATTTCTGCTAAGTCTCAGAGACCAAATGGATAACTCTTTGTTGGCCCTTATGTACTTCCCTCCCCCCCCCATGACCACCTTAAGAGGCTTCTTTGAATAGTAGCATTGCATTTTATGATCTCTCTGGTCTCCATTTATGCTTCAGTAGCCCCATTTACATTTGGCTCACTCACTGAGCAATACTGCCGAGTTTCTAAGAAGGAAGCAGCTATATATGGACAGTTAAATTGAGCAATAGCTCTAAATTTACATTCTTTGAATGTCTCTTTTCATTCCTATCAACATTCTTTGGGATTTTGTTCTTTTCCTTTTTTCATTGTTTATGTTAGCCTACATTTCTACCCGTCTTTTGTTTCCTTTTTCTTTGTTCTTATAAATAAAAATAATATCTGAAATGTGCTTTATTCTGTTTCATTTAAAATTTTTTTTTTCCATTTAAACAATACATATCTATAGGCAACCTATCATCAGAATTATTTTGTTAACATTTGAGAATTCTGTATGTCAGATAGGCTCATGAAGGCACAAGAGCATAGTATAACAATACTAATTATACTTGAGAAAGATAATGCAGCTTGTTTACTGGGTCTGCAAACACTTGAGGGTGACATGAAAAGTTAGAGCATTGATGTTCAAATGATTTCAAATAACTTCAGACTATCTCCTGGCAGTCATTTTGTGTTTTGTACTTCACAGATGTTTTAATTATATGCATCAAAGTTGGTTCTCAAATTATAAACAAGGAAAAAATAAGACAGCATAAATTTTTACATAGACAAGGGCAGGATGAATCAGATTAGAAGGGGGGGGGAAATAACTAAAAGCTGTAGTTTGAATTAAAAATAATTTTAATGTAATTGAATTGAGATATGCAAATATACTTTGAAAGCTGTCTGATGAAAGTGCATCTAAAAGCAGATTCTAAATCACAGCAGGATCCTTAGCATAATAAAGTCAATGAGAAAAATAATTATAACTGTAAATCCATAGTTTATAGTTGATCTGAAGTATTTCTTTCATGTAAACAAAGCTGAACTGCTTTGTAAGCTGGTAGTCAATGGTTTAGAGAAAGCTCATTAAGCTGTTTTATTTTTTTCCTGTGTCCCTGCCTCAGTTACAGGACAATTTTAATTATAAATAAATGATTTATGAAATCAATAGATATATATTAAAATAAAATTGAATCTTTTAAAGTGTGATTTGTGCAACCCATTGGAAAGATGGTGATAAATACACAGAGGATATTTAACAGGTGTGTCTACCGATGGAAAATTCAAGTGAAGGTTGTAATTTAATGTGCTAGAAAAAATGGAAACACAGGGATAATGGTACGGAAGTTACTATTTTGCCTATAGAGTTGTTCAGTTGAACCCAATTCTCTATTACTGTCTTTTACCAACTTGTTGCTAATTTATGTGAACTGAGCTTTACTGATCAAATATAAATACTTGCAGGGGAATTTTACAGTGCTTTTGATTAATGCAAAGAAAAAGATAATGTAACATGTTTTTAAAATAAATAAATGTTGACTTCTGATACAACATGGTATTCAAATCTTGGGCTATTTTGGCTTCTGACTGGGAGGTTACCTTTGAGATTAAGGCATTTTAAATAAAATCAGTTCCCATCAGAAATTTTGCATATTTCTTTTTGAACATTTCAGTTGTCATGAGTAGAATATACAGCCACAATGTAAAAATAATAAAAATAGATATATTGAAAACCTGGGCCTTCCTTTTTGTCTAATAGTAGAAAATATGAGTCTCTATTGAAAATAAATTTTAGCCATGCTGTTAAATTCCAGAAAGGCAACTGAAAGCACTTCTAAAATTTTTTTTAATTTAATTATCATTATCTAACATTAAACCCATTTAAAATCCCCCTTGTATTTAGCTGATTAATACATCTTTGTAATTTACTTATGAACTCTAATTGATTCAAGACTGAGTTATAGTGCTTACTTTTTTCTTACGGTTTATTTGATTTGATTTGTTTTGTTTTACCTGACTTGAAATAATAGACACTAGACACTCAGTGACAGTATGCCTGGGGATGTATTATTTTTGAAACAAAACATAATCAATACATATGGATGTTGTGATCTTAACACATTCTTCTTACTTAACTATTAAGGTTATTTATTTTTCAAGTGAACCTAATGATTACTATCTTTTCAATAATTTCTTCAAAACAAATGGAGCTCTGGCAGAAGAATGCACCACTAAAAACAACAACTGGTAATATTTTTAAGAGGTATTAAAACACATACACATACACATACACATACACACACATACACACCAGGGAAATACGCATGCAGAATAATATGAATATATGTTATCTTCTCCTTTTAGAACAAGAAATGCAATAAGCAAAAAGATTATAGCTTTGGTTACATCTTATGCAAGTAATAAAAGAAAGGGAAGCAAAGGAGTTAAAAAGGAGAAAAAGGGCAGGTGGAATATTCTCCAAGATATTCCATGTTAGGCCACAAAACAAGTCATTGAAAAAGATTAAGATCATATAAAATATATTTTCTGATCACAGTGGAATGGAACTAGAAATTAACAGCAGAAGGAAAGTGGAAAATTCACAAATATGTGAAAATTAAACAACATACTCTCAAATAACCAATGGGTCAAATAATAAGACATGAGGGAAACTAGAAAATATCTTGAGATTTATGAAAATGAAAACAACATACGAAAATATATGAAACGCAATAAAAGCAATGTTAAGAAGGGAATTTATGCTTACAAACATTTACATTAAAAAAGATCAGTCAACTACCTAATTTTACACCATAAGGAAGTACAAAAAGAACAAATTAAATCAAGTCTATCAGAAGAAGGAAATAATAAAGATTATTACAGAGGTAAATAAAGAAAAACAATGAAACCAAGATTTTGTTCTTCAAAGAGATCAACAAAATTGACAAACCTTTAGCTGGACTGACTAAGAAAATAAAAGGAGAAGACAAAAATAACTAAAATCAAAAATAAAAGTAGGAATATTACTACGGATTTTACAAAAATAAGAGGGAGTGTAAGAGGGCACTATAAATAGTCATATGCCAGCAAATCGGATATCCTAGATTAAATGACCAAATTCCTAGAATCAAACAAATTACCAAAAGTGCATTGTGAGACCTTAGAAAATCTGATCAGGCCTGTAACTAGTAAAGTCGATTGAATCAACAAAAACTTCCCAGATGGCTTCCCTGGTAAATGTTACTAAATATTGAAAGGATAATGAACCCCAATCCTTCTCAACCTATTCCCAATAACTGAAGGATATTGCAGTGTCTGAATCTACCTAAGTTTATCTATTCACCCACTGAAGGTCTTCTAGGTTGCTTCCAGGTTTTGGTAATTATGAGTAAGCCTGCTCTAAACATCTGTGTACAGGTTTTTCTGTGTGGGTATGAGCTTTCCACCCCTTAGGGTGAATACCAAGGAGTGCAGTTGCTGGCTTGTATGGTAAGATTATGTTCATTTTTGTGAGAAGCAGCCAAACCATCTTCCAAAGTGGCTGTACCATCCTGCGTTCTCACCAGGAGTGTGTGATGTATGAAGTTGCTCCACGTCCTCACTAGCATTTGGTGTTGTCGGTGTTCTGGAACTGGCCATTCTGAAGGTGTGTAGTGGTATCTCATTGTTGCTTTGATTTGCGTTTTCCTTGATGACATGTGATGTAGAGCATCTTTTCATATGCTTGTTTGCCATCTGTGTGTGTTCTTTCATGAGGTTCCATTTAGGTCTTTGGCCCACTCTTTTAGTTGTGTTCTTTGTTTTCTTATTGTTGAGTTTTAAGAATTCTTTGTATATATTGTATAATAGTCCTTTATCAGTTCTATCTTTTACAAATATTTCATTCCAGTCTGTGGCTTGTCTTCTTATTTTCTTGACATTACCTTTCACAGAACAGAAGTGTTTTTTGTGTTTTTTTTTTAATTTTTAAGAAAACGAGTTTATCAATTTTTTTTTCATGAGTTATGTCTTTGTTGTTGTATCAAAAAAGTCAGTGCCATATCCAAGGCCATCTAGGTTTTCTCCTGAGTTATCTTCTAGGATTTTTGTAGTTTTGCATTCCATATTTAAGTCTATGATCCATTTTAAGTTAATTTTTGTGAAGTGGGTAAGATCTGTGTCAAGAGTCACATTTTTGCATTTGTATTTTCAGTTGTTTCACTATTATTTGTGGAAGAGACTGTATTTGCTCCATAGTATTGCTCTCATTCCTTTGAAGAGGTCAGTTTATTATATTTATGTGGGTCTATTTCTGGGCTTTCTATTCTTTCCCATTGATCTGTTTATCTGTTCTTTTGCAACACCAGATCACCTTGGTCACTGTAGATTTATAGTAAGCCTCGAAGCTGGGTATTGCGAGTCTTCCAACCTTCCATATTGTGTTGGGTATTTTGGGTCTTATATCTTTTCCATACAAACTTCACGATCAGAATGTTAATGTCCATAGAATAAAGGTTGTAATTTCTGAAATCTGTAAGAATCGAGTATTAGTATTTCCCAGTGTCATGCGGCTATGGTGGATCAGTCAACGTTGTTAACTTAAAGTAATTTCATGTTTATTTATTACTCCTATAGCTGTGTATGGGAAATTTTTAGTTCTTTTCAGTTCACATAAGAGTATAGTAGTCCCAGTGTCACATGTGTTTTAATATAATATAATTTGCCACACAAACTCTGAAGTTTTACAGTCTGTCTTTTGGAAGGAAATAGACTTCATGAATCTCACTTATTTATGTGAGTAGTTTTTTAGGTATCAGGTCTTTTATGGTTAGCCTGACTCCTACTCAATAGGAGTAAGGTGCTCGGTGAGCGATGCCTATAAAAATTGTCTTAGATTTGCAAACTTTGCAAGTTGAGAGCCATTGCCTGGACTAGGCAAGGGCCCACACCCAAAGCTCCACAGGGTTATGATAAGAGAAATTGAACCAGCTACAAATAATTATGTTAAGAGAAGAGTGATTTCAAAAGCTTTATGCTAATTTGTCATTTTTTTAAAATATTATTGTCTTTTCATTGGTAAGTTTTCCTTGTCTGAATCAAAACTTCTGCTGAAGGAGTTCTCACTGACGCAATAAGAGGTAGGTTAGAATGTCCATATTAGAGAGATTAAATCACTTCATTTCTTTAGTACCCTTACAGCTTATGTATCTCTTAATTATACCAATGACTGCTTGCATACATTATTTTTAGTTGTGTACGTGTCCTACATCTCCCATTATATTGTAATTTCTTGACAACATAGACTATGTACTATTGTTATTTTTATTATTAATTTCATTATTTTCACTTCAAACAGTGCACTATTGTGACCTTACATATAATACGTGACCAGTAAATGTTTAGTTGATCCCTTCTTATATACCAATCTTAAAGGCACCAGATGTGTTTGCCAATTTTGTCAATTGCCAAGTAATGGTTCTCCAGATGAACAGAACCAATAGGATGCATATATAATAAGTAATTGACTCAGGCAAATTATGAAGGCTGAAAAGTCCCAAGATATACAGTTGGCAAGCTGGAGATTCAGGAGAGCCAGTAGTGTAGCTCCAGTCGAAAAGCTAGCAATCTTGAGACCCAAAAGCTGATGTTACCAAAGTTTGAGACCAAAGTCAGGAAAAAACAAAACAAACAAACAAACAACAACAGCAACAAAAACAATTCCCCAGCTCAAAACAGTCAGGTAGTAAGAGTTCCCTTACTACCTGACTGTAGGAGGTAGTAAGGGAACTCTTACTACCTGACTGTTCATCCATTTGTTGTATTCAGACCTTCCACTGACTGACGGAGGCCTACCCATTGGGCAGAACAGTCTGCTTAACCTAGAATACATACTCAAAGCTTAATCTCATGTAAAACTCCCCCACAGAATATTTGAACAAGCGGCCAGGCATCCTGTGGCCCAGTCAATTTAACACATAAAATTCAGAATCACACCACATAATGGATATTCTTATGAATACTTCTCACACTGTTCACCTGTTTTATGATGCTTCCACCAACCTTTCCCTGGATAAAATGTGTCCCTCCCCATTTCATGATTTCATGCTGGATGACCGTCCTTATTTTTCATAACATTACCCCTACAAATGACTGGATACGGGATTTTTTTTTTTTTTTAATTTATTTTTAATTTATTGGGGTGACAATTGTTAGTAGAATTACATAGATTTCAGGTGTGCAATTCTGTATCACATCATCCATAAGTCACACTGTGTGTTCACCACCCAGAGTCAGCTCCCCTCCATCACCATACATTTGATCCCCCTCACCCTCATCCCCCACCCCCCAACCCCCTTACGCTCTGGTAACCACCAAATTACGTTCCCCAGATTAATTTTCAAACCCCGTGGACATCCTGTGGTCACCGACTGCCCTCCAATCCCCTCCCCCTCCCCCCACCCCCCACCCCTCCCGCCCATCTAGCAACCCTCAGTTTTTCCTCATTGTCTCCCAAACTGTTTCTGATTAGTTCATTCACTTATTCTTTTCTTTAGAATCCGCAAATAAGTGAGATCATATGGTACTTATCTTTCTCTGTCTGACTTATTTCACTTAACATAATGTTCTCTAGATCCATCCATGTTGTTGCAAATGGTAAGATTTCTTTCTTCTTTATGGCTGCATAATACTCCATTGTATAAATGTACCACAGTTTCTTAATCCAGTCATCTACCGATGGGCATTTTGGTTGTTTCCATGTCTTAGCTATTGTGTATAGTGCTGCAATAAACATAGGAGTGCATAAAGATTTTTGAATTGAAGTTTTGGATTTCTCCGGATAGATACCTAGGAGTGGAATTATTGGATCATAAGGTAGTTCCATTTTCAGATTTTTGAGATACCTCCATACTGTTTTCCATAGCGGCTGCACCAGTCTGCAATCCCACCAACAGTGCACAAGCGTTCCCTTTTCTCCACATCCGCGCCAGCACTTGTTGTTTGTTGATTTATTGATGATAGCCATTTTGACTGGGGTGAGGTGGTATCTCATTGTGGTTTTTATTTGCATTTCTCTGATGGTTAGTGAGGTTGAGCATTTCTTCATATGTCTGTTTGCCATCTGTATGTCCCTTTTAGAAAAATGTCTCTTCAAGTCCTCTGCCCATTTTTTAATTGGATCGTTTGTTTTTTTGGAGTTGAGTTGAGTGAGTTTTCCATAGATTTGTGATATTAATCCCTTATCAGATATATCATTGGCAAATATCTTTTCCCATTCAGTAGGATCCCTTCTTGTTTTATTGATGGTTTCCTTTGCTGTGAAAAAACTTTTTAGTTTGATATAATCCCACATGTTTATTTTTTCTCTTAGTTCCCTCAAGCGAGGGTGTATATCAGTAAAAATCTTACTCCGGGTAATGTCTGAGAAGTTTCTTCCTATATTTTCTTCTAGGTTTTTTATGGTTTCAGACCTTACATTTAAGTCTTTAAGCCATTTTGAATTTATTTTTGTATATGGTGTAAGGAGGTGGTCCAACTTCATTTTTTTGCATGTGTCTGTCCAGGTTTCCCAGCACCATTTATTGAATAGACTGTCATTACTCCATCGTACATTCTTGCTTCCATTGTCGTAGATTAAATGGCCATATAGGCGTGGATTTATTTCTGGACTCTCTATTCTGTTCCATTGATCTATGTGTCTGTTTTTATGCCAGTACCATGCTGTTTTGATTACTGTAGCCTTGTAGTATAATTTGAAGTCAGGTATTGTTATACCTCCCACTTTGTTCTTATTTCTCAAGATTGCCTTTGCTATTTGGGGTCTTTTATGGTCCCATATAAATTTTAGGATTATATGTTCTATTTCTGTGAAAAACGACGTTGGCAGTTTGATAGGAATTGCAGAGATTTTTTTTTGAAAGATTAGTAAACCTGGGTTTTGTGGTTATCTTTAAAAAAAAATCATAGTGTTTTCAAAATAAATTACCTGTTTTTGCTATTGAATAAATACTAGACATCTTTGAAAATCATGAGATTACTTAGTTCACTTGATATATCTGAGAGTTTCATGTTGCATATAGGGATATTTTTTTAGTCATATCACTATATTCATTTTTATAAATTCACATTTTCTTCTGCATAAACATGGAATGTGTCTTTTAATCCACATTGTGTATCTTCTACTTTTACGAAGGCAATTGTGAGGGTGAGGCAAGACAGATAAGCTAGACAGCTAGTTTTCAAATAAAGAAGTGACAGTCTTTTGTTCTGGAATGCCATTTGCATGTATGAGATATTTTTTGGTGTGTCTATCGGAGCAGGTTGGCAGTACATTGTTCAGTATTTCACAATGTGCTTGTTTCTCATCTCTGATGACCTTTTGGCATCACCTTTATGTGATTTAAAGGAAAGGCTCTCAAGCTCTCCATCACCCTAGTGGCTGGTATTTATAAAAATAAGGCAACATGGGAAAATAGAAGAGAAAATCAAACATTTTCGCAGAGAATTTAGAAGAGGAAGATGACATGAATCGATAAGGCTTAATTGTTTTGAATCCAGGTCTTAATATTGATCAGAAAACTTGTAAAAATTTAACAATAACAATTGCTTGAATCATGCAGATTACCCACCTCCAAATTTTCCTTTGACTGTATGTGGGGTATATGGATTGGGCAAGGTTTACTATTCTTGCCTTTTATTTGATTAATAAAAACAGCTATGTTTCAAAGATTTTCTCTTTTGGTAGGAATGTCAAGTGAAATCTATATAAATATATATTTCATACACACACACACACACACACACACACACACACACATTATCTTTTGTTCATCTTGGAAAGTGTTTGCCCATTAAGATAGAGGGTAGGAAAAAAGCATAGCACTTCCTCTTTTTTTTTTTTTTAAATTTAACTTTTCCTCCCTATTTAGCCTTTCAATTTTTGGTAGCTTTAATACTGGGAATACATCTTGCTTACTATCTCTGTTTTCAGCCAGCCACACTTCAAAAAAGCCATAGGGGATAGTTTGTATCTTCTGCCCATTATTTGAGAGTACCAGTTCTTTTGGGGCTGCGTGTCTTGAACCATCGATAGTTTGAATGGTTTCATAATCTCCCCTTTTCAGGAGAATTATATAACTCTAAGTGTTACTTTGCACTGAGGGTTCAATGTTTTTTTCCATTGATTCGCTTCCTGCTTCCATGACCGATGTAGTTAGTGACTTCATTCTAATTCTCTCCTTACAGAATAAAATCCACACATCTTAATTTCAAATCTATGCTTTTTTGTTTTACTACATAAAAGTTTCAAAAATATTTATGATGGAACCCATTATATAATGAAGCAGAGTAAACTCTAGATAGATTTAGAAAATCTGGGTCACATCTTGGTTTAATCTAATTTTTCCTCAGGACTTAATTATTTCTAATGGTCAATGGCCACACATCATCTGCTAAAACCATCCAGTCAAATTGCAAGATCAGTCCCTTGTCTAAAACTATGCTCAACAGAATCAAACCGCTCCACATATCTGCATATTGAATCCGCATATAATTATCTTTGCACATAAATAAAAGCACATAAATATTTTTAGTGTCTTTATCCTCTAATTTATATATCAACAGCATATGTCAAGGTTTGGAAATACTCAACTTGATTAAAAATGCCTGCATATGTCTACTCTTATGTAAAACATCTAATTGACAAGTGACTAACATTTACCATTCCCCTCATTATGCATTACAGTAGTAAAAACAGTAAAGTCAGTGTGGCTGAAAGTCACTATAGTGTGTTTTACTGATGTATAAATAGTTAAAGAGAAATGTCACGTAAAACTGATTATTAAGACTATTTTAATTTCACCTTGGACTTTAGTCTCCAAACTTTATTTTAAACTTCAGTAAAAGCGCTAAAATAACCTATAATTACTTTTGCTACTAAAATCATTTTCTCTTTTTTAAACTTTCCTATAGAGACTAAAATTGACACAGTGTAAAAATATGCTATATGATTCGTGTTTCAATGCATCACTATACACCGTTCACAATTTTCATATATACTGTGATTGAAATGCACTGTTTTATAAGAAGCATCCCACATTCTTGAGAGATCCATTTTATCATACTTCATAAATGCTGTAGAAAATCGTTTGAATCTTTTCACACCATAGCACCCTTGTTTTCAGTATTGTTTTACAAAAATGAAGGTTAAGCCCACAGAACATTACTTGTAAAACATAGCTTTACACTCTAATTATGTATGACTCTACTATATGCATATTTTTTTACTTAGATGATACTTGAACAAGAAAACAGACATTGCTTGGAAAGCTCATTACAGAATATTGTTATGAAGTCCACCCTTTGATTAATGAAAAGATCCAGTGTTTTCAGATTTTTTACTATTTGTTCCTCTGCCTCTGCCCTTTCACTTTTAAGCTGATTGACATATTTGCTCAATTACAACTACCATGTTTTAATTGCTGCCTGTCAAATTGATTGATTGCTGTCAATTTCTAGCAGTCAGCAGCAAAGCTTCATTGCTTTGTGTCCTGAAACTATACATTTATTTGATCTCTTCTGCTTAAAGTGGCTGCTTGCAAAACCTGTTTTTAATCATGTACCACCCATTATCGATCTCAGTATATCTGAGATTCAGTAACATCACTTCAAGTTTAGAGGACTGACACTGTTCTAATGTAAGAAACAAGTGTTCATACATTCAAAGCTAAATATGAATTTGGCACTTAGCAAATTTTTGTTAAGTGGATACAACATATTGTGAGAAGAGCTTTTTTGTGTCTGTTGTATTTTGCTTTCCTTGTATTCTTTGACTAAACTCTAGAGCACAGCAAAGTTCCTGTACATCTATGTGTGATAACTGTCTAGTGGGCGGATGGAGCTTGTTTATACCACATTGATGTGGGAGTGAGTAGTGCATAGAATACATACTTTGGAGCCTTTCAGAGTTGCAATACTCACTCCATCGTGTAGTCACTGCATTATTTCTAATACTTTCTGTAAGCTTCTACAGACGCATCTGTGAAGTTAAAATACAGTATAGCTCTATAGGATTTTTTCTCTTTTACATTTACATTGTAAATGTAAAGTAGCCTCTATATCGTGTGCCATACATTGAGTGTTCAGTAAAGCTTATTTTCTTATTTTCCTTCCACAGCTATCTAATACTGGTTCATGTGTATTTTATATTATTGAATATACTGGCGTGACATGGTTAGTAAAATTATATGGGTTTCTAGTTTACAAGTCTGTAATTCATCACCTATATATTACATTATGTATTCACCACCCAGAGTCAGTTCTCCTTCCATCATCATATGTTTGACCCCCTTTACACTCTTCTACCACCTCCCTCCCCCCTTACCCTTTGGTAACCACTAAACTGTTGTCTGTTTGTGTGAGGTTCTGTTTTGTTTGTTTGTATTGATCTTTCGTTGCTTTTAGTTTTATATCCCACATATGGGTGAAATCATATGGTTCTTGACTTTTTCTGGCTGACTTATTTCATTTAGCTTTATAATCTTGAGATCCATCCATGTCCTCGCAAGGGGCAATGTTTCATCTTTTCTTATAGTTGAGTGATATTCCATTATATATATTTGAACCACATCTTTATCCAGTCATCTATTAAAGGACACATTGGTTGTATCCATGTCTTGGCCACCATGAATAATGCTGCAGTGCACATGGAGGTACATATATCTTTATGGGTAAATATTTTCAGATTTTTTTTTTTTTTTTTTTTGTAAATACCCAGGAGAGGGATTGCTGGGTCATATGGTATTTCTATTCTTAAATTTTAGAGGAATCTTCATACTGTTTTCCATAGTGGCTGTACCAGCTTACATTCCCATCACCAGTGTATGAGGGTTCCTTTTCCTCACAGCCTCTTCAACACTTGCTATCATTTGTTTGGTTGACGATAGCCATTCTAACACGTATGATGTGATATCTCATTGTAGTTTTGATTTACATTTCCCTAGTAGCTGGTGAAGTTGAGCATTTTTTTATATATCTGTTGGCCGTTTGTGTGTCTTCTTGGGAGTAGTGTCTGTTCATGTTCTGCTCATTTTTTAATTGAATAATTTGTCTTTTTGTTGTTGAGTTGTATGAGTTTTTTGTATATTTTAGATATTAGCCCTGTGTCGGAGATGTGAAGGACCTATGTGCTGAAAAATATTAGACACTATTAAAAGAAATTGAAGAAGACACAAAGAAATGGAAAGATACTCTGTGTTCATGGATTAGTAGAATCAACATAGTTGAAATGGCCATATTACCCAAAGCAATATACAAATTTAATGCACTCCCAATTAATATCCCAATGGTATTTTTTAAAGAAATAGTACAAAATATCATCAGTCTTGTATAGATCTGTATTTTCATAATGAATTTGTTATCATCTCAACTGTCTGAAAATGAAAAGCATAAACTACATATGTTAGCTTGGGTTATATAAAGAAATGGAAAAATACTATATCTAGAGTAATGGAATGAGCTCAGGAATGGATTCTGTCATGTGTGGGTTCAAATGTGCTTCTTTCCCTGATTAGCAAGCAGTGTCATTGGGAAATGTTTGTGATAACATGAGAGCCACAAAATACTTGAGGAATAGAGAGATAAATAAAATGTATTTTGCATAGTTGGTATAAACAAAGGCCTGTTTTTGTTTTGTTTTGCTTTGCTTTGTTATTTTTAGGGGGACTAGTTGGTAGAATTCTGACTAAGTAATTTGACTAATAGTCCATTATAGAAGGAATGTGGGATTGAACTAAAAACATGTAATTCAGTGTCAAGAAAGGTAAAGCACCATCAAGATATGTTCTGGCATAAAACTGATGTAACTTGATGGCTGACTGCATATTGCAGATGAGTGAGGGCAAGGAGTCAAAAAGAACTTGAGTTTTTAACTTTTGTGACTGGAAGGACAGTGGCAACCTATAGGTCACAAATGCAAAATAGGTTTGCTGGGATAATTAAATAGGGATAATTAAAATTTGAGAATTCCGGCTGTTTGAGAAGGATGTTTGGAACTGTGTCTTTAGACGTTGACTTTTCTAAAACCCAATGGAAATAAGCACATTCTTATTGTAAGAAACACAATAAAACACTTTAAGTGGTAATCAAGGAAAGGACCAAGCATACTGCGATGTCTTGTACTTTTAAACACTGAATGTCAAAGTAATGGAAGATTCTTAATCATAGGACAAGCACTTACTCCATCCAATGGTACCACGGAGTTGAGTAAGCAGTACCCAAAAATTCCTTATTAATCCTCTCAACTCTGGGGAGAAGCAAACTGAATAGCACATCATATGTTTTTCCTTTTTGTTTGAGAATTAGTGGAAACAGCAGCTGGGGGTAAGAAGGTCGTCTGGGGACAATAAATGAAGGAGCTGATTCTCTCTGAACAAAGTAAACCCTCCAGGGCTGTTCTTAAACTGAGTAAATAATTGGGATCACATAGAAATTGTTTTCTTTTTTCTGTCTCTGACACTATGGGTAATGTACTTCGGTACAGACATTTTTAAAACTCTCGGAAAAATGAGCATAGCCAATTTTACTTGGTTTTTTTTTGTTGTTTTGTTTTGTTTTTTGTTTTCTGTTTTGTTTTTTTAAAATTTTAGGGTACATTTTAATTTATATTTGCTTTTTTTAAAAAAATAGCTTCAGGTGAACAAAACAATGTAATAGTTAGATATGTCACCCCTCACAAAAGGATAACCCCCCCAATAACCCCTCTGACATCGTATATAGCTGTTACAATTCCATTGACTCTATTCCCTATGTGTTTTCCATATCCTGTGACTATATATATACATATACATATATAAACTTATAGTTGACATACAATACTATTCAGCTTCAGCTTCAGGTGTACAGTACAGTGGTCAGCCATCTTCACCGTCCATGAAGTGTCTCCTTAATAAGACAAGTGCCCATCTGACACCCTACCAAATCTTTACAATATTGTTGATTATATTCCCCAAACTGTCTGTCATATCCCCGTGGCAATATTGTAGTTACCAATTTGTGCTTTCTAATCCCCTCCCCTTTTCCCTCATTCCCACTTCCCTCCCATCTAGCAACCATCAGTTTTTTCTCTGTATCTCTGAGACTATTTCTGTTTATTTTGCTCATTTATTCAGTTCTTTAGATTCCACATATAAGTGAGATCATATGGTATCTGTCTTTCTCCGACTGACTTATTTCACTTAGCATAATGTTCTCTAGGTCCATCCATATCGTTGCAAATGGTAAGATTGCATTCTTCTTCATATCCAGGTAATACTCCATTGTACAAATGTATCACAGTTTCTAAATCCAGTCGTCTACCGATAGGCATTTTGTTTGTTTCCAAGTCTTGGCTATTGTGAATAGTGCTGCAGTAAACACAAGGGTGCATATATTTTTTTCAAATTAGCATCTTAAATAGACTTCAGCTTTATCTATTGAGCTTCCATTTCAATCTCCTCTCACCATTCACTCCAGGCCTTACTCAACCCTCACACTATAGGTCAGATGGGAAAACAAACTGCCCTCACATACAGCGGGAAGGATGACAAGAATTCTCACAGTCATCAAAACAAATTTCAGTGTTGAACAGGAGTGGACTAGGATAAGTAAGCTTACAAAAATAATAGCAGATAATGACGGACATAGCATATGCCAATAAGTGAGAAAAACGTTGAGACATAAAATAATAGAAATAACCATAGCATCCTGAAATCTAAGAAGCCATTTCAAGAAAGAAAGAAAATGTCTCACAATTGCTTCTTGCTGTATAAATCAGCATAGTAAAATATAATTTAGCAAAAAAAGAGATCAAACACTGAATGATTAAACAACAGCATGAATTCAAAAGGGGATTTCAGACGTAACAAAATTCAACACAATGCCAATTTGAGTTTTTTATATAAAAGGAACAAGAAAGAAAAGATATACCACTAATAATCAAATCACTGTCATAGTGGGAAAGCTTGAGATGATTCTAACTGTTGAAAAAACGTAAAACCAACAAAGGGATATCATAATGTATTTCAAGAGTGTAGAGATATAGAGTGGAAAAGAAAATGTATTTTCTTAAAATGGGAAAATAACTGAATATCAAAAAAGGGACCTATATTCAAAAGAATTTAACAAAACTGAGACATATTTCAATACAGCAAATTTTTTCCAGATGGAAAAAAGAAAAACATTCCTTAATATAGGTAGGAAAAGCAAATTATTACATAGCTAAAGATAATCAGATTGCCCTATTCTCTCTCTCTCTCTCTCTCTCTCTCTCTCTCTCTCTCTCTCTCTCTCCCTCTCTCCCTCTCTCTCTCTCTCTCCCTCTCTCTCTTCTACCTTGCTCCCTTCCTCTCTCTTTTTAAGGCAGACAAACATAATGCATGTCAAAGGTAATGTAGGAAAGTATACAAACTCTGAGAGCAGAATGCCTTGATAAATGTATCTCCAGCCTATAGGCCATTCAGATATAGAAACGACAGACAGACCTCTTAAATAGAAACACATTCAATATAGCAGAAGAACCCTTGAGTCCTTCTTGGGGTGAAGTGGGAAATTACCTACTCTACCACTACATTTAGTCAAATAAAAGGTGAATTCAAATACTGAACTTGGTAATGGAGTAGCTGTGCTGAAGAACTGGTGGTAAATTGTGAATCAATAGAAGTTCTCTGTACTGATACTCACACAATGTTCCTAATTAGGGTCATGTTTATAAATGGCGGAGCCTGCATTCAAGTATGTCTTCACACTTTTGTGATCATGTTTGACTTTTTCTAATAAGCATATACAGTTTTTACAAAACAATAGAGTAAGTTGGCTTAAAAATAGAAAAATAAAACTAGCAGCAACTACTTTACCATATTAGTAGAGATGAAATCAGGAAGTGGGGAAATGGATATTATTCTTTGCTTACCTGTACTTTTATTTTCAAGAACATCTATCTATCTATCTATCTATCTATCTATCTATCTATCTATCTATCTATCTATCTATTGTGTGTGTGTGTGTGTATATATATATATATATATATATATATATATATATATATGTTTTTTTTTTTTAATAGAAAACTTAGTGAAGGATATGTTAGGTTTGAAGTCCCCTTAAGTTATTTTGGGGGAAAGCATTATCAGGAATCTGAGAACAAACACTGAAGGTCAAGTTTTGAGATACTGATTTGGTAAGGATTTGACTAGAAGTGATAAATGAAACCTAGAGAGTGGACATTATTTTAGTAAATTACCAACAGAGTATCTGAGGACAGAGACCTGATGACGTGACTACTTTTTAGAAACAGATGGTAAAATAAGATCAGAAAATACCAGAAACCTTGGCCCTTTAAACTGGTAAAAAGGCTGAAAATCACTAGCAAAAAAGTGATGAATGGCGACAGAGCAAAGTTTCTTCTCTGACATTGGTGTATATCCCACTTCAAGGAAATGTATTTCTACTTTACTAGTTCACTTCTTGTCTTCCAGTGATTAGCCTAATCTATCCAGGTCCAGCTGGTCTACTTCCATTTCTGCAAATGTTTTATCATTCATTGACTGTACTAACTTTCTAGTTCCCATTTCTTTCTGGATGCCATTCTTTACAAAAGTAACTGTTCGGGTATTAAATTTAAGGCACATCTCGCCTTTCTATTGATTTTTTGTTCGCAACACCTGGGGTTCCAGGTTCTGCCCATTAATTTAATTCCATCTTGTTATACTGGGTCCTCTGAAAACTGATTCAACTCCCTCTCAATCCAGTTCCCAGGAAGAAATTGATACAGCAGAAGGAAGAAGCACTTTTTCAGTTTGTTTTCCCGAAAGTACAATTGTTATTTTGGTTGACTACATTATTATTATATAGTTCTTATTCTACAGCACACTTAAACTTTAGTCAACATCCCTGTTTTAATTATTTAAACATTATGACATGCCACCATTGCATTTATGATTTAAAGAGAAAATTTAATGCCTTTAAAAATCCCTTTAGCTTGTTCAGGTGAAAAAAGCCTGAATGAATTTCAACTGGTCTAGAATTATATCATCATGTATATTATCCTAACACTGAAATAATCTATTTTGTTATTCAAGTTCTTATGTAACATATTAATGTTTGCAACTGACCTTTATGTTAGGATCAATTAGTCCTAATGTTTTGAAAATCGGATTACATCATTTATAATAGGTTTTATTGGAAATACAACATTTAACTACAGGCATCAGCTGCTAAGAATGAGATTTTAAACTCATACCCTTATCTAGATAGTTAGCATTAAAATCAGATGATTATGAGAAAGGAAAATTAAATATATTTTATTTTAATATATGAAGAATTCAATTATAATATGAGCCCTAGATTTAAATGTCCAATAACATTTATGTCATTAAAACCACTTGTTAGTAAAATATGCGTAATGGGTCAAATACATAGTTTTTTTTTTTCTTTCAGTGTACCATTTATGTTAAAAAATGAGAATAGACTGTTTTTTACATTATTAAGCGCATACTATTTTTTTTTACATTTAACAACCTTAATAACAATCTTAATAAAAGGTACACATAATAATTATACCAAGTGCTCTGAGTTAACGATGACCTAGTTTCAATAAAAAGAAATTCAAGAAATTTTAAGGGGAAAAAGTAATGCAAACTGGAATTTTCATGTGAAACTAAACAGAGGTATCATTGTATGACCTGAAACTCAGTAAAAGCAGATGAAAGCATCTGGTAACAAAGTATGCCTCCAGATCTGTTTGATTGGCATAGAAAACAGCACCAAACTTGGAAGAGGACAGTGATTCTGAGTGTTAGGGATGCAGATCCTTCATGTGGCAGTGAAGAAGCAAGGCATATTCCAAAGGACTGCGATGAGGTGAGAATATGAGGGTAAGACTGGGTCTCCACATCCTTGACATGGTCACAACCAAGGGGGCACAGTCTCGTGTCTCCAGGCTGCTGGGTCAGTGTGGCTCAGTGTAAGTGGCTCTCCCAGGGCTAGAGGGAAAACCTTAAAGAGATTGCTGGAGTCACAGAAGCAGTGGCCATGGACTGGCTCCATGGTGTGCCATCTTGGAGGCTCCAGAGTTGATAAGTGTCTCCCATTAAAAGTCAATGCTGTGAAGAGGTTCTGCGGTGGAGGGTCTGTCCGAGCTGAGGCCGCCAGCTGAGGCCAATAGCTAGACTCCTCTTCACAGAACCTGAAATTGGACTTGGCCAGTGAAGCCCAATGGTCACAGACAGAATAGATTTGGAAGCTCAAGTTGAATTTTTGCATGAGGCTTTCGGGGCACGTCTGAATTCAAACGAAAAATAAACCAACATATTGTAGAAGGAATATTTTAGTATTGCTCCAAATTACCTAACTTCTTCATGGGAAAATGTGTTGTTTAAAGGTCAGTAGGTGATATAAGGCAGGAAATTCAGGACTGTCATTTATTCTCTGTCTCTCTCCCACGCACACATAGGTGTGTGTGTGTGTGTGTGTGTGTGTGTGTGTGTGTAGAAGATAAAGTTGGGATTTTATCAACTTAGTTGTAGTTGAATATATGACCTATCTATAAGAAATATTTTCAATATTCAGGGCTCAATATTCAGGCATCTACTGTTTTTACTGGTATCAGGCATCTACAGGTATTTACTGTTTCCCGAGGTACTGGCCAGTCAGCTCCAGTGTATATATGTTTAGCCAAATGTGCATTTGAAAGCAGTAATAGCTCTGTGTGTATGTATGTAAATTATCATTATAATTAAACCGCTTTTAGAGCATCAGATGAATGATTTTATCAATTTAGCAGTTCATTTTAAACCCTAAGATTTTGTTTTGTTTTGTTTTGACTTTTTGAAAGAACAGATTCCAAGATTCATTAATTTTATTAATGTACTTTTTAAGACACATTTTGGATATGACTAGTAGATTTAACAATTGTTAGATATATATTTACTGATTTAAAAATAAGCGCCTATACTTGAATTTTAATAAAAACAGTTTGGCTGTTGACATAGCAGCATTATACTCTTGCTTCACATAATAATGACCTTTAAAATTGTTTAATTGTAACCACAAACTATATTGTCCATGTGTAGTAACTTCTTAAACCAGGCCACCAGTTTCTAGCAAAATGCACATCCATTAATTTTGAATATAAACTTCTACAAAAGGTTGAATTCATGCTACCCTTTTAAGAGGAGGATATTGTTGATTTTTGAAGGAAAAATATGCAGAAGCACAAGCAGATAAGCAGCCACACAAAACTAGAGGGATTATCCAAGTTCAAATGTAAAACTCTGGGTTTTTCCATCAAATTTCATTTAGTGTTCTCCATTTATGCAAGAAAAATATTCAAACTGATTCTATCTGTGGATATTTTATGATTGTGCAGTATGTCTTTGAAACCCGTTTCTGTGCTCAGCAATACACTTTTATACCTTAGGGTTAACACAGGTCATGTTCTTTAATCTTTGCCCTACCATCTCCCATATGCACAAAAGAGGAATACATGATCAGATGGTCTGCAGTGATCTTCAATAACATATACTCAGCAGAGATGATACAATGTGGATTATTTGGAACGCTTTTAATACTTTGTAACTTTGAGGAAAGAAAAAGCATAATAAAAGGGAAAGAGAGCACCTGAGTATTTTCTGGGCATTTGGTGATGTCTGACATATTGAGATGGGTGATGCTTACGGGGTGTGTTTGCAAGGTAAAAATATTTGTTGACCTGTAAATGTAAGATTTGCGTAATTTTATTCTTTATATTTTAACTTAGAAAGGTTACATAAAAATAGGCTAGTGTAATATTTTTAGTAAATCACTTATTCTATACATTTCAATTAAATTTTCTACAATAAGTAAACATTATTCTCTCCTCGTAATCTTCCTTTCCACACTCTGAAGGCCATTGTTTCTTTGCTGGGAGTGAGTTAATCAGAAATAATTGCAGGAAGCCACTGTGTAAACAATGTGCAAGAGGAAGACAGCCTGTATAAATATATATATACTTCTACTAAAAAAAATCATTTTAAATTATATGAGTTTGTATTCAGGTAGCTTGTGTTTTAAATATAGCTCTTCCTTTAACTTGATGTATAATATTGAGAAACAAATTAGTGTCATTTAATGTTTAGTTTATAAAATGCAGTATGATACTTTAAATCATTCAGTTCTCTTCCTGTTTTAAAATAAATCAACGTCTTGCATGTGATTATGTAAAAATACTTGTTTAAGAAACTTATGTCCAATTTCATACCTAAATAGTTGAAAATCCAAGCATATAATTGAAAAAAAAAAATAGTGTCACTACATAGACTACTAATGTTAAGACTCATCATTGATAATGATGATTGCATTTATAGTTAGTACTTTAATTGAGAGGAACTTGAACAATGTTAGAAAAAAAAAGATGCTGTAAAACAAGAAACTATCTTCATATTGTTCTTGAGACACAAGTAATTTACTTGATATAATCGTCTTGAACCATTTTACCCCAGTCTACATTTTAAGTGGATGAATCATATTATGACACACAAGAGACAATCACATTTTTTAAAAAGCAGATGGTAATTGTCAATTACTAATTGTGAACTTGCCAGTCCATTGGAGCAAACTTGGGAATACACTTTTCAAATGGAAGGTAGAAATCAAGGAAATAAAGAACAAAGAAAACGCCCTCTGTGAATTCTGACACCAACAGATGGAATCCAGCTTCAGATAAACCAAATTTTAAAATATCAGCAATAAGGGACATTTAATTTTTCACAAACAAGGTTAAATCAAATTTTTTTTAATCTAGCAATCTAAGTGTTTTTCTAGACTGTCACTAATTCCAATCATGATCTTCCACTACCATTAAAAATGTCATTCAGAAACTATATATATATATATACACACACACACACATATATATAATATATATATAATATATATATATACACACACATATTATATATATATATATAAAATATATATATATATATATATATATATATTTTTTTTTTTTTTTTTTAACAGGACTTTATTCGGGAACAATGTGTACTTCCAGGACTTTTTCCAAGTGAAGTTGTTGTCCTTTCAATCTTAATTGTGGAGGGTGCAGCTCAGCTCCTGGTCCAGTTGCCATTGTTAGTTGCACGGGGTGCGTAGCCCACCATCCCTTGCGAGAGTTGAACCGGCAACCTTGTGGTTGACAGCCCACTGGCCTATATGGGAATTGAACTGGCAGCTTTCAGCATTAGGAGCACGGAGCTCCAACCGCCTGAGCCATCGGACCGGCCCAGAAATTTTATTTTAAAACAGTTACTTGTAGTTTCTCATTAGTCTAATAGTCAGCCTATCCAACATGGAGTGTGCTAGCCCAACTACACCTGAGAAGCTATAAAATTTCTGCTATGACTATCGCTGAACTGTTTCTTAAATCACTTACCAAGTAATGAGCCAGACTGTCCCTGCCTCACAGATGCTGGCAGAAGGCATGACCCTATTGGTTCAGACAGAGAACTTGATTGCCCCTAGCAGAGTAAGCAGTATGCACAACCCATTGTTGGTGCTATAAACACAACCCTAGAAAATGCATCCCTGGCATACTCAGCTAGAATGTTCTGGAATGCCCAGGGCCCACTGCCACGCCCCACAGTCCTCTGGGCTTCCCCATATGTTTAATTAACTCTGTTGTGCGGTTTGCATGGTATTGTCATATTTAATGTATTAATTGTTTTCTTCCAACTAGGCTGTGAAACGCAGAGAAAAGAGCCCAGTCATTTTTGTGACCTTAGCATCTATGGACACCGACAAAAACTTACTGTTTCCTCTGCATCTGTACGGCTGTGCAAGCAATCACCCCACACTTAGCTTGACACAATGATAATTTCATGAACTCTCATGGTTTCTGTGCTCCAGAAATCAGACAGGGCTTGTCTGAGCAGTGCTGGCTGGAGAGCTGCTACAGGGTTGCGGCCAGATGGCTGCTCCAGCTAGAACTCTGGGGGCTGGGAGAAGTTGGGGGCTGTCTGGGTAGCTTTTACATTCTAGGTAGTTTCTGGGCTTTGCCATGTGGTCTCTCCTCAGGAGCATTTGTGGGTTTTCGTAGTATGGTTGCCTCAGGGTACTCAGACTCAGTGCTCCAAAGGAAGTGACATCTTTTCTCACTGTTACTTAGCCTTAGTAGTCACTCCCTCTCTGGTCAGCAGCCCACTCACACACAAAGAGAAGAAGCTAAGACCCCCTCAGCGAGGCAGGCGTTTCAAGATTAGTTATGCGGCCATGATTGGAAAGGACGGATTGCCATATTGTTGTACACATTATTGTTGAAGAAAGGAAAACGGGGGAAAACAAAAAGGAAGGACAGAAGGAAGGCAAGTGTGATATTGTGATTTATAATAAAAAATATAGATTTGGTCTTGGTCCCCATTTCTGGCACAAAGCTCCTAAAACCCTTGGAGTTTCCTAAATGGAAAGAGTGATAAAGATGTCTTAATATCCATAACAAATCTCTTTTACCCACACCAGATTTATGTTAATGAGGTGACTTTTGGAAATTACCTAAGGATGAGGCCTGGTCGCCCAGCCATTCTGCCATGTGATTAGAGAGTTGGAATTTTCATTCCTTCCCCTTGACATCTGGGGAGGAGACAGGGGCTGAAGGTTAAATTAACCACCAATGGCCAGTGGTTTAATCTATCATGCCTTTGTAAGGAGGCCTCCAACAACCCAAAAGGATGGGGTTCAGAGAGCTTCTGGTTTTGTGAACCAGAACACTTCCAGTTGCCACTGTGCTGGGTCCAAACTCCACAGGGACAGAAGCTCCTTTGTGTGGGATTTCTCTTTTATATCTCTTCATCTGCCTGTTGATTTATATCCTTTAATGCCTTTTGCAATAAACCATTAATCTAGTGAGTTAACTCGTTTCTTGAGTCCTATAAGTTGTTCTAGCAAATTAATCAAGAGCAAGGAGGGGGTTGTGAAAACCTGTGATTTACAGCCATTTGGTCAGAAGCACAGGTGATAACCTAGGCCTGAGACTGGCCTCTGAAACGGAGGGCAGTATTGTGGGATTAATCCCTTAACCTGTGCAATCTGATGCAATCTCTAGGTAGATGGTGTTAGAATTGAGGTGAGTAGTAGAACATCTAGCTGGTGTTGAAGAAGTGATTGACAGTGCGTGGAAACCCCCACATACACACTTGGGAATATTGGGGTGTAAAACCTTCAGAAGGAAAGGAGAGACAAAAGAGAGAGGGAGGAAAGGAACAAAGGACACTAGTGCCAACCTGAAGATCACAGAAATATAATTATAGTAACAATGTAAAACTACAATATACAGAGTTTTAAAAAATATTTTATCTTGTGAATGCATACATTGAATCATTTTATTCATATGCTAAGAGTACAGTTGTCAATTAAGTTCATATCAAATGAAGGAACTGATAAATTAGTAAAAGTTTAAAAACCATTAAAATATGATTGGATAGTTTATAAAAATAAGATATAAATCTTCTAATTGTAAAATAAATGTATACATCTTAACATTATTTTATGTTTTATTTCAAGCATTAGTAACATAGTATTACTGAACAAAATGACACCAACTAGTTGTTTGAATAAAAGAAAAACAGCTGTTTTATTATGGGCACAGATATAAATGAATGAATGAAAAAAATGAATGAATAAATGAATAAAACAGATGAGTCCACATCTTAAATTCCGGTTGGTCAACAGATTAAGCTTTTTCTCACACACTGGAATGGGTTTTAGTGATTCCCTTTTCCTTTATTTCTGAACAAAGGTGTTTGTGGATTTTCTAGTACATTTTTGAGTCCTTGGAAAACATCAAAGAGCTATAACTTAAAACAGATACTATGGCTTATAGCATTGCTGGTCAGTGGGCTTTTTATTACTTTTCTTTTGACCTGTGCATCATTTCTTAGGAAGTTCCTACTGTTGTAGGCTGATAGGCAATTTACTTACATGTAATGTGACTCTTCTCCTTATAATCGTCAACTTCTCTGAATGCTACCCAGAGCATCCTGAGTAGGTGTGAATGACAGGTCTGCTGATAATGGAGGTCGTGCCATGTGGAGATGATGTGTTCCATTTTTTTGCAGTCCTTGCTGCAGGTTCTGACTATCAATTGTTGTTTTTTGTTTTTTTTTCCCCTGCCTTTATTGGTGAGTGAGGGACCCTCATATGAGGAGATAATAACACTATTTTGGAGTTCTTTTATGGCATTAAATTATATTATTAAATTATGGCATTAAATGCTGCAATGATGTCTGTTTATCGTGTGTGTTCCTTTCCCTGTGCAAACAGTTTCAATCCATTTAATCACATTTTCAGTCAGTACATTACCTTTTTAAAAATAGAATCAGAGTGGTATTATTTTATAGAAATATTTACTTAATTCTATAAAAATTCCATGATCTCCTTTCTCTTCATGTCAGTTTCATATTCCCTGTATTCCCAGCTGAGATAGTAATTAGAAATATTGTGATTCACATGTTCTTTCTCAGATGGTGTTTTGCTTTGAAGCACATCTTGGTATCACTATGTTGTTCTTACCGTAGTATTCTTCATGTAGTAACACGAAACTAATTTTGACGTCCTTGACAGCAGTGACTCTCTCAGTATTTCTCTCTCCACCATCTTTTTTGCAGGCCAACTGAACTTCTTTATGGCTGGAAGCTATTGTATTATTTTCTGCATCAGGGCATTCAAAAAGTTCTTTCTCTTATTCTGGAAAAGAACCTTATCTCCTGACCCCCAGTGGTGCCTAAATAACCCTTCCTCATATGATAGTTCTGCTCCTAAACATTATTTCTCCCGGTGAAGACCGACACTCCTGTTAGCATATTAGGTAATTGTTCTGTGATCCCATAGAAAGTCAAATCCTCTCTCTCTTGCTCTCTAGCTCTCTCTCTCTACACACATACAAACACACACACACACACACACACACACACACACACACACACAAACACATACTTCTTCAATTATCTATCTTACATAGTAAACTCTCAGCTTAGTGAGGACAGAGACCAAGTTTTTTCTCATGGCCACAGCATCCAGCCCATTGTAAGGGCTCAATAAACGATACATGGATATGTTTGAACTCAATATTAATCCCTATTTCTAGCCTGTATCTGCATTTTGAAAAAGTGTTCTCTGGGAAAGAAGAAATAGACAGGAGTTGAGGAAATAAAAAATAAAATGGAAAAAAGAAAGGATGGGTCAGAAGTGGAAAGTGGGGTAGGAATGAGAAATGCTCAGGATGAGAGTTGAGTAAGCAGGGATCTGTTCCCAATTAAGAAAAAAATGAGTTATAAGTGGCGTGACCGAAAGGGTTATTCAGTTTCGAATAATAAATCTAAGCTAAATAAGGCTAATACTAAGATATGTACAGTTTTTGAATTTTGCAAGGTGCTTTGACACATACTATTTAACTTGTCCTCACACAAACAGTATGAATGAGTTTCACATTTTTACCTGTGTGGTAAGTGCAAAAAGTCTGAAAGTGTCTGAACTGGTGCTGGCCGAGGCTCATTCCCGGCTGTCTCCTGAGACCATCCTCTCCTTCTGATCACCATATCCCCCTGCCTAGCTCAGCCATTTACTCTATTCCAAATAGGAGTTTCAAATGGCTTCCACATTTCTCTTCACTTGCTTTCTTGGCCATTCCATATCCTCCCAAGTGCTTCCAGAGTGTTCTTCTAAAATTTAAAATTTATCATTTTACCCAGCTTTAAATCTTTCTTGGCTTCCTTCACAATCACGGAAAGGTTGAGCATAATTTGTTGCCTGTCTTATTTATATTCCTTTTTCCATTATGCCTCCCTCTTCTCCCTACACTTTTGATTATTTATAGATGCTTAAAAATGACCTTCTCTCTTACTCCTCTGGGCCTTTCTGCAGGTTCTGCTGTCTGGCATGACTTTCCCCCACATTTTGTACATGGTTAAATGTCACTTATGCTCAAGCATGCAGTTCCCCTGTCAGCTCGGCAGTCTTTTGTAATTCCTGTAACTGAGTGAATTTTCTAAATTCTTCTTTAATTTTCTAAAATGTGTCCATTATATTCTGCATTATCATATTTTTGGCTCTTATTACAATACTCCACTCTTGTACTACACACATTCACTGAGGGCACTGACATTTCTCTGATTATATACATATTCTGAGTACTTAATCTAGACCTGACATAGCATATGAATTATAGAATATGGGCTGAAGACTGTGGTTTTAACCCAGGTTCTCTAGGATGTAAGTGATAGAAATTAATTGCAATTTTGCTTAAGAAAAAGATAACTTTTTAAGAAGTGAATTAAAATAGCCAATAGAATACAAGTAAAAATTGAACAGATTGGGATATATATATATATATAAAGATAAAAGGAAGAGACAGAAGAAAGAGACAGGGGAAAAAATAATATGTATTTTTTCCCCTGTCTCTTTCTTCTGTCTCTTCCTTTTATCTTTTACTTCTGGATTTTCAGTTTTTCTGGGAGCATATGGCCACTACAAAGCACCCAGGTCACACAAATTACTGACTAATTTGTTTGCTTTTCTGAGTTCCAATTCCAAATGCCTGTAGAAAGAATTCTTATAAAAGATTTTAGAAGGCTTAGACTATGTATCACGTGGTCAGTTGCTGGTGTTTGGGTCAATCCAAGGAGTAATTCCTGGGATGGAATTGTTCTCTTTCCAACAACAGCTTTCTTAAAGAGAAAGGATTATTATAAGCTGAGCTGATAACTTCACATAGGTCACTGGTTTTCTCTATGCTATCTAAAATCAGAGAAACTTACTAGAGTAACAAATATGGAGTATACAAGCAAAAAAGGAGAACATAGTCAAATGTTACTCTTGGAAAAGAGGTAAAACTTGTGAGACAAAATGCAAACTAGTGTTTCATTAGTAAAGAAGATTTTTTAAAAAAAACTTTAGAACCTGTTGTAAGACAGTTTTATTTTTCTTCTGATACAGATTTTGCTGTGTCACCATTTTGTATGAAGTGGTGATCATTTTCTGGATAATTTGATATTCCATTTTCTATTTAATCCTCCTTTTCCCGTCATCTCCAACCTATTAATTGTTCTGTTTACCTTTTCTAAGTTATTTAAAATACTATGGAGATTTAGATCTTTGACTTAAAATTTTATCAAGATGTTTTTGTGTCCATTATATTAGTCAGGGTTCTCTAAAAAACAGACTAATGAGATGTGTGTGTGTGTGTGTGTGTGTGTGTGTGTGTTAATAAAATACATATCTATATACTAGTATATACTTTCACATACATAGTAAACAATCAAAATATAAGAAGAATTGGAAAAATAAATATATGGTACACAATTTTTACATAACTTTTTCAGTTTTAGAAAAATCTAGTAAATGAATAATTGATAAGACCATAAAGAAGTAATATAATCAACACACAAATAATATAGGTGTAAATAAAGAAAACCTTATGTCTGAGAGATTTATATTATATACATGTATCAACATCAGTCAAACATTTGACTGAGTCAGTTAATTTTATGTGTCAGAGTAGCTAGGACATGATACCCAGTTTGTAGTCAAACAGTCTAGAAGTTGCTGTAAATGTTGATATGATTAACATGTAAATCTGTAGACTTTGAGTAAAACAATTTACCCTCTATAATGTGTGTGGTCCTTATCTAGTCAGAAGAAGAAAAAAAAAAAGGAAGAAAAAAATATATATATATATGTATATTTATTTATTCTGACTGGATTACTTTGTTCTCCACTGCCTCTTTCTACTAAAATTAAAAGTATCATTTAGAACAATTGTACTTTCTTATAACAAACCCTACGCTATCAAAGTATGCGAAGTTTTCCTTAGTTACAATAGCATTTTTTAGTTAACAGCTATTTTTTACTATTACTTTTGTCATTGTTACCTGTAGGATTCTGCAATCCTTTACTTTCAGTAGCTGTGAGTATTATTTGTTAGCCTTGAGTTCCAGTGTTAATGAAGAAAAACAATTTACTTATTAAATAGCTTGCTTTTGGTATGTGAGAGTCTTTAAGATTTTCTTTTATTTTTTGAATTTCCCAAAGTTTGTATTGTTTTATCACCAATCCCACCCAGCGTAATGTCAAACATTTGCATATCCAAATCATTATTCATTGTAGGGATGTTATTTTACTTTTGTTGGAGTAATTATTGTCTTATCATCATTCATTTGTTTTTCTCTTCCTGTTATTTGTATATTACATTTCCTGGATTTATCTGTCACTTCTGTTATTTTCTTTTCTCTGTTATTCTCGTGCCTGAGTTTAGTTTCCTCCTGTATGTTTATAATCATGTTTCTACTTGATATCCAAAGCCTCCAATATAGGCCTCAACTGCAATCATTCTCCACTAGCCATCAAATTTATCTCTGTGAAAAATCATATTTTACATACATATGTATGTATAGATACGTAAAAATACATATTCTGTGTATACCCAAATATACATATGCAAAGACTATAATTTGTGTTTAACTGAATGGATTTTTTATGATCTATACTTTTTGCATCTTGCTTTTCTCACGTAGTATTTTTGTATGAAAAGCACAAACTGTACAAATCAACCAATGTAGGTTCTTTGGTTTCGGGTTGCATAAAATACTTTGATTTAGATACATGTCAGTGTATTGAACTGCTTGCATGGTATGAGTGTTTTTTTCTCAAGTTTGGTTCATTTCATTTAAATGGGGAGGTGTCAATGGGGGTAAATTTCAGAATGGTTTAGAATTGGGTTGAGGATTTCTATTGTTAGTCCATTAAAACTTCCTCCTAACTGCCTTTATATTTGTCCAAATGACTATATCAAAATGGTCTGCTTTCACAGATTGAATGAAAACACCATCCCTAAATTAAGTGGAGGGAGGGGAGTATATATATTTATACACACACACACACACACACACACACACACACACACACACACACACACACACACACATATATGGTCACAGTTAAATCAGTTAAATGTTTAGCTCAGAACAAATGAGACAACCGAACAAATTAACCTCAGATAAACAAGAAAGAGTCAACAGACATTAAAATTCATACATGGGATTCATGATTAAAATCACAAGCTGTCCATCATCAATATTCCACAATACAAAAGAGCAGTTCTGTCTAATGCCTCAGTTTAAATATTCTGGAAGGGAATTACTAAATATATGTATAGGCATCACTTGTGGATTCTGCACTTCTTAATTCGTATTCTTCAAGTGGTCAGATGCAAGCTGTGCTAGAGACTAGTACAACTAATGACAGACCTAAGTATTTCATTTTCTTTTCAGCTTTAATTATTAATTAGTACATTGTGATTTTTATTAAACCTGACTAGAGGCTTTTGCCAGTGTCACACATAAATAGAAGAAAGAGAAAATTTTAGGCAATATTAAGAGAAGACTCTATATTAAAATTCTCAGCTCCTTCAGTGCATAAAAACAATGTGTCTTTTTCCTTTAATTAGCTGAAATAAATAAGATCTTTGAGAAAGAAAAAATAAAATCAGTGCATCCTGTTATGATGTTATAACTAATCATTTTCAATTGGGATAGAGTATAAAGGCTTTTATAAAGTTAATTTTAAGGGTTGAAAGATAAATTTACATTTTGGATTGAATTCAATTAAAGATAATATACATACAATTTAAGTCCAGCAAGACTGGACAAAAGTCTTAGTTTGGGTGATATAATTACCCTAATTATTACAGCAACATTTTGAATAGCGATAGCGGATGGCTTTAATACTAGAAATTTAATACTTAATATCACATTTCAGTTGCTGTTCTTAATGTTTGGTGGGCTTTTATTTAGGTTGTTCCATAAGATTTTATTCCCTTGTCAAGATAGGAAAGCTTGTCAATTTTCTTAAAACAGGACTCAACACAATACAAAATTAGAAGTAACATGAGTCTTATTTTGACGTCTGCCACATAATTTTATTTACTTCACGTATGGGACATTTTTACAATAGCCATCATGTAGTATCACAGTCATGAGACTACGGTTATGTATGTTGGTCTGTATGTGTATGTGTGTGTATGTACTTATTCCTGTGCTTTCTAAATAAGGGATATCAGAAAATATGGACATGGATTATATGACTTGTTGATGTTTCTAATTAAAATCAAATTATCATTTACTTTGTTAATAGACTTGAAAATTCTGCAAGTATATATGAAAGGTTCTTTATTTTATTATTTCAAGTGTCTAAATCAGTCTCTTTACTTAGATTTTTTTATAATACATCCCTGAATCATATCTCTTCTATTAGAATTGTGTGGTTTTATGAGTCAGGAGAATACATTTATATAGTATTTTGGGTCTGTACAGAGTTTAGAAAGCATTAGAGGCTATATTTAGATGGAAACCATTTAATATTTAATGTTAAGAATATTTAAATTTTAATTTAAAATGGAGTAAGAAATCTTATTAATTGAACATCTGGAATTGAGAATCCATAACAGTGTATCAAATTATGAGGTTTTAATGAAGAGATACTTGAATGTAGACTGCCATTTATAAACTAAATCACCTTGAGTAAATTATTGATGCATTAGAGGATTTGTTTCCTCATCCCTAAAGTCAGGTAAGCGCTATCTACTGAAGAAGTCTGTTGTAACAAAGTAACGTAGAAAAATGCATGGTAAACTGAAAAGTACTCGATAAAATTAGCGATCCTATCTTTGCTTCCTGTTCCCAATAATAGCACGCCCACACTTCAGTGCACACTCTTCATCCAGTTCTTACCTGGCACTTTATGGAAACATTTTCATTATTTCTTTTAATTAAACTAGCCTGAACTAAATTGAGACTTACTAGTTTATTTTCTGTGAGTAATAGGCTTTATTAAGCAAATTATTAAGGTAACTGTAACATTAGGATTCTCAGTGAAGAAAATATTAAAATATTAATCATAGTACCTAACTTTGGAAGAGCCCTTAGAGATCAAATATGTACCTACTTTATTTTATGGAGGAAGAAATGATGGTGAAATAATCTTTCCAAAGTCATTTTGCTAAATCATTTTTAATATGTCCATGAATTTTGTGTTTACTGCAGGTAGACCTTTTTAACTCTGTAAGATAAAAAGGAAATGAAAATGGGGGAAAATTAACTCTGACGACTGCAGTGAAGCTCAAAAAAGGGTATGGTATTTGAATATACTTTAAAGGATTTATGTCACAAAAGGAGTATATTATTGTCAATAAATGATAGGCTTCCCTACTAGGTAAATTTTCCACTTAGTTTAGTAAAATCAGCTACTCTTTAAACTTGAAAGAGCATCTTTGCCAATGCTCTTGGAGTCCTATAAATCACATAAGTTATAGAAATAAGTTAAAGGTGGACCCTGTATATTGGCCCTATATTGTTTGCGTCTTCAAGGCAGCTGGGACCATAGCTCAAAAGCCCAAACTCACATTTTCACACATACGGTTGCTTTAAATATAGTTGAAATAAGCAGATGTTTAGACATATAAAGCCTTCCTGCTTTGCATACCCCACAAACTACACCCAACTTCTGCAAGCCATAAATAAGATAAACCCCGGTACCAGGGAAGACCCCACTGCCTGCTGCCCTTAGGTGTCTGACACAGAAACTCTCTATTGTGCGACAAAGCAACACCCTCAGGACATGGAAGCTGTCTCAGTGGTGCCCTCTGCCACCGCCCCCACCCCCAGAGTCCCCTGGCCTTCTTCCTCTCCTGGTTGGTGGCCCAGGCTATGCCCGTGGCAGGTCACAGGCTGTCAGTCAGGGATTTCCCCTCACATCCCCCCTCACAAGGCAGCATCAGAATAAAGCTGTGTACGTGCAACTGCCACCTCTTGCCTTCTTACCACAATCAGCCTCCAAGTCCTTTTAACTGAGTGCAAGGTCAAACTTAAAAACACAGGCTTTTTAACTTATTTGGATTCAGGAAATGTGGAAAACATAAAAATGCAACTAATTAAACCTACATAGAGAGTCATAGATTGCATATTTCCCGTTTCTATGAACCAAACTCTCTTGAAATCACTCAGCTTTATGCTCAAGTGGAAGGAAATACTCTGTTCTGCACTTGGTTTAAGTAACTAACAAAGAAGCAACGGGGTTCTTGTCTCATCAATAGTATCTGAAGGATGCAGAGCAACTTCCCATAACATCGTTTCTTACACTCTCACCACTCCTGACCCTGTCTGTCATTAAACCGCTCTGTGCACTTGAGACTGTGTGGTGGAAAAATCCTATGATGCTAGTATAAGGGGCGGAAAAGGGGGCAGTCTTCTCCCTAAACCCTTAAATAAAGCCTGCATTTTGTGAGTATCAGAATCGGACTGAAAAAGTCACATCAGTTACTCCTCATTGAATGAGTTTCAACATAACTGTTACCTCCCTCAGAAACTGTCCTTGAAGCATATTCTCACACCTCACTCTCATTAAGTCCCTTTCCTGTGTTTCTCATTGATTGTAGCGGTTATTATACTTTTAAAAAATTATTTTCCAGCTTTTTCCTCATTAATTATTAATTTCAGTAAAATCAATGGTTATGTCTTATCTCTTTATTCTTATGATCTGTTACATTTCCTTTTATTGTTTCTGGCATAGAGGACTTCATTTTTCTTGCTTTTTTTTTTTTTAAGTGTATGGATTAATGAGCTGATTTCCTTTACTTTTTTCCTTTTCATAATTAAATTGAATTTCATTCATTAGAATTACTCTAGATAAATATTCAATCATCTGGCAACTGAGCAAACACAATGTCCAGTATAGTTACAGTGGATGAGTAGGAATCATATTAGAACATACTGATATTTTAAAAGAATTAAATTTAAATAGAAATCACAAGGCTTGATCAGAATCATAGCTCTCAGTAAAGATTTTGGTACCAGGTTATGAGTTAATATCAGTTGTGTCACAATAGGGTCATTGAGTTAGTTGAGGAGTGTACCTAAAAAAGCAACAGGATAGGATTAACATGACTTTGGACAAGAATTGAATCACTATATAGAAAAAGTTATAACCCGGGAAATACAAAGGAGAGTAACTTTTTTCTTCTGGACAGTTATAACTATCTCTTGATAAGTCTTCCTGGGTCTGAATTATTTAAAAACCTCTTTATCTTTTCCTCCAAAATTAACTTAAAATCCTAGGTCACACAATTTCCCTTCTCTGTAACCTCTTATAACTCACCATTGATTATAGAATAAAGTTCATTAAAAACTTTCCACAGCCCACCTTTGGTGTTCTAACTCATTACATCATTTTAGCCAGTAGGCATGTATTTCAAATTGTCTTTTCTTTGTACTTCATTAGTGATGAAGTCTAATCATATTTTAGAGGCAAAGAACTCAATTATTTTGTTTCAAGAGTTTGTGTGTGTGTGTGTGTGTGTGTGTGTGTGTGTGTGAAGAACACATAGAAATCTACATGTTTTTAAAATGTAAATTCAATTTTTAATATCAAAACGACAGCATTTGACAAAAAGGAGTCACCTTTGGAATCTAGAATATTTGCTTTGTTGGCCTGTAACAATCAACAACATATATAGAACATATTTAATTGTAAATTTTCATAGTAATATACTTTTTATTTTAAATTTTATTTTCGGATATTTTCACTTGTTTTGCAAAAAGTCACACGTGTTTCAAATGCTTAAAAAATTATTTCAGGCTTTCAAATACTGGACTATTTTTATGGGGGGAAAAAACTTTATTTGCCATGGAGATATATTTTTAAATTGAAGTGTGTACATCTCTGCAAGTTGGAAATGTCTTTTTTTAATATATAAAGAGAAATGTTCTGGAATCTTAGGATATTTGCATTTGCTTTTCATTAACGACCTCATTTTTCACTCGTGCAGGTAAAGTCTAGAATAATCCCATCACTGTGATTCATTGATAGAGACATACTTAATCACATGGTTGTATTAATAACTTTTGGTTACATTTTATACCTTGGTGATTTTATTAGGTCAACATTCATCATTCTGTATCTTATTGGGAAACACTTCTCTGAGAAAAGCTAAAATTGAATTGATTTCTCAGCTTTATCAAGACATGAGCACACTGGTCATACCTGTCTCCCGTTTGCACTTGCTTCTTGGTGTTTTCTTCTGTGCAGTAGGCAAAAAGGAAACCTGCATTTGCTATAGATGCTGACAGGTCAGAAATCATCTGAAGAGTATTCTAAATGGCTAAGATTTGAAGCTGTCTGGAAACACTTATATATGAGAGATATGGATAAAGGAAACTAAGAAGTTTGACCTGAGAAGAGAATAATTAAAGGATACATTATAATCTTTCCAAATACTTGCGAACCAGGAATTCGGAACAGGCGTCATATCTTGCTATGTGGTTGCAGGGGTACCACCACCAAGTGGGTACCTAGGGATTAACTGAGAGAGTTGGGAGAGATGCTTTAAGGAGAGGCTAGCCAACACAGGAACATAGTATTCTCCCAAAGATGGACGTTTCCCGAACTTCAATGTGCACCTGAACCACCGTGGTGCCTTGTTAAAACGAGGATTGTGATTTAGTAGGACTTAGGACCTGAGATTCTGAATTTCTCACAAGCTCTTAAATGATATAAACATTACTGCTCCAGAGAGAACACTGAGTTACAAGGCTTTAGGTGATTCACTACCTGTGTTCATCTGATGGTGGTCAGGATCAGGACAAGAGTAAGTGGAAGCATTTCTTGACTAGCACTCTCAGTTGAATCCTGCTCAGAACGAAAGTTCTGTTGAAAACAACAGTTGGGGAGCTTGAGGCTACTTAAAGAAATCCATGATCAGGAGAAACCAATGACTTGTTTGCTTCTGATTAGTGAGACTGTAGGAGCAACCAGGGTTAGAGTTCATGAAGGTTATTCTATAGATAAACAGAAACATGCAGTTTAGTTTTGAATGACACTGATTCAAATAATTTAGATATCCAGGCAAATATCAGAAAACAGCAGTGACCAAAGCAAATGGAACATATAGGCGATCTTGGGAAAAAGGCACGTGGCATCGGTGTTGGATTAAAAAAACAACAAACAAGCGATTACCATGTTTCCCCAAAAATAAGACCTAGCTGGACCGTCAGTTCTAATGCGTCTTTTGGAGCAAAAATTCATATAAGACCTGGTCTTATTTTACTCTAATATAAGACCCGGTTTTATATAATAATAATAATAATAATATCATATATCATATCATATATCGTATCATATCATATTGTATCATCTCGTGGGGACAGAGTCCCAGAGAGCAGTTTCCAGGCTGTTGGCCTCACGTGGAAAAGTGCTGGCTCGGGTAGTAGATGGCCATCGGTTGTGGCTAATTGACCATCAGCTGTAACCAGTGAGCCAATTAGCCCCTGATATTACTGCTGTGGCTGTGCTGGTTGGTGAGTCGAGAGTTGAGAGTCAGTGGAGTCGGGTCGGTTGGTTGGTTGGCAGGCAGAGAAGCGGACGGCAGGTTTCAGGTCGTGTGGCTCCAGCCTCCAGTGAGACTATAGTGGTATGACTCCCCTACCTATGGCTCCATGGGTGTTCCTTTTGGGCCTAGCCACATCCTGCATTCTTATGTGGGGAGCGGGACTAGAGGCCCCGCAGGCTGCCTCGCACGACAAATGGCGCAGCGAGCAGGGTCCCCTGCACAACACATACCATATATCATATCATATCCTGTCTTATTTTACTCCAAAACCCGGTCTTTGTAATATAATATAATATAATGTAATATAATATAATATAATACTGGGTCTTATATTAATTTTTACTCCAAAAGATGCATTAGAGCTGATGGTCTGGCTAGGTCTCATTTTTGGGGAAACAGGATCGTAAGCAGCTCAGAAACAAAATGCACCTGATGACAGACAAATGGCAGGATCTACGTTGTAGAGTATGCACCAATGTTAATTGGCATGCACACCCCATGCTAAATGAATTATATCACAACTTACCTTGGAATTGGAATATGTCTCTTAAAGTCATGGAAGCAATACATTTAACACTAATTGATAAAAAAATACAAGAAAATCAAGTCATCTCACTGTAAGAAATTATTTTCTTAATGAGTGTACCGAAGAGCAAAACAAACAAAAATCATAGTAAGTGGCCTCATGATAAGTATGCACTGCACTTTTTGTGACAATGGAGCCGCCTCTGCCTTTCATACCATGTTCCCCTGAAAATAAGCCCTAAACTGAAAATAAGCCCTCGCATGATTTTTCAGGATGACATCCCCTGAATATAAGCCCTAATGCGTCTTTTGGAGAAAAAAATTAATGAGACCCGGTCTTATTTTCGGGGAAACATGGTAGATGTAAGACAGGAGATTCCCGTTGTAGAAGAACTAGATAAACTTCATAATTCTCTCCTAATCTACGGTTTGATGATGCTAATGTTTAAGTGAAAGTGACGCTTATTTTTGTGTGGCACCCAGCAAATTTTCACTCGTGGTCAGTGCTGTCAAAGGTTCACATTAAAAAAATAAATAAATCTCTAAGTTGTGCACGTCACCCTCTTATTCTGAATTCTCTAATAGTTATCTTTCTGACACTGACAAGTCGCACCATATTCTCTATGCATTTGAACACAGTAAAATCCATCCTCCTGAAACTGTCTGTAAGAGAGCTTATCTTGCCTCAGTTATCTTTTAAAGGCAACACATCATGATTCCTATACATTCACCCTCCTTTCCAGTCAAGCTATTTATTCATCCTTGTTTGAACTTATTTGGGCTTCTCCACCTCTTCACTTAACGAAATTATTTTAAGAAAAAATGAGCAACTACTGTCTTCACGTCCCTTACCTTGCTTTTCCTAAAAATGTTTTGTCCGCGGGTCTAACTTTCTGGTTATCTCTCTGATTATCTAGTTTCCTTTATCTATCTGCTATAGGCTGCATTGTGTCCTCTCAGAATTCATATCTAACCCTTAATGCTTATTTGGAATGTATTTGGAGTCAGGGTCTTTAATGAGGTAGATTAAAATGAGGCCATTGGGGACAGTGACTAGTCTAATTTGACTGATGCCCTTAGAAGAAGAGGAGGCTAGGACACAGATCACAGAAAGGCAAAATGACAAACCTGTGAGGACACAGTGAGAAGGTGGTCGTCTGCAAGCCAAGGGGAGAGGCCTCTGAAGAAATCCAACCTTTGGGCAACTTGACTTTGGATTTCTAGTCTCCAGAGCTGTGAGAAAATCTGTTTCTGTTTTTTAATCTACCCAGTCTGCGGTACTTTGGCAGCCCTAGAAAACGAATACACTACCTATCACTGCAAAAAATATTTTGGGAAAACTTTAATTTTCATGACTCTAGGGTAGGGATACTATAGCTAGTGAACATACCTAGGGATTCTGTGGGATATAAGTGTGGTATATAGAATATATTATATTGTACTATAAATCATGATCTATGTCTTTGACTTTGCTGTGGGACTTCAAGAATCTAAATATTAGTCCAGACTTGGCCAAATGTCCCAGATCAGAGGAATGTGAAATGTGCAGATAAGTTTCCAAGGGTTATTATAAATCTTCACATGTAATTATAGATGTGAACAATGTAAAAATAAAACCATACGATTTTAATATGTCTTGAAAGATACTTTATATGTGTCCTATATATCTATATCCCATATATACAGGTATATTCTATATCCATATATCACAGATATATAAATAGATATAGATATATTTCATTATATATATATTTTAAATTCTACATTTTGCCTTTTTTGGGACATCGTAATTTGATGTTTTTATTTATTTTTTCTATTCCATGTCATTTCCATATCATAAAATTTCCATGCCATTAAATTATTTGGAAATCCTTTGATATGGAATAAAGATCACTTACAACTTCAACAGAAATGTTTGATGGAGTATTCCAGTTTTTCCATGATTGGCGTTAAACCACACCTTTCTACAAGTGATTTTCAATGGAGAATTAAAACCCATCCGCCTTCCTTTGAGACAGTAGTTTTCCAAACTGACTGCACATTAGAATTACCTTTGGGATCTTTTTAAGCATTGTAGTTCTCAGGGATAAATCCAGAGATCCTTATTTAATTGTTCTAGGGCAGGGCGGGGGATGATGGATATCAGTGTTTTTAAAAAATGACCCAGGTAATTCTTACAGTCAGCCAAAGGAAAACAAACAAGCACTACTGCTTTATAAAGTTTGACAAACAGTGGGATTTTTTAGTTCTATATCTCCTTTATGAGTGTCTTAGTGTAGCAATTTATAACATCATTATATCATTTTATTTATCTTGAAAAGATAATTTTCCTTCATCATGTCTCAGTAAAATAAAATATGTGTTGCAGAAAATCATACAGTAGGCTTGGGGAATATTGTCTGGCATAGGAATTGTTTTACTTGACTACTTAGCTAAAGATACCGTTTGTCAAATTATGTGCAGAGGTCTGGATACTTAGGGATATCTTAGGTAGAAAGGGGTGGAATTACTTAGTATTTACAGGAACAAAAATATTTTTCAAGTGAAATTTGATTTTGTGTGGGCTGCATCATTTGAAAACAAGTTAAACTCCACTTTGGAGAAGTGGACTATTTTTAGTTCTATCAAATGAAAACCAGCTAGTTTGGGTGCTGAATGTTAACATAGGCTAAGTTAAAGCCTGGGTTGAATGTAACATACACCTTTTATATATAACCTAAAATAATATGTGAATTGAAAGGACAGTTAATTTTTAGCTAAGATAGAAGCTTTACCAAATATTTATCTGGGACGGGATTTCCTGGGCTTGTTTCGTGCTATATCCACACACATACTGAATAAATGGCACTATTGCAATTCCACTGATCAGTCTATGCATCAACATTCAACTGAAGACTGTTAGAAAATTGGCTGCTGCTACTTTTGTTTTACTGTATTTTTCTGACTTGTTTGATTGTTAATTTCCAGAGTCGTATAAAATTAAAAATATTTCCTATGATCTGAAATTGACATTTGGGGCTTCAGTTTGGGGATTTGAGGTTTTTTGTTTTGTTTTTGAGAAAGGTAGAGAAAATTCCTTCCTTCTCTATAATTTTTTTCAACTTTTCTTATTTAAGTAAAATACCCCTGACGACTTCAGATAACTCCAAGGCAAAAGTTTATTAAAAATAAAAAAGCCTTTCACAATCAGAATTTGTGATGTTTGGAAGCAGAATTTTGGGCAAGTTTATCCCATGTAAAGGAAAAAAATACTGACCTGAACTACCGTGTTTCCCCGAAAATAAGACCTAGCCAGACAATCAGCTCTAATGCCTCTTTTGGAGCAAAAATTAAGATCTGGTCTTATTTTACTATAAGTCTGGGTCTTATCTAACATAATATAAAATAAGACCGGGTCTTATGCTAATTTTTGCTCCAAAAGCCACATTAAAGCTGATGTCCAGCTAGGTCTTATCTTCCGGGAAACACAGTATGTTAATTACCTAAATTGGAATTCTCGGTAGGATCAGATCTGAGTACTCTGATACTAAAATGTACTACAATGCAAATACATATGTTAGAGGCGCAGTGTTCCACCTTTCAGTTAAGTGCTCCTTTGCTTTTAAACTTGGATACCCCGATTTTAGATTCCATAAATATATGTTTAAAAAATAAACAGGAATGTTAAACTACAGTTATCAACTTTACTAATCATGATGTAAAGTGTATTACAAAATTAATAATATAGGTCTTTAGACTAGCAAAATACTTCAACTATTCCAGAGCTGATTCAGGATGTTGGCTACTGTGCGTTTTCTAATGTTTCCTTCCAACCAATTTGTTTTTGACAGGAAATATGTATTACCCTCAGAAGACAAAAGGCAGAAAAAAGGAAATGTCTCATTAAAAATCATATTATCTGTTTTCATTTTGATTATAAATAAACTCCCAGTTAAGGCTCTATACGTATGGCTATTCCTTCCTTTAAATGGTTACTTACTAGCATTTAGATGACCCTGAGGGTAAGTCTGTTTTTCTAAAATAGTAAGGGAATTTCCTTCAAAGAACAATTTGAACTGTAACACTGATCTGACTTTGTAATAAGTACTGTGATATTTGACTTTGTTTTGTAGTAATGGTTTTTCATTAATTCATCAACCAAATGAAATTAGATCCTTCAGCAAAATGCCTAACATTGTGCAATACGGGATAAAATATGATCTCTGTTTGAAGGTGCATTTACAAACAGTTAAAAAATGGCTCCTTCATTTTCAGTCCTTTTGCAAAAGAAAAAAGCAGATAAAGTGCATATACATCTAGGCTGTCTCCTCATATTCATGCATTCAGTACACACATTGAATTATCTTCCAAATATGACACGGCTAGTGGTGGTTACTAAATGAGTAAAATCAACTTATCTTTTTAATACATGGGATCTAAACAAAATACAAAGCGGTTGCTTAATCTGTTTTCAAATGTATATAAAGTAGATAATGTGCTATTTAGTTTCTGAATTTTAGTGGATGTGCACTGGACACTTACAGGTTTTTGTATTAATAAAAATTCAATTTTCAGAGAATAGGTAGCTTCCATCTTAATTCAATCAGATGAATTTGTATTTAAAAGGAAGAGATGGACTGTAATTATAAAGTTGTTTGATGCTCTTAAATCAATTCATGTGCTGATGCTTGGAGTTCCAGCTGCATTATGAAAATGTAGTGTCTGGCTCTTGAATTTTCCAAAACAATAAGGGAGATCCCTGAAGGACAACAAAGGAATGGAAAAGTAGCAAGTGTGCTGCTGCTGAAATGAATGCAAATGGCATCTCCATTCATTTCATTCACAGCAATCTGTCACCTTTTAGTTTCTCTTTCCTGAGAGAAATAGGGGATAATACTGGAAATAGTAATGCATAAGTGGACAGGGGTTGACCATTAAAATGTTTACCACTTCCCTAGAATGATGCCTGCAGATGTTACAAAATTGAAACTGGATAGGTGTTAAAATCGCTGCCGATTTCTATTCATTTGAATGGCAGCAACCCAGAACACTGTTTTATGGTTTTGTGTGGAGGGGCAATCCATTATCTATTTTTTCTTTTTTTTTCCCCTATCTGGGATCAAATATTATTTTTGTGAGGATTACATCCCTATGGTAAGCAGCAATGGAACCAATACTACGAAGTTTGAATATCAAGCTTATTTCCAAATTCAACTCCTTTACAATGGCAGAGTTGACTTAGAAATTGAAATCCCAGTTATGTAATTGATTTCTAAATGTTTTGAATAGGAAACTCTTCCTTCAAAATAAGTATTTAACAGACTCAGGAAATAAAAAAAAAAAAGTAGCAAAAGAGAAAAATATGGTGTTTTTGTATAATTTAGAATTCTTAAAAGATTGTATGAATGCCAAATAACCAGTGTTTACATACTGGTTTTGGGCAAGTAATTCTGTCAGCAGTTTTTCGTTAATGAGGAAAATGAAACATAGAAAGGTTAAGTATATTTTTTCCAAGATTCACATACTTGGTTAGGTTATAGCACAATGTTTTTTTTGATTTTGTTTTTGTTTTGTTTTTTGTTTTTTGGAAGCAACAGTCTACCTGACTTTGAATGGTGCATGTAACATAAAGCCCAAATAAAATAGTCATACTTGTTTTTAAAAGGAGTCGGCTTCTCTATAATACAAGATAGTAAAACAAATGCAGATTACTATTCCCAGGCTGATTCTAAAATACTACAGGATATAATTCCCAGGAAACAACTCTCATTGATTCTTGTTTCAGAGGAAAATCAGCTTGTTTGTAAATGGCTGCTCTGTTTCTTCCCACCCCGCCCCACCACAGTTTAGTACATTCTAGAAAGACTTAGCTAATAGTTGCTGGTTTATATTTTCTTTTTCTTCTTTCCTAAATCCACTTGAGTCAGGCTTTTATCCATAGAAGCATATAAATACAGTGGTCGCTCCTCATCTGCAGGGAATACCTTCTGAGAAGCCCAGTGGATGTCTGAAGCAGCAGATAGCACTGAACCCTACACACGATGTTATATTCCTACATACACATACTTGTGATAAAGTTTAATTCAATAAAATCGGGTGCATCAATAACTACTAATAAAAAATAAATTGTAACAATATACTATAATAAAAGCTATGTGAATAGGTTGGGACCCTTCTGAAGTAAAATAAGGGTGATTGAACACAAACACTGTGATACTATGACAGTCACTCTGATAACTGAGATGGCTACTAAGTGACTAACAGGTGGGGAGCGTGTACAGCATGGAGACACTGGACAAAGGGATGAGTCAAGTCCCAGGTGACACAGAGCAAGATGGCTTGAGATTTCATCACACTACTCAGAACGGAGAGCAATTTTAAAAACTTATGAAATGTTTATTTCTGTAATTCTTTAATTTAATATTTTCAGACCCCACTTGACCACAGGTAACTGAAACCAAGGTAGACAAAACTACTGATAAGGGGTGGCTGCTGTATTCTTGGCAGGGTCATCAGAAAATTCTTCTCTGCAAACTCCAATGACCAGTTCTCAAGTCTCATCTTACTTAGCGGTGTTTGACTTGGTGGATCACCCTTTCCTTCTTCAATCATTTCTTCACTTGGCGTCTCAGGACATCACAACCCCCTGGTTCTATCACAGGTGGAGATTCCCTTCCTCTCATTCTCCTGGTGCTGGTTTCTCTTGTGTCTCAGACTCCCAACAGCTGAGTGGTCTGACTAACATTTCTATCTATATTCTATCCTAAGTAATCCCGTTTCTTAACTTTAAATGTCACCTATATACGACGAGGTCTGACAGTTAAGTTTGCAAACTTGTTGCAACAATGTTGCTAACAGTTTTTAATATCAGAGGGATTATCTGTTATGGATTTGTACCAACTGGACAGTTAACCAAGTTTACTATTTGGAAGTGCTGAAAAGGCTGCATGAAAATGTCAGATGACCTGAACTTATTCGCCAACAATTCATGGCTCTTGCATCACGACAATGCACCAGCTCACACTAGTCACTGTCTGTAAGGGAGTTTTTAGCCAGTAAACAAATCACTGTATTGGGACACCCTCCCTACTCACCTGATCCGGTCCCCAATGTCTTCTTTCTTTTTACCCGAAGATAAAGGAAATATTTAAAGGCAGACATTTTGATGACATTCAGGACATCAAGGCTAACAGGATGACAGCTCTGATGGCCATTCCAGAAAAAGAGTTCCAAAATTGCTTTAAAGGGTGGATGAGGTGCTGGCATCAGTGCATAGCTTCCCAAGGGGAGTACTTTGAAGGTGACCCTAGTGATATTCAGTAATGAGGTATGTAGCGCTTTTTCTAGTATGAGTTCGCAAACGTAGCTGCCGTACCTCATATAATGAGACCTTACTTTTTATCTAAAACCTGGGTATCTCCCATCAACTCCAGATGTGTGCATATAACTACCTGCTTGACAATTCCACTTTGAGTTCTAAGTAGGTATTTCAAACTTAACATGTTTAAAATCCAAACCAAAATCCTCTTCTCTCCCTCCTCCTCACCAATCTTGATGTTTTCTCCCCTCACAGTTAATGGCAACTCTGTCCTTTCAGATATCCAACCCTTACCTTGGAGGCATCCTCTCCTTCCTTTCTCTCTGTAATCCATAGCAAATATGCTAGTGTTATACCTGCCTGTAAATTCCTGTAATTAACATTACATTATTATTATATAAAATAGTCCTAGTGCTGTGTGCCCATGCATGTTGCCTTGCCACAAGGCAAATGGAGTTAGAGTTAGAGGGAAGCCATGTGGTCTCCCCTTCCAAGCAAATTGTCCTAAACCTCCTTTGCAAACAGTACAGAGCATGCAGGCTGCTCTGAGTGTTAAGAGCCTCAGTGTTTAATGAATACATATTTTCCAGATCTTAAAGGAGAATAAGAAAATAATAACACCATTTAGGATAATTAAATGGATTTCTGAATCTTTTCCTATCAGGCAAATGCTTAAGAAGGAGATATAGCCATTATTTTTGTCAATATTGCTGGTAATAAAACAATGAGAGTAAATCCAAACAGGTTTCTCAGTTAGGAACAATGGTATAAAAAGAAACAGCAAGATCAAATGGGAATAAGAGAAGTCATCAGGTGGAAAAGTTAACAGGAAAAGGAAGATAATGTACCAAACCTTTTGGAATGTAAGCTCTGTAAGTTTTCAGCTGTGTTTACAGCCCTAAGAAGGATGCCAGGCATTTAATTGGCATCCAGTATTTGCTGAATTAATAAATACTGCAGGGACCTCTGAGAATGTACTTTCATATTCATTCTAGATTAAGTTAGAGGAGTTAAGACAGGAAGCAAATTCAAAGCTGAATTATGGGTATGTAATCTAAAAGAAAGAAACATTTTTTGGAAAGTCCAGTTCCTTTTCTTCCTTCCTTCCTTCCTACATTTCTTCCTTCCTCCCTTCCTGTTCTGATGTATTTCCTCTGCAAAGAGTAAAACTTGCAAAAATCATTTCCATTTGGTGTTTAGAAGTTATTTCAAATATATAGCAGCTTGAGAATAAAATTATTTCTTTCCCCTTTCTCAAGTCTGATGTTCAGCTGTTTAGTGGATGCAATATGAGTTTCATTTTAGTCTTCTTTCATGTGATCTTTGAATCTCAAAAAGTATGTCAAGAATCTGCAAGATTCTAATTTTAAACTGTCTTCAAACATCATACACAAATTGAATGTAAGCACATCTTGGACTAATAGGCAACATTTGCCAAGGTGTATTTTTTTTTTTTTCTTGGTAATTGCTTATGCAGAGTTAAGCAGGCGATCAAATACTGACAAGCACTTTCTCCTCAACTGAAAATAATAAAACAATTAAAATACACACTACTTGCCTCCAGATTGCTCCCATTGAACAGGATGAGGTGATTTTTTCCCCACCATCTGATGTTTTAAGCATCCATGGATAATTACTCCATAGTCTTATATTTAAATGATCTTTAGAAGATAACACTTTCTAAAGCTTCTTCCCAGAATGTTATGCAAGTAGCATTTTTACATAATCTGCATAAGAATATAGAGTTTCACTAAAACTTGCTGGATACCAAATGTGGTTTAAAGTATGTTATTAAAAATGTAAGTTCAATTTTACAAAAATATAGTTCATAGTTTTTCTATTGACTTTGCGTTTATTTCATTAGCTTCTAAAAATCTTTCCTAGAGGATAAGCAGGTTCCCTAGTTAGAGATATAATGAAGTATATGAAATGGTTATCAAAATGTGCCCTAATGATCTTAGAGAAACTTTGTAATTATCTTTGTAGAGTTGATAGAGATATTTGAAAGATGGTAGACATTTGGAAGATGGTAGAGATACTTGGAAGATGGTAGACATTTTTGTGTCTTTCTCTGATTTAATAATAAACCACTGGGAATGTATAATAATCAGAATGAGATTGATTATCTGAAACTGGCATGAGGTATATAAACATTGTGTCAAAAGAATGTGCAGCTTTCCATGTATCTTTGTGAATGATTGCCTCAACTATCATTGTGAGCACCTCACTTCTATGTCTTTACCTTTCAACCCAGTTCCATCTGCCAGTTTACTCTGAAGATACCCCACTTTTTATAAACTCTGTTATTGTATTTGATACTGAACAGGGCAATGCAATACATTTTTTAAAAATAATAACTCATTTACTTATTCAAAGATTGCATCGAGTGTTTATATTTTGCAAAGAAAAGCTTTAGGCCACAGGTATACAATAATAAACAAAACTACCAAAATTCCTGGCTTCATAGAACTTACATTCTCATGGGGCTGACTAATACCAAAATATTGTAAAATTATGTCAATTAATGATAAATGCATTGAAGAAAAATAAGTAAAGTAAAATGGTATGAAGTGACTAGCAGTGCTATTTTTCACAGGGTAATTTGGAAGCAGTTTTCTATGGGGAGGGGAGTATTTCAGGATTCTTAAGCAGAATCCTTATTGAAGTTTGGGAGTTGGCCAAGGGCATGTCTGGAGGGAGAAAATTTCCCCTACAGGAAACACAAATGCAAAAGCCTTGAAGTAGGAGTATGCTTGGTTTAAGTAAAAGCACAGAAACCAACGTGGATGTAGCTGAAGGAGAGAGAGCAAGAGGAAGTGGCAATTAGTAATCATATAGTGCTTTGTGACCCAGGATTTGGTAAGGATTTAAATGCTATTGTTAGCTTTGGAGGGGTTTCAGAACTGAAAGGATATGATCTCAACTTTTAAAGTTATTGATTAGCTGCTCCCCAAATACATCTGGTTTATTTATTGTTATAACACTTTTCAACCTCTACTAGACTAAGAATAGCCTTTTTTCATTTGAATTCTCTGTACACAGCACAGATATTGGCAATGATGACAATGATGGTGATGATGATGATGATGATTTACTGAAAATGTTACATAACAAGATAAGGCAACTAAGATAAATTTAATATTGAAGGGGTGGTTCATGAAAAGGTAAATCTAACAAGATGATAAAAAAAAAAGAAAACCACTGACATGCTTAGAAGTTGGTGATTGGATATCAAAATTGTAGTAAGCCAAGAATGTAGTATGTGACCACTATCAATAAGTATAGAGAATATACAGATCGGAGTTTATTAAAGGTAACCTAGGGCATATTGATTTGATTTTTATTTTTTAATATTTTATTAATTTCAGGTATACAAAAGAATGTAATAGTTATGGATGGAGCTAGAGAACATCATGCTAAGTGAAATAAGTCAGATTGGAGAAGGACATTTAATTTTTTAAAGTTTTTGAGCAAAAATTGATTCTAATCAGGAAGCACCAAACCAGAGGTAGTTAAGAACACTCAACCGAAAAGATCTCAAGGAGAGACTTTTATAGAGAAAAGGCAGAAGCTAAGTAAGGAAATTATTGATTGGCTGTAGCTTAACGGCTGGTTGTCTGTATGTGGTTGGTTTTCGTTAGGTTTCAATTTCCTAACCTTGAACAATCCATAGGCTTAGGTTTGTGTTTGCTTATGTACGTTATCGTGGCATCAAAGCCACCTCAGTCTGATGGTCTCCTTGATTAATTAATTTAACAAGTTTATAATCTATTTAATGTTCTATCTACTATCTGAACATAATTATTTTCATCTTTTTTGTGCAGTTTTACACGATCATACAAATAAATAAATAGATATAATTATAAACAGGCAATTGCAGATCACTATGAATGTTTTAAAAATCTATCCAGTCTATGGCCATTGTATAATACTAGAGTGAGTACTGCACTTTATGATATTGCTCCTTGAGAGGTAACCGAGCACTGTTAAGTCTGTTATACATTCAGAACAATATTGTCATATGGAAGACATCTGGAATATATTATAAAGCTCTATATTATAGATCTCTCTTAAAATTAGGCAAACTAGATAAAGAAGTAAAAACATGTTTATTGAAATAAGTTTAACAAGAATATGGATTAAATTGTAAAACCAATCTGTTCTAAAAAAAAAAAGTGTTACCTTCCAATGAAAAAAAATTAAGAGGTCATGAATTTTAATGTTCTTCCTTAAATAATGTCAGTGATTTTAATGGAAAATGCTAACTTAAGTTTTCTTATGTAATCTCCTCAATTGTTTTATCTAGCAATTTGTTTTTTATAGGTTAGCAATTTTTGTGTCTAGGAAATAAAGGAACCTACAGAAGAAAAATGACAATATCCTCTTTTCTCATAAGCAAATTATATTTCACATTTTCCTAAAGAGATGAACAGAATCATTTACCTTCTTAGATATTACTTCAGGAACTGCCACTTTAATTTACAGGTAACATTATTTTAAAAGAAAAATGCTGCCTTTGATATCATTTCATTAATAGCAATTTGTTATATGTCTGCTAAGTATTTTTTTCAGTGATATAACATATTTTTAGTAACTTGGCAAATGGTGGAGAAATCTGTTATTATAAGCATAGAGTAGACATATATAATCCTTAGGCTAAGAAAAGTATAATGATATGTTCTGTAGCTGAATAAAATGTAATCAATATTTTTAAACTAATTTAAAACCATCACTTGAACTGAAGTGTTTTGTATCTCCAATTGCTATATTACTTTGCATTTTAAGTGAATTTATTACTGAACAAAGTGGATAGAATGGAAGTTTACAGCTATGGTATCTTTATAGAAAAAGGTAAAATATATATTCCACAAATATAGAGTTTTGATATCAGAGTTTGTTTTACACTCTATAAGTTTGATTCTATCTATTTTATGTACCGAATCACCTTTCGCTGCATGTGGTGGGGTAGGTATAAGTGGGGCTGACTCGTGGGTTCAGAATGTTTTTTAATAAGAACGTGTAAAAACTATATACACAGGAAAAAAGGAAATAACATATAACATTCCTTCAAGTTTGATAATACATTGAGGTTTTTAATTTTATAACCTTTGTTTCCCAATATGTATTACCAGTAAAATCATTAAAATTAAAAGAATGTGTGTACTAGTGTCTCAGAGTGAAAAATAAGCTGTTCTTGAAGGGTGGAATTCCAAGAGATACCATGCATGGTGGCAGATTGAAGGCGAAAGAAAAGTAGTTGGAATCACTGGGCCAGGAAGCAAGGCATTAAAAAATAATAATAATAAATATATACTATACATATATAAGTATATTATAAACTATATACATATAAATATAGTCAGAACTGTTTCTGGGGCTTTCAAAATATTAGGAATTAACAAATATTTTATATAGAAGAACAATAGAAACAGAAAAAAAATTAGATCCAAATGGTTAGCTTATATAAAAAATATTGCTAATGGAAAGCAAAATAGTGAACCCCTTCCAAAGCAAGCCAAGCATTTTATTATTGAAATCACTCAAAATTACTTGATAAGCAAAAGCTATTTTAATTTCCTATGGCACTGATGGAAGTCTTATAAATTATTAGAAATGAAGAGTCCTAGTCTTTGAATACCTTACTAGTATGTCACGGAAAGGATTACAAAATACAGATAAACCATGAAAGAATAATAATTGGAAAGAACCTCATCAATAGTAAAAGTAGATTATTTAGGCCGGCCCGGTGGTTCGCGTGGTTGGAGCACTGTGCTCCTAACACCAAGGTCAACAGTTCGATTCCCACATGGACCAGTGAGCTACGTTCTCTACAGCTAAGATTGAGAACAACGGTTCAACCTGGAGCTGGGCCGCTGTGACCAGTGGGCAGCCAGCATGAGCGGCCAGCAGCCGGCAAGAGATGCCATGAGCTGCTGTGAGAGGCCTGCCGGTGGTGGGTGACAGACTAGCTTAGCTGGGTGTAGCACAAGGCTCATAATACCAACATGGTCCAGGGAGTAGAGTCCTCCACAACTAGACTGAGAACAGTGGCTTGATTTGGAGTTGGGTAGGGGGAAGGGGGTAGGGGGGAAAAGGGTAGGAGGGAAGGGGTGGGAGAAGGGGGAAAAAAGTAGATTATATTTAAACAATCTTAGATGAAAGGGAAAACACAAATATTAGCATAATTAAACAATAGGGTTTATGAGCTTTTAAAAGTGAACAGAGGAGAATTCATAACTCTATTTACTTTTGTTATTAAAGAATAATAGACAATTGGTACCCCCAATAAACTGTAATTTAAAAAAATAATAGAATGAAAATGAATGAGTTAAATTCTCAGCTCAAACTAGAAATAGAACAATAAAGTAAATTGGTAGAAAGCACAGGAAAGGAAATAATAAGTAAAACAAAAATCAGAAAGTTAGAGAATGGAGAAAGAACTAATCTCTATATTAAAATCCTTTGTTTGTTTTTGTTTGTTTGTTTTAACCAAATCACTGTTTAATTTGGTGAGGGAAAAAAAGGCAGACAGGCAGAGCAAGCCAGAGAGCCAAGAGTAAAGAAATGGCAAAAGAAAAATGACCATTTAAATAGAGAACTTAAAAAAAAAAAAAAAAAAAAAAAATCACAAGAGGCTGCTTTGCAGGCCTATCCAAATAGTTTTGATAACCTAGATGAAATGAATAATTTCCTAGGAAAATAGAGTTTATCAAAATTATCCCACAAAAAAGATTATGCAGTCAAACGTGCATAGAAAGAATAGAGAAGGTAATGAAGAAACTACCCCACAAAAAAGGACAAAGCCAAGATATTTTGACAAAGGAATTTTAAAAACTTCCAAAGACCTCCCAGTCTCAGACAGTTTGTAGGTCCTGTGACATCAATCACATCATCCTGGCAAAGGCATATTTTGGGATTAGACTGTTATATTTTGAATGGTAATATTAGTTTCAGTAGTGTCTTATTAGCTAATATCTGAGGCTTTTTTGAAGTTTGCATATGAACAGGAAAAATATGCTGTCAATGTAATGTTGTAGGAAAAAAAACACTACAGGACAGAATAGCGAGATCATCTCAGTACAAACCCAAAGGTGATGGGAAGATGGACTCCCGGATCTCAGCAAAGGTTATCTCTGAGTATGAGATCATGAGTGGTATTTATTTTGTCTTTAATAGCTTCTGTATTTACAAAATTATTTATCATGAACATTTTTCAATTATAAACAAAAACAAATCTTTAAAATTTTTTACTTCTTAATAAGTGACAGAATCAAAAAGTGATATCTCTCATCCCAGCAATAGGATCTCAACACAATTGTTCAATTGCTAGAACAGAGAATGCAAAGAAATTATCCCTATGGAGTAGCTGACCTTTACTAACCTTTTGATTTTTCTGGGCCTGAGACTAATACTGGTTCACATGTCTGAATCCTGCTTTTAAACTCAAGATCCTATTAAACAAACAAACAAACAAAAAAACATGAGATCTGTTTTTCTCAAAAAAACAAAAGCACCACACTCATGTACACACGCAGACCCAAAACTACAAAGCTGGCTTCTAAAAGATATTAGAAGATGACTGAGAATTTAGGATTATTGAAACTTGGTTTATATAAAACCTTAAAAATGAAAAACTCATTCTAATAAGAAATTCCTTTTATTTTTTTACTTTTGTCAGAAAGGCTTTAGCAAGTCTAATACCTATTCGCTAAAGTGAGTGATGCCGCTTAACCTTTTTAGAGTACTTTATCTTTATTTCCTCTTTTAGAAGTGTCATTTCACTTTTCTAGGAGCGATCAACATCCATCATACATTTCCTTTCAAGCTGAAAATATACACAGGGAGTTTTGAATTTTGTGAACTCTTCTATTATGAAGTTTTGTCAATTGTCAGCATCCGTATTCCGTTCTGATGATGAATAGAGGCATTATATTTCAGCATTAAAATGCAGTTAAGGTTGTAATGAGCATCATTAGGGACTCTAACGGAAATCAGAACTGTATGTCATTTTATTCAGGTTTTTTTTAAAAGTTTATTTGTGTTTTATAAAATATTTCACATGTTTCTACCAAGCAGGTGGGAATAAAATAGCTTTGTGATTTTAGTAGTATTTATATAAACACCATTTGAACACATCTACTCAAAAAACAGTTTCTTTCTATCCTATCTAGGTTATTAAGTCTCACTTTTAGCAGCCTTTCAGAGTAACAGTCCTTTCTAACGTACATTTTTTTGCTTCCAAGTTCTTTCAGAGCCTTTAATGAATATGCATTTAAAAATAAATATTAGACATCTGTACACTTAAATCTGAATAGATTACATTATCTATAATAGAAGTAAAATTATTTACTTTGAAGTTTGACTCATAAAATGACTTATCTCTTGATTTTACCTTAGAAATTATCATATGTGTTTGTTTGCAGAAGTTTTGAGAGATACGAGCTGTCACCTTTCTCAATCTCGTGTGATACATTGTGTTGTGACCACTGATATATTTATGGAAACTTCTTAAGTGTGCTTTAATAATGTGTAGTTCTACACAGATTAAACATGGACTAATATTGTCTCAAGCTTACTTTCAGTGTATTAAACTTTTTGTTAATTCTTATAAGTGAAGAAAATTCTTAAAAGGAAAAAGAACTTTTCAAAATCTCATCTTTATTTTTTTATTCTGTAACTTCCTACAATCTTTTAATGTAAAAACAGTTTTTGAAGCTTTCTGTGATATATAATGATGAAGTTTTATTATTCAAAAGATTGGGTAACCCCTTCCTATTTCATTAGCCAAATTAAGTATCACAGTTAATTCCCCTCCCAGATTAAAGCATTAAAGATCTTACACTTACTCTGAAAAATTAACTCCAGTCCTCTGAAAAATAGGTTTTAATGGCAACAAAAGAATATAAGAACTCCCAAATGAAATATTAACCACAACTTAGAGATTCCAAGTGTTACTGCTGTATTGGGAACAGAAGTGCAAATCAATGCCTGATATAGTGCCAGATGCAAATTACCAGGGAAAGAGAAACATCGCTCTGGGTATATCAGCAAACTGTAGAAGATGACCTCTGAGAGGTGACAAACTCCTGAAGGACGCTTCTTAGGTTCTTTTTTGAAGTATGGCATCTGATTAAAGTAGTTCAGGTGGAAATAAGAGATCAAATCTTGATTTCTAACTCACACTGTAATTCAAAATAGATGCATATGTAAAGGCAGAATATTTTCCCAAATATTCTGAAACACCATAGTAAACCACATGTATTTTTCTTCATAGTTGAAGCTATTATTTCCAGCAATATTATTCACTATGAAATAATCTTGTTATAATATTTGAAGCATGAAATGTCGCAGATTAAAGACAACCTTTCATGAAAAAATAAGAAGAGAAATAGTAAAACTAATATGAGGTTTTATATTCATTTGATCAGTTGCATTTTTCAGGTCATTTCAATAATTTATTTTTTTTCTTATAGTTTAACTTTACTAAAAACCTGTCACTGGAATGGCTATCACAAATATAAATCATTTTATAAAATAATATTAAACTTTAGAATCACTATGGTTTTTCATAGATGCTAGTTAGCTGTTATATTCAGCATTTCAATAGAATAGTATTTTATCTCTCTGTGAATTAAGGGAAAATGTCACACACACATGTGCGTGCACACACACACATCCATTCATCTATGCATTATTACTGTCACTTTTAGAAAGTGAAACAGTTTTGAAAAGTAAATGTTGCAAAGCATATCTCTGTGTAGGAAATTTAGCCTACTAATTCTGGGACTACAACAGATCTTTTCCTGTCACTGGAGTCTTTATTTTATCAGAGTTTATCAACTATGAATATTCTATTTTCCAGACTGACCAACTTAAGTCCAGGATGCCATCCTTTCTAGTATTTTCCCTTTTTCTCTTTTATTGTTTCTTTCTTTCTTTTTTTTTTAATGTTGAGCAATAGAGCAAGCTCATGTCTTAGTGACACTGGTTTCATTTCCTGTTTCAATAACCACTTCCTTTTTAGATCCTTTCAATACACATTGTGTGACACATCCACAGGTGATATTAACCAGAAAAGAAAGCCGCCCACATCTGTTGTTTTTCTGCACAAGCTTTTGATGCTCCTTATTCCATTTATGGAAAAGTACGGGGAATACATTATGCCTTGATTAGCAAAATAGGACGTGCAAAAATGGTTAAATAGCTCTTGTGCTTGGTGTAAACATAAAGATATTTATATAAGCTTTCACTTCAGTGTTTCTTATTTAAAGTGGGAAGGGTTATTTTAAATTAGTTATCATCTTAAACATTTAGTTTCTAACAGGTTGTTTTAGGTAAGTAGTTGCATGAGCACAATTTGTTATATAATTTACTGGTCCTAAAGTTGTTGAACCTCTGTTTGTTTGTTTTTTTTCCCTCGTGAACGTTTACCTAGTCAGTGATGTTTTATGTCATTTAGTTAAAGAAAAAGATTTAATTAATTGCCAAAGCATGATCAAATTCTACATGTCACGTAAGTACAAACTTGAAAGCAACCTTTATATATTGTTTATATTTTCTTCAAGATATATAAAAAGAAACTATCATTTTATATTAAAAACAGCCTGCCAAAAGAATAAACACGTATAAGAATCCCTAAAATAGGGGAAATTAATCAAATGATTAAGGAGGGTGGCAAGGAAGTAGGATATAGGGAGACAAAAAAATCCAGAAAGGACATAGGACATTTTTTTTTCTTTTCATTACTAAGGAGAGACTTTAGGTAAGAGATGAAAACCTGCAGAACTACTCATAGAGAAACCACTTATAGCCTTTTGTTGTTGTTGTCGCTAATCTACTTATTCCAAAAAAAAAAAAAAATCGTGTTTATTTTACCCCCGCCTATGTGTTAGCCACCCAGAACCCAGGCCAATAAATCTATCTAGGGTTTTTTGATTTGCACAATGTAGTTAAACTTCCTATTCCCTCATTCCCAACTCTAAAACATTGAATGTAACAGTGGTATTTTTAAAGTAGCAAAGATGACAAATGTGTTAGGCTTTCACCAAAAATCTTACTATTGGGGAGAAAAAAATAGACTGTGTTCCCAGATTGCTCACATTTGTGGCTACACTGGATAAATTAATATAAAGAAAGCAATGTTCAACAAATGTAGCAGAAAAAGCATCCATTATTGAACAGAAGTGTTCAAGATTGCAAATTTTAGGAAACTTTAATTCAATCATGTGTAGTATAGGAAACGCATGCATACACAATTTAAACACTATAGAAGATACAGAAAAGAATAACACATCAAACTTTTTCCAAAGAAGTTTGTTATTATGTGAAGTAACAAACGTGTACAACAAACTACATATGAGGTAACCTATCAGCACTATAAAAATGTTACAATGGGCAATGGCATGAAAGTGGAAACATTGGAGGAGATTTAAAACCATGACAGTTACTCTCATTCATTTCCATGGACATAAATGGCATCTAGATGATGAGGTGCTCGCAAAGTACATAATAAGTATATATATTATACATGCATAAGACACACATATATACATATCCATATATGTATATGCATACATAGATACACACATATCTATATACAGGTGTATAGTGTATATACACACATACACATTTATGCATTTATATGAAGATATATGCATATATGTATACATAGATATCTGTTTCTGTCTTTAGCTCTGTCTCTCTCCATATCTGTATTCACTGTTCCCTCTAAGCTCCAGACACAAATGCCCAATTGCTTACGTGGGACATCTTGGATATCTCACATGCATCTCAAATTTAACAGGTGTACAGCTGAGCCTTAGATTTACTATGGCTCCAACACATTCCCCTCCATCAGTTTTACTTTCTCACTAAATGGGACCAGTTGTTATTCAGCTGCTCAAATCTGGAAGTATATGTTTTGATTCTTTCCTTTCCTAACCCCTATGTATAAGCCAGCAGCAAGCACTGTGGATGCATGCCTCAAACCATGTGCCCGTTCTGTCTGCAGTGACCATGTCCCCGTTCCGTTGCTGTTGCTGGTCTTACATCTGCCTCACCTGTCAGTCCATTCGGCACTCCCCAGGGAGCGTAAGCAAAAGGGTAAATCAGATCATGTCACTTGTTAAATCACCTCGCATACTTCCCATGTCAGGGTTAATAAAATCCAACGACCTTGTCTTAACCCAGCCTAGCTCCTGAACTCATCTGTTGACAGTCTGGTCATCAGATACTTTTCAGATCCTTTTTCTTCTTCAGGGCTTCTTTGGCATTTTGGAACTCCGATTTTCCCACTTTAAATGCACTTACCTTCATCTTGCAGCCAATTTGCCTCCTGTGAGAAGTTTTTTCCCTAAAATTCTAGCAAAATTAGATCTCTAGGTTACTACTTCCAAAAAGGGGAAAAGGAGGAAGAAGTAGTACATGACATAGTTCATTTTTTTTTTTTTTGGCTAGGCCTATCGTAAGTCGTGATTGTTCTGTTCATGTGTTTATTTACTTATTTCTTGGAAATATCTGTCTTGTTAACCAATTGATCTTTGTTGTTGAGCACTTGAATGTCATATAGAGTCATTATATATTTTTGAATGAATGGATGAATGCATGTACACGAATGTGCCAGGAATGCTAGGCGGACAAAAAGCAGATGCTGTCAAATACATAAGACATTACGCGGTCCACTGAGAATAAAGAACAAGTAATGGATGTTTAATGGATAGGAAAGTCAGACTATAATAATGGAAAATTAAATTGAAACTAGATTGTGGAGGGTATTGTGTTTTATTTTTTGAAAACAGGAAGTCATCTTGTAAGAAAGCACATTACCAAAAATAACTGATGACGGCTTGGGGAATACTTATGTTGGAAAGAGCTAAAAGGCTGACCATAGTCCACTTAGGCTATTAGAAGAATTCAGATAATTAATAATACTTGTTACTTAATAATACTTGTGATTTGTTACTTATGCTGCAGATATCATTCCAGTTGAAGTTTCACAATATGGCTATAATCCATTCATTCATTAAATTACTCAGTGGAGATACTGTCTTAGTTACTTTTTAGTCTTCAGAACTGCCATGAATCTAGATAGGTTCAAGAAATAGATGACCCGTTTAAATCCTGGCCTCTCAGCCCTTTTGGCCTCCTTATTGTCTGAATTTCATTTTCAAACATCTGCCATCCACTCCCACATTCACATCTTCTAAATTGTACTCACTTGAAAGTGCTCCACTTCTGACATCAGACGCTCTCAGATCTCAATAGGCTATTTCCTGAACAAAACCCAGCGTCACCTGTCTGTAACTTCCTTGGGGACATCCAGTCCATTAACCTCTGTGTGCTTTCCCTGCTTAACAGACACTTTTAGGCTTCAGTTCTGTTATGGGACATTCATAAATTGTCACACGTGGCTTAATATCACGTGACATAAATACGTAATGATTTTTCTCTCTCATTCAAATGAGGTTAACTGACTGATTATTGTCCATTGTCTTTAAACAATTAACCAAAATATGTGAGTTTCTTTGCTGAGAAGATCTGTGGGAAACATCTAAGTACCTATGCTTTTCCTCTTGCAAATTGTGCTTCCCCACTTTTCAAGTTGCTATAAACTATAGGGAACATACACCTTAGTGTTCTAAGGAAATGAGATAAAAAAAAAACAAACACACACACACACACACACACACACACACTTTTGACAGAATATCAACATGAAGCCACATTTTATACACTGAGGGAAACTATAAACTATAACACTTGGCCTGCTCCTGCTTCAAGGTCTAATATTTTGTACAGAATTAGCTGAAAGGCTCAGGAAGAGAGCTGCCATGTGAACACGTAGTTGATAGATTCAAACCAACTCTGGAGTTTGGACAAGTTGACTAACTTGGATAATCCCATCTTTATGGAAAGTGCTGGAACTAGTGGGGATAACAGCTTGGTATTATATGAGAGTGCATTTGATAGGGAGCAGAGGAAGTCTGAATACATTTTCATGGTTAGTGTCACTCATTGCTCTTGAATTCCTCACTCATTTCAGGCAAAAAGTGAACACATGTTCCCCCCCCCCCCAAAGGGAAATGATATCTAATTTTTCAGGTCCTATAGCAATGTTCTATTGAATTATGCTTATATTAAATTGTTTATAAGTTCAGTGAATATTTCCTCAATGTTAAATCCTTGTACCCATTAGTCCATTCATCATTCCTATGTAGCTAAAACCTACATTCTAGAGGATTCCCTAGGTTTACTTTGTCCATATTTATGTCTGGGTTGCCAGGATTACTAAAGATCATCACTCAACCAGACAACTATCAAGTTACCCTTCCTGTATGAACAGGGCCAAGTAAACTGCTCAGGAATTCCATGAGATTTCTATAAATTGGCTAACTCTCTCATTCTCTGTACCATTTTGAAATATTTACTCTTTGCAAATATTTGGCCCCACCACCTTGTTCTTATTCTTTGCAAATTAGTGTGCCTCTCAATTTACAAAGAAAATAAAAGGACTCCATTTTAACTTCCTCAGCCTCCTTCCAAATACACACACACACACATACACACACACACACACACACACACACACAATATATTCAGTTGCTGCAGCCACAGAGATGAGGTCACATTGTTGAGTACATGCTTCCTGTGCAGTTACATGGGGGTATTAGGTACATGAGTTGTGGGGATGGATAAACAATGTTCTAATGCCACTGTTCACAACAGCTATATATTGAGCAATTGACCTCCTTGCTACAACTTCCAGGCTTTATATAAATGGAGATTGTGGCCACTACTTCACAGGTCTGCCACAAGAATATTCTTAATGCACGTAAGATTCCTTACGAATGTGTGACAGAGTTGGTTCTCACTGTATTATAAAAATTATCTCAAATATTGTTATCTGTATGAATAAGGACTCCCCATAGTTCAGTTCAAGGCAGAACAGTCTCCCTCAGAAGGCATGGGGAGGTGTGAGAGGCACAAGGAATGACCACGGGAATCTAATTAATAGAGTAATAAAAAGACCAAAGGCTTTAATACTGATCTGGATGTGTGTGTGTGTGTGTGTGTGTGTGTGTGTGTGTGTGTGTGTGTGTGTGGTGGGGTGGGGGTGTCAATCAAAATTGACAGACTGCCCCAGGTTCAATTAGCACAAGTTTTCAAACACATATTTCTGATGGTCAAGAATAATAGTACATCCCTAGGAGATGTGAGAGAAGTAGGCTTTATCCTTATTACGAGATCACACTTACACAATGTGCATTATTCTTCCCAAAGCAACTCTCCCATTGCGTTAGTTACATCTCCATTTATCCTCTAATGTCAATCAAATGGTCTTCATCTTAAGTTCTTACATTTCCTCTTTAATGTTACATGTAAATATGTTTAATTACATTTTAAAAATTAAGATTTTAATAATAAAGTACCCTGAGACTCTTTGTAAACACTATTGTCAGATTTCATAAATCCTTCTTTTGAAGTTTGATTGACCTGATTTCTTTTTGGCATTCTGCTATCTGGTTTCCCCTAGGTTTTTAATAGGAAACAAGGCCAACTTCTAATTTGGACAAGCTAATACTCATTGGATTTAAATGCTATTCCTCCCAAAATGTGTATCACATCTTTTAAATATATACAAAACTAACTATCATAGAGAATGGCTTTGCTTTTCACTGTTATTTATTTATTTATTTTTTATGTGTGTAGTTTGTCTTAGAATAAGATACAAACCTGGTAATTGGTATTTCAAATTAGTGCTTGCCACCTAAAATATTTTAGGGATAATTTTTATATTTTTACTTTGATATAGATTTATAATATCCTAATTAATTTCTCTAGCTACATGTTTGTTTATAAATAGATTAAAATATATAGAAAAGATTGTCAGAGAAACTTTTATTTCATATTTAACATTATTAACAGTAAAATGTATTTATTAAGAACAAAGATAAATAACATTATTTATTTTTTATTTCCCAGCTATCACTATTTGTTTACTGACTGTAATGACAAGATTTTATATCTAAACAAAATTAAGATTAATACAAAGTATTTGAAAATTAGTGTCCTTATTTTAAAAAGCGTGAGTCACATTTTTTAAATAACTGGTAAGTTTGATATTTGTTGAGTTCTCCTTTGTGACTTAACATGCGGTCAGTATTAGCAAGTGTTTTTTTTTTTTAGTATTGTTGGCTTATATTTTAAATATTTTAATTCTCTTTGTATTATTTCTTTATACAGTCCATATTAATTAGATTTACCCAGGCATTTACCTTTCTCACTTCTCCTCAGCATAAGGTATCCTGTCTTGCCCTATCTTGCTGCTCTCTTTTATGTTGACAGCGCTGCATTAAGAAATTAAAGAGAACTAAGAGTTCAAGAGGAGGTGACAGTCAAGAGAGCACGGTTAATACTGAACCTTTTCCTTGTCAGTCCCTAGAATCTAAATTTTGTCCCCTCAATCCAGAAAGTGTATTAAAAGCTCTGCTTAGCTTAGTTTCTTGCACAGCTTTCCTTTCACTATGGCAATAGATAACATGTCTCTATTAGTTGAAAGTCACCCCAAAAGCTAAGTTTACCTTTATGGGCTTTTCTCTCCTACCTCTTGACCTTTGTATTCCTAAGTCCTCACAGCTTTGGTTGCCCACAGAGCCTTCAAACAGAGTCTTGAAGAAAATACTTTAAACATGCTGTCCAGCTTGTTTACTTGTCAAATGGGAGATTAGTTTGTACCTCCTACTACAGCGTTGCTGAAAATGGGGACCTAATAGATGATTTCTAAACTTGAACCAATTAGCATTGTGTTTGAAATGCATGTCCCTTGCCCCTTTTGAATAGGTTACACATCATTTGTGGGTATACAGTCATGCATCCCTTAATAACAGCAGTACGGTCTGAGAAGTGCATCATTAGGCAGTTTCGTCATGGGAACATCATAGAGAGCACCTACCCACACCTGGACTGTGTAGCCCACTGCACACCGAGGCTCCATGACACAGCCTATTGCAGCCCGGCTACGAGACTGGACATCACGTACCTGTGCTCCATAATGTAGGCAATTGTAACATAATGTTAATATTTGTGTATCTTAACATATCTGAACATAGAAAAGGTACAGTGAAAATATGGTATAAAAGATAAAAAAAAAAAAAAAAGTCCATCGGAATAGGGCGCTTACCATGAGTGGAGCTTGCAGAACTGGACGCTGCTCTGGGTGAGTCAGTGAGTGAGGGTGAGTGGATGTGAAGGCCTTGGATGTGACTGTACACACTGCAGACTTTATAAACACTGTGCACTTAAGCTACGCTACATTTATAAAAACATTTTTCTTCAATGAATTAACCTTAGCTTACTGTAATTATTTATAAACTTTCTTTTTCATTTTCGACTCTTCTAAACAATTAGCTTAAAGCATAAGCACATTGTACACCTGTGGAAAAAAAAGTCCTTTATATCCTCATTCTATAAGCTTTTTTCTATTTAAATTATTTTTATTTAATTTTTTAAACTATTTTGTTAGAAACTAAGACACGAACATACACAGTAGCCCAGGTCTACTCAGGGTCAGCGTCATCAGTAGCACTGTCTCCATGGCCACCTCTTTTCCTATTGGGAAGGTCTTCAGGGGCAGTCATATGTACAAAGCTGTCATCTCCTGTGACGACAAGGCCTCTTCTGGAACACCCCCTGAATGACCTGCCTGAGGCTCTTTTTGAGGAGGTATCACCCTTTTCAGAAACATGTTAGTAGTGGTTTGCTTGGTTTTTGTATTTCTTTTTTTCATCATAAATTTGCTTGCAAGCAGATAACGCAACATGAATATTAATTCTCTATTAATGAAAACCTTTCAGTGTTGGGGTCCATGATTTCAATCTTTTTAAGGAGCTTGTTGAGGTCTGCAAAGCTTCTGCAAACCCTCTCACTGTGAATTTTCTTGGGAGTCCTTCTTCTTTCTCTCCTCCTGCAGTTTCCCTTTCCCTGGCCTCTTCTCCAGCGGTGCGCTCCTGTTCCAGTTCCCACGAGTCCTCCTTGGTCAATTCCTTGGAAGCCCCTCTAGGAGCCCCTCAGTGACATCCTCACCCACACCCAGGTCCGAGTTGTTTCCCACCTCAGACACAGCCTTCGTGAGTTTTGCAACCTCCTCATCCTTGGCAAATCCTTTGAAATCATGGGAGAACCTCCTGAGTGTCTCCTTCCAGATGCCATCCATACGCTCCTTGGTGGCATCGCCCCGAGCTCCATCAAGGTTCCTGATGCCGTCCTCGAGGGAATCCTTCCAGAACTGCATCAGCGTCTCCTCAGTTGTAGCAGCAGCCTGGGCAAAGGTCCTCCTCAGGCAGGAGGCCTTCGGAGCTACTACGACTCATGGTCTATTGGTTGGAGCAAGGAGGTGGTGTTGGAGGGAGAAACACCATTTTGATATTGAGGTGAAAGTTACCAATAAAAGGAGGATGTCGGGAACATTATGGACAATAAGCAAAATCTTGAAAGTATGTTATTCTCCAAATGGTACTTCTCCTTTTCACTGGCATAGCAATCAGGAGGCATCTGGGAGAGGAGCTGGGCCATCCATGACTTCTTCCTGCTCCTGTAAGACACTCCCAGTGGGTGCTTATTGATGTGCTTGAAGGCCGTGGGGTTCTCACTGTGCCAGGTCACAAAGGTGCAATGTGCAGCTTGCAGCACTGCCCCCAAGCAAGACTGTCATCCTGTCCTTAAAAGCCCTGAGACGTGGCATTGATTTGGCCTCCTTACACACGAAAGTCCTTCCAGGCATCTGTTTCCAGAATATGGAAATTTCATCCATATTGAACATTTACTCTGGCAAATAATTTTCTTCCACAATCAGCTTATCCAGAGTTTTCAAAAATTCTCCAGCTGCCTTCACATCAGCTCTCACAGAGTCACTATTCACTTTCACGTTAGTTAATGGATAACGATTCTGGAATCACTTAAATCGCCTAGAACTAGCAATAAATTCAGCATCACAGTCAGGTCCAGACTTTTCTTTCAACAACATGAACACATTTTTGCTTTGGCTGTGATGGTGGTGGTGCTGAGAGGGATAAACTTCAGTGTCTGGTCTTCAGTCCATGTCATTAGAAGTTTCTCCGTGTCTTATACAGTTCTGTCTGGAATTTTAGTTAGTCTCATTGCCGTCAATGAAGCAGATCTTTTTAACAGCTTCTGTCACTTTGTTTTTGTTCTTCAAGATTGTAGCTCTGGTGGAATGGGACACGCTTGACTGGAGAGCAATAACCATTACTGCTTTTCCTTAATCATTTTTAATTTTGTTTCCAGGTCAGTCACTCAATGCGGCCTCTTCCTGGCAACATTAGCAGTGGATTTGTATGCTTAGGGGCCAAGATGAACAAAACACCATGGGATTAAATCAACCACAAAAGAAAATGATGCATTCAGGTGATGCAGCACCACAGATGTATGAGGCTGCTGCAGCAGTAACACTGTTTTACAAACTTTTATAAGTAGAGAAAGTACGCTCTAAAATAACAATACAAATTGTTGTATAATAAATGCATAAACCAGTAACATCAATTGTTTATTATCATTAGTAAGTCTCCTGTATTGTACATAAGTATAATATAGTTTTTATTACCAGCAGCACATTGTTTGTTTACACTAGCATCACTACAGACACGGGATAGTGATGCTCTATGACATTACAATGTTTTTGACATCACTAGGCGATAGGAATTATTTTTTTGCAGCTCCACTATAATCTTATGGGACCACAGTTGTAAATGTAGCCCATTGTTGACTGAAATGTTATGCAGCACATATCTGTATATTATTTTGGTAAAGTGATTCAGTCTTTCCCATTATTTTTATTCTTACCGTTTTTTGATGAAAGTTTTAAGAACTGTTTTCCACATTTCAAGTTAGGTAAAACTGGTCAGAATTTTGTTACAGTGATATCACTCAATTATTTTTATAATATTAAGTGTCACAGTCAAAATAGCATAGTAAAATGTCCTAAACATAGTTTTCATGATTTACCATCTGTCAATAAAGTTTTAATTAATTTTGTTGAAATCTAAGAATTGGAACCCTCTTAAATTGTAATAAGTTTTGTTCTCCTACAATTAATGTTCACAATAACAGCAGCATCAATATTTGCAATTGTCTCCTTGATGACCTGAAGATTTTTACACCTTACCCAGTGCTACATATTAACAGCTTGGAATGGATAAGGGATTTGTTTTTCTTTTAGAGGGTGGAATAAGGATTGTGGCAGGGTAAATTGGAAAGTGCAATTAATACTACAAACTATTAGGCAAGTCAATTTAGGAAACAAATATGAAAATTGACACAATTTAGTTCATAACAGCATATGAGGTATGATTAAACAATACAGTAAATAAAAAAAATTATTACAGTAAAAGACACATTGCCATTAATACCACTCAAAATACACCCCCTCACTTCAAACACACTTATCCCATCATTCTTGCCACTTTCTGAAGCAGTTCTGGAAGTCCTCTTTTGTGAATGTCTTTAGTTGAGCTGTCGTTTCTGTCTTGATGTCTTGAATCGATTCAAAACCTTTACCTTTCATGGTCATTTTGACTTTGGAGAAGAGCCAGAAGTTGCTCAGTGCCAGATCCAGTGAATAAAGTAGATGAGGACACACTGTTATGTTTTTATTTGACAGAAATTGCCAAATACCAGAAGTGATGTGTGATATGGAGCCTGTCTGCTGTGATCACAAAGTACGGTGAATGCTGCTGCCAAGTGTCATCCAGAAAATCAGGGATCTTCAATAAGGGAAGTGGTGCGACGAACCTTAATAACAGTGTATGACAAGTTTGAATTTGTGCAGTGCAGTCAGTCGGGTGTGAGCTACGGTTGACAGAAGGTGTATTTTAAAGTGTGCCGTAAATCATGGATCAGGAACAACTCATTAACGTGAAATGGGGAAACAGTTTCATCCTCCATCATGACAGCGCGTCGTGTCACACATCGCTTCTGGTATCTGGCAAATTCTGTCAAATAAAAACATTATGGTGTGTTATTCACTGGATCTGGCACCCTGCAACTTCTAGCTGTTCCCCAAACTCAAAATGACTGTGAAAGGTAAACATTTTGAATCGATTATGGACATCTAGGCAGCCAGGACAGTGCCATTAAAGACACTCATGAAAGAGGACTTCCAGAACTGCTTCACGAAGTGGCAAGAACGATGGGATAAGTGCGTTCAAAGTGAGGGGGTATATTTTAAGGAGGATTAATGGCAATGTGCCTGTTACTGCAATAAATTTAATTTAAACATTCACTGTATTTTGTGATCACACCTTGTATAGGGCCATGAAAGATATTCAACATAGTTAGTCCTCAGGGATTTTAACTTTGAGTGAGGTAGGAATAGAAATAATTGTGTAATTAGGTTTAATGTAGACAATAAAGGGTCTCTTGATTAAAAAAAAAATCAAAACATTATGAACAAAGGCAGTATAGTCAAAACAATACGAGCAAAAGCTTCAATGTAACTAGTTTAAACTTGTAAATTCATTTGGAGCAACATTTCTCTTACTTTTCTTAGAGTACATTATTTGTTGAGAGGTAAATGTCTTAATTAACTTTTATTCACTCCTTGTTTGTCACTGTAGAGAGGTGCTGTTGATGACTACAAGGAATTAACACAGGTTTTGTTCTGTTTTTCTTCATGAAGTGCTTGGTTTCGTTCAATATAGGGATTTCGTGTTTAGAGTTCTTTGCATGGATATGATCATTCTATGAAAAATATAAGAGTGAGATAGAAGCATCCTGATTTCTTTTATGGATATATAGATACAATGAATATCATTTCATATTTTTCACACTACTAGACCACAGAACGAAAGTGAGCACATTATTCTAAACGTCAAGTCCTTTAGTAAGTAATACAAAAAATAAAAACTCCAGTCTCTACTTTCACTGAAGTATTTACCAATGCCCTCTTAATGAGATCTGGGTTACCATATATAACTTGAAATAATGTCCCTGTCCCCTTAGGGCAAGAATGGTGGGGTGAGGAGTAGATGTGATTTAATTACAGTTTGGGACACATGTTGGGAACTGGGTGAATTTAGTGTGTGTGTGTGTATGTGTGTGTGTGTTTAATCCTAAATTTTTCCTAAATATTTTATATTTTCCACAGAATTTTCCCGATAGTTGCCCCTATTCTCTACAGGGTGGTTACTCTGGACTTGGCCCTGTATTTGTTGATTTGATCTACTTTGCTTTGCATGCCTGTAAAGAAATCATTGCACCCACTCAGGCATTAATGACCCACAGGTAATGATTCGTTTACGTTACCCGGCGGGGAGATACTGCTGTATATCAGTAAACAAGGTGCCCACCCACATTCAGCAGCACTTGGCGACTTGAGTAATCAAAGCAATAGCTTGCAGTTGTGCATATAAAACTAATTGAAAAATGTACGAAGTTCATTTCTGAAAACTATTATAGATTCAAGGCTGATTAAATTGTACTTTTTTTTTTTTTCCTAGTGGCTTTAGGAAAGAATTTGTTGAAGTTGAACTAAATGAGAAACAATTGCTCCTGTTTAGTGTGGTCAAACTCTGTTTTGCAACTAGAATTTCAAGGAAACGAGGCCCTTATCAGTGGGTCCATGATGCATGTTATTGATAGCTAGTTGAGGCAACAGAATTTCTTTTTATTATTATTAATTTTATTGGGGTGACATTGGTTATTAAAACTATATAGGCTTCAAGTATACGTTTATATAATATGTCATCTATGTATATATCACAATGTGTGTTCCTCACTCAGAGTCAGTTCTCCTTCCATCACCATATATCGGACCCCCTTTTTCCTCTTCCACCACCCCTCTCTCCCCTACTCTCTGGTACCCACTAAACTGAGGCAACATAATTTTTAAAAAGAAAGGAAAATTATTGCAGCCCCCATTGCAATGAAAATACATTTAAAATATTTAATTTAGTACATTTAAATACTTGTGTCTATCAAGTTTACACTAGAACACCAAAAATGAATTATTTGTGACTATAACTTACGAGAGGTAATATAAAACTAAAATTTAACACAGTGTATGTACTTTTTTCTCTCTATAAAATACCAAGTGCCCTTACATCAAGTTTGTACGATACCAGTTGTATTAAATGTATCCTGTGATAACTGTACCTTCTTCCTTTCAACCATATAAGTATAGTTTTCTTTTTCAAAACCTTCAGAAAAAAGTCAGAGATGCCAGTATGGGGGCTTTTCCTGTTACGAATGATTTCCCTTAGGACTGTGGTCATTTTTTACTGTACATTTGGCCTTTTTCCATTTTGTGTGGCAAGGGAAATTAACTCACCATGGATAACTTGCATAACAAACCTTGACAAAGATCACGGAACACATAGTAACAGCTCCCCTTTTTGAGGATAGTACCTATTTTTACAAAGTGAAATTCAAAAACTAAAGAATAATTTATTAAAGTAGTTGATATTAACAGAAAATATCTGATGAGAATATCAAATTACTTTCTAAATAAGAGGGAGAAAAATCTTAAAAATACATCTTTGTTATATATACATTCAAACCTTTTAAAATATGAATTTAAAAAAAAATATGAATGTTAAAAAATTCTTTAACAAGAATTAAAGTGTTTAATAATAAATTAAAATATATATTTAGAATAATTTGAGGGCTACTGTTATTATGACTTATGCATATGTTAATATAAGTATTTGTGGCATTAAGCAGACTACGTTGACCAAGGGTAGATGATATAGTCCACGGGTCTCAAGCTATTTCAGTCCAATGTCTCCAGTGACCATGTCCAGAAACATATTTTTAATCAGCAGTACTCTATATCCCCATTTTCAACAGACAGGACATTTTTATATAGTCTGGTAAAAAATAAAACTTACTCTTCTCCTTTTTCTTAATCAACTATACTTGTTATTTATCTAAAATACTTTACATAAAACGAAAGGAAAAACTAATCCCATATAATTTATATCCAATCCCGCAACCCATTTTTACAGCTCAGGTTATAGACACATTAAGCATTTTCCTGGGTTCATTAAAAATCAGCAAAATAGTTTACATCAGCTAAGAAAATTAAATTATGACTTCACATTAAAAGGTGATATTTCCTTTGTTCCAGAGAGGCTATAAAATTCTATACCATAGTGACAATCAATCTAAACTTTAGACATAGAATTTTGCATCTTCAGTTATTTTCAGGCTGTGTCATTAGTTGCAATAACTCCCCAAGGCTTATTTACACTTTAAAGATTTTTTTTTCAATGCTTAAAAAGAACATTTTCTAATAAAATTCCTTACGCTGAAAGCTACAGTAATCAGTGTACCTAAATTTATTTTGACTACATCCATTATTTAAAGCACTTTTACCCAGAATTCCTGATTAGCAGTGGGAATTCCCTGCATTGAAGCTGACTTGTCTTGGATTTAAAACCTACTGTGGCATCACTCAGATCGTTGTTATTGTATCAGCTGAAAGATTCTGAAAACTCTTAGCTATATCATTTTGCCAGTGTCTTCCTACACTGTGATTGGAAAAATTGTAACCTAAGTTTAAACAGCCAGGACTAGTGTTAATATAGGCCAAAAACACTATTAGAGCTTCAGTTATTTTCATTTCATTGACATTTTCATGTCATCTTTGTCCTACTTTCACCTTGTCACTGACTCTCCTATTCCACCCACCTGTGAGATATCCAGAAAACTGGACATAGCATTTTCAAATTTGGGGTTTATAACATGTTGATGCTTCATGTATAATTTATTATTTTAGGTACTTTATTTTAATTGAGAATGGGATTTAGCAAAAACATGCGAGTATGGATTTGTTATTCTCACAAATACATTTTGTGATACTGAATTGGTGACCCTTAAAAATTATAGCTTTTATTATATTGTAGCTAGGATAACTTTGAATGTGAAATAGAACAATTAATTAAAATATATCCAAAAATGCTACTTGCAGAATTGGATGAGTAGTTATTACATTCCTATAAACTCTCTTCTAAATGTGAGTACATAGAGAAGAAATCGGCCAATAAGCTGTTCAGAGGTAATTGTCAGTTCACATCTGCGATTTTAATACCAACAACTTATAATTCAATAGAACTCTGATCTCTGTCCTTTTTTATTATATAGTTATGGAATTGTTTCACCTATTTATGTCTGTACGCACTATCTTGTACTTCATTGCAGCATTCTTACAATGTTCTATCTATGGCAGGAATTAATTGATGTATCATGATATTGTTTCATCATTGTCATCCATAGGAAACAATAAGGGATAATTTCAGGTCGTGTCTGTGATTGTGGCAGGTTTTTCAGTATTTAGGAACTATCTTTGAGTGTTCCCGAGGTCTCTTAATTAAATGACTTTCCAACCTGTCCCTAACTTTCCCTATTGAAAGACTAAACCTACATGATGCTGAAAAAAAGGTTTAAAATGTTGTTATTTAATTTCTTATTGTTTTCTTAATTTTCTTGTCTGCTTATTAAATAATTTTAGCACTATACTTCATCTAGTCTTTAGAGTGCACACCAGGTAATCACAACATATCAAACTCTTTAATTAAATTTATCTTCAAGACACATGAGCCTGATCCTACTGGTGAACAAAGATCAAAATGCTGGCATCTTACAACTATGCTAATTTTCAGCATACTAAGGTGATTTCTCTGAAGTTATGAAATGACGTTCATTGTCTTTTACAGTTTAAATATACATTGATAAGAATTAGACTCATTCACCATTTTTGGTTCTGATAGCTGATTATCAGATAACACTGTTAATGTTATAACATGTTGATTAAATAATTTCCAAATTAACTTCCAGTCTTTTAAAAAGTGATGTCAAATATCCTAAAGGTAATACATAATCCTGATCTGATAATAGGAGATAAAGCAAAATGTGGTAACAAATAGCCTAAGTGGTGACAAGTAGCATTGCCAGGTAGTCAGTGATGCTAGAAACTGAATGTCTGTGTTCCCCTAAAGTCCATATGTTAAAACCTAACTCCAGTGTGATGGTATTAGGAGGTGGGAACTTTGAGAGTGATTAAGTCATGAGTGTGGAACTCTCATGAATGGGATTAGTGCCCTTAAAAAAGAGACTCCAGAGGGCTCCCTCACCCCTTCTGTCATTGGAGGACTCAGGGAGAAGATGACCATCTATGAATCAGGAAGTGGGCCTCTGCCAGACACCCAGTTGTCCTGAACCTTGATCTTGGACCTCCCAGACTCCAGAATGTATTTGAGTTTTTTGTTATTTCTGCTGTATAGGAGCTGGGATGGACTAAGACAGCTTAGCTACACTACAGCTCTTTTCAACAAGTACATGTTGAATTGCCTGGTACTCTGGAGGCTGGTCTTTAAGTATTAAAATTTACCAAGTTGCCCATGTAATCATTGCTGAAATCCTTATTGCATTTTCTTTTTTTGTCACAGTAAGGAGATAATTCAGCACAAATAATAAAATGAGATATCCAATTACTATGTTGACCTATAGCCAGACTTTCTCTTGATTGTATGCTTTATAAGAAAACAATAACATTTGTTTTCCTGCTGACAAGATGGTATTCATTTAACTGACCTGAAAAAATAAATGAGGAAAGGCACCTGTATCTCTGAAACTTGATTATTTTGTCATTCACTAAGCTGCTGTGATCAGCATGACTTTTTTGAATAATTTAGAGTCTCTCATTGTCATTCCCTCAATATAATGACTTTGGCTCAGTGTAGATTTGATGCTAAATATTTGTTTTTGTTTGAAAGCATTAGTAGTTCAACTCAAAGCATTAATTAGTGTCTTATCAAAATGGGTAATTGGAAAGCTTGGGACCAGATACTAGTGACTGATTATATTAGGTATAATTCATATAGACTTGGATGGTGACTTAAATCCCTTGTATTGAAGTTGAAACATTTGATAATGGCACTATGACCCAGAAACCCCAAGTGCTGCATATTATTCTTGAATCTAGAATTTGACCATTTTTAAATAATTATTCACACACAGGGAACAATAGAATCAGGAGAAGCTTTACAACCTAGAAAATTGAGATAAATAGGAAGTGTATCTACGAGTACTTCCACAAAATGCACTCTCTCCTGCCTTACTGCAGCAGTTAATATTCCTATCCCAGCATTAAATAATTCAGATGGAATTTCACATAATTAAAGTGTTGTGATGATAATTTTGCTACACATAGTCAGTTTTTATTTATTTATACTGTAAAGTATTCAAAATCAGACGGAAATGAAAACGGGAAAATGTGATCTGAACCATAGACCCAACATTACTATTATGTCTATAAGCAAGAAATAAAAAAAAAAAAGCAGGAAATAGATAAATGAAAGTATTCCAGGTATAATAATTGTATTTTTAACAATATGGTATAATTGACACGCAAAGTAATTATGCAAATGTGATACAATGTAATGTTTCTTTCACTGTCACCTGTGAAGAATGATCATAAAGATGCAAGCTCAGGAATTGTTCTAATTACCAGAGATTCATCACCTCCAGTAGATTAAAATGAAAAACATAAATTCATCTCTCATGATACCACATCTCACTTAAATACTTTCAAATAATCTGAGTATATTACTGCTTTAAATGGTGAAAGAAAATTTCAACTGGGATGAATTTTTAATTGGTACCCTATCTTGTACTTGGCCAAAGAAGTGCTTGTGTATTCTTAAATCTTAACCTCAGATTTAGGTATGGCAAAGAGATGTGTTAATTACGTTTTCTTAGTTTATTGTACATTGACATACATATGTTTAAAAAGATGTTTATCTTCAAGTTACAAAATCTTATGAAATTATTATTTTAAAGAGAGAATGTATCTTGAAAAGTCATTAATTTTATACTCTGCTTTCAGAAAGACCTGTAAATAGAGTTATAGTTCCTGATTTTTTTAATACATGAAGCTTTTCGGAAAAAGCATATTTTATAATGGTTTCTGAAAGTTCATTCCAATGTTCAGTCATCTGTGCTGTCCAAAAATGTCAAAATGAATGCAGCAAGCGTGTAGCATAGTAAAGTCTGCAGATCTAGTCTCATTCTTCAACCCCCGTTAAAATAAAGGAGACATTTTGCATGTCCTGGCACACTCTAAGCATGAACATATCAGGAACGACCATAGGGTAAACTGTAGAGAAAAAAAAAAATCAGAATTGCTTTTAGATTCAGTGCAGCCTGCCTACCTGAGGTACCTGAGTCCTCAGGCTTTAGTCACCACCTCAGGACATCAGGGTTCTCTGTGGAGACCTTTGTAGACCCACCCTCTCACCCAGAGAGATGTTTGCACTCTGTTCTGTTTCCTGAAGCAAAACAGTTTTGTTTTGTTTTTTTTTAATTTGCTGAATGCTGAGCGCACCGATTCCTTAATTTAATGAAGTAAATTGTGACAGTGTGTTAATGAGAGCCAAACCATTCGTATATTCCAATACTAATTTTCTGGAAATAATTATTTCACCTCAGTTTAGAGAAGTGCCTCTAGCTATGAGACAGTTATTCCAGATGTAAACAGAGCAGGTTCCCATGGTAATATGGAACTCTCACTATTCTATCATGTTTTTGTGCACTCTGTGTTCTTTGCTCAAGGCTGACCATGAGTGAGTAGGCTTGGGAATTGTGAAGGAAACAGATATGACCCAAAACACTGTCACCTCTGCTTGCAGAGTGGTGATGATGCTTGCTTTGAATTGAGAATTCCAGGGGAGGTATTTTCTTTCCTGAACTCCTGAGTGACCATTACAATATGAAAGAAACTCAACTTTAAAGCATAATCTAACCTTTCAATCACTAACAGTCCCTTCTGTCTCCCTCAAGAGGATGTATGGCCATGCTTTGAGACCACTTTAATTCTGAACAGCAAATGATGGTGGAAGGAAGGAAGGCATACTTGTAGACATAGATTCTGCTTTTAAGTTGTCACAGATTGTCACGTAATTGCAAGCTAGCGTGTGTGTGTGTGTGTGTGTGTGTGTGTGTGTGTGTGTGTGTGTGTAAGAGCTGAAAACAATACAGATTTATGAAACTTAGTGTCAATGGTAATGGGGGAATTTGGGCGCTCATTAAGGTCCCAGATACACGTGATTTTATAGTGAGCAGATTAGAGACCATAGCTTATAAATTATGTGCCACAGTGACATCTCAGAAAAGATGAATAACAATCTGCATGACAGCAAAGCCTGCTACCCAGCATGCTTGTGTTGAAGGTGAAAGTTATCAAGGAAGGGGGTGGAGTTCCGTTCAAACTATAGAGTGGGGCAGTAATTAGGACAGCAGTGGTAAGATCACAAGGCCTTGGTCTCATTACCAAAGGACATCGTTTTTTGGAAACCTGACTGTCAGCAAAGAGAGTAGGTCTCATATTGCTAGCTAGAAGACAAATGAAACTGTTTAATCCTTGTCTGTTCTCAAGCTCTATGCACTTCTCATGATTTTAAATACCTGTGTTGTTTGAAAACTTCCAATTCTTATATTTTTATGCCACTAACTCTAGAAGAAAAGAAAGCATCAGTGTTCTACTTTTCCCAGAAAAAGATGTACATTTCCTTACGTTAAACCCTATGCACTCCCAGTCAATCTCTAGGACCAGGAGATCTTGCTATACTCACTATGTAGATGAGAACACTGAGCACACAGAGCTAATGATTAAAGGGTTCATGTTTGTAAACAAGTATGAGGGTCGTTCTACATGGTGAAGAGACATCTTTCAGGATTAGTATTCAGAAATAGTTCTCCGATAATTTTAATATTGTTCATTTTATACAAGTTGTCAAATTTAACCTTAATATTTCAGAGGATAATGCTAACCAAAGAAATGCATACTACTGGTAAAGTGTAAAATTTAAATGTGCTATCTCTTTAAACTTTTAAAAAAAATTTCTTCTTGATGAAGAAATAAAATAAAACTGTGTTTGGAAGAAAGATGAGGAAAATTATAAACAACAACTTTAAGCCCACTATTAACAGACTAAATGTTAGGTAGATATTTGATTTGAAGAATGCATCGCTTTACTCATGATGGCCTGTGTGAGGAATTATCTCATCGCTTTAGTTCTTTCCGTCAAAACAAAATGAGAAATGATATGATATTATGTGAGAATTATAATGCTGTACAAATAATAAGGTACGGAGAGAAAGTAGAAGATAATATGCTATTAAATGTAAATTTTATCATTCTAATGCTGAGGCATAAATGCACAATATCAATGTATGTTGCAAATGACTGCCAGCATTCAATTTTCCCATTAATAAGCATTATACATCTCTGTGTGCTTTTAATCTGAGTTTCTGGAACTCAGTTTTATTTCATATCTAACCTATGGCTTGCACTATGCACTATGCCTAAAATTAGTGATGGTAAAACTCACCCCAATAATTGCAAAGATACTAAATCATGAGTATATATCTCAGAAGTGTATATGCATACATACATATATAGCATATATGGATTGGACTATCTATCAAAAAACCTTAATCCTAATGATGTTGTTTGTCATTTATATAAATTCTGATTTACATTAAATTTCCTTTGTTCTCATTCAGAAATCAGGATAAGATATGTACTATTTTCAGATTTTCACAGTGTGCTTTATTAAAGTGATTTTAATGGTTATTAAAATTATCTCATTCACAGATGTGTCTGTTCCATTTCACTTTTTTTAAAGTATCTTACTGGCCAGTTTGTTGCTGTGAAATTTTCTAGCTATAATACATTTGATTGCTAAAGTTACTTTAGTACCTGCTTCCCTTCTATGTTCCAGTCAACATCTTTATTTTATAATATTTTCCCAAACCCGGTGACTTGGTGAACTTTTCAGTATTGTTTCATTTTAGAGCCAAATATTTTCATAATCCTAGAAATACTGATGGAGCACCTGTTATTCCAGGCATTCTTGTCATTGGGGACAGAGTAGTGACAGATAAAACCCCAGCCCTCATATAGCTTACATTTTCAAGAAACAGAACAGTCACTAATCAAATCCATTTAAATAATAAATATTCAAATAATGGATAAATTAATCATTGCTTAATAATATAAGTAAATAATTTAAATGCTATTTAAATAAATGGATATCATTTCATCTAGTGGTTATTACTATGGAGAAAATACAATCTGACTTCAGAAAATAAAATAGAACTTTCGTTGTGATGTGGGAAATAGAACTTTCCCGTTCCATGAGACAGGGAGTGTAGAAAGCATCATCTCTAGACTGTAACAGCTCGAAGGAAGCTGTTTCATCCCTTGGTGAAAAGGAAAACAAAATGTCGTCATTAAATTAATACTAAGCAATTTGAACAGATTTATAGAAATCTAGTGCCCAGAGATTTCTAAATAATATATGCAAAAACACTAGAAAAGACCATCATTTTCTGGTGAATAACTGAGTGATGATTGAAAGAGATCACTGACTCACAAACCCCCAAGCTCTCCACTTTAATGACAGCAAAAATAGGAACTGGACTATAGCATGTAGAGTCCTCCAGGAAAAGATGTGACTGCATAGCTTCTAAGTATATAAAACGGACTTGGGGCTGTCTTTCTCACTCACCTGGCTTACTTCAAAACGGATAGTTACACCATTTTGTCTTCACTGTTTGTTTCTAATGTGTCTGGTTGGTTGGCAGAATGTCTCGTATGTTGGTTAGAATCACACAAAATTGGTTACAAATCTCTTTCCCAGTTCTGAAAAACTATTACAGGGACAACAAGTAGGGTTGGCCTTGAGCGTCTTGATTCAAACCTGTTGTTTGACAAAATTCCTGTTCATTTCTGTTTCAAATTGTACTGGTGTAGACAAACAAGTCAGTGGTCACTTCAGGTATAGAAGTCTTCATCCTAACTCTGGTGGGATTGCTGATAGAATATAAATACCATTCCTTTACTTGTACAAGTTAGAAAATGGAATTATTGTTTAATAAAGAGCAATTCGTAAGACATGTAAAAGTATATAGATTCTACAAAAATGCAATGATATAAAAATATACCATTACCTCATTTTAAAAAATTTACTGTTTAAAAGTACCTTGAAGGTGCTTTTATTTTTAATTTATAGCCTATTCATAGTTACCAAATCACCTAAAATAGTTCCTACAGATGATGTGCAGTCAATAAATCTTCTTGAGTGAATAAATTGAGTGACAAAAGATCATTTCTTGAGGAACTTAAATTTAACTTTAAAAGATTAGTCTAAATAAATAGTATAATACTGTATGTTTATTGTCTGAAGACCAGATGTGTGAAAAAAAAATAGAAATAATGACAAAATGCTACATGGGCAAAATTTCTCTTGTTTCATATGATTTTCTTCATTCTGGACAAACCGAAAGAACTTACACTGTGTGAAACGAGTAGTTACTTCATCTTGGTCAGTTGCTAATAGATACAGTTGTAACTCACAGCTATTAAATGGATATTTAGCAGCCAAACTTCATATACACAAGCAAGTTGACTGAGAGATTGAGTTCATGAAGATAATTATAATATTGTGGTGTTAAGGGAGCAGTATAATTTTAACAAGACCAATTTTAGGAAATGAGAGGGGAAAAAAAAATCAAACAACTCAGAAATATATTAGAGGGGGGAAAATAAAATCAAGCAGATGAATTAAGGTACATTAAAACATGATATGTATTATGCAGAAGTCTGATTTCAACCATAGTATAACAGCATAATAATGAACTCAAGTTAGTCAATGAGATTTTATCCCTGAAGTACCATATTCGGAAAATGACTAAGGATTCATGACTGTACCTCAATATATTTATATGTCTTATGACTCTGATAATAGCAAACTGGGAAATTAGAAAGCTTTCTAGTTTATTGAGGCCACTGACTAAGGGTAAATTGGATTAAGAATAAGTATTGTGTTCTCCTTCCTAGAATGTCATATACCATAGATTATCATAGAACTTCAAACATGAAGCACATCTATTTTACAACATGGATTTAAACCAATAGGAGACATTTTACAAATATTATAATTTGAAGAAAGTAAATAATTTTAATTTATTTCAGTCAAATAATCAAAATGTCACTACCAAAGCAGTTTTCTAAATGTTGCAGGTGATTTACATGTCTATTTAAAATATAAAATGTTGAAATAGGTATTAATGATAGCTTTCATTCTAAGCAGTTAGTGGTTCATTTATTTATTAATTCAGGGAAACATTCACAGCCAATAATTGGCAAGGCATAAAATTTTGCACTATAGAATCTTATAATAAAAATAACATATCACCTTTGATCCAAATAGCAAGACTAGTTACTATTTTCTAAGACAATTATGGGAGTTTTTATTCTTGCAACTTGATTTTCCTTGTTATGTTGGATAGCAGGTTCTTCTTTATTCACTTTGTAACCCATGTTTATTATACCTCATATTATATAACTTATATATCAAACATTTCAGGCTTCATCTTCTTTTCTTTCTTTTCTCTGTACTTTTTTTCCCTTTTGCTTACTTCTTCTAATTACACTTCACTTTGCTAGAGTTTGTAAGTTACCTTTAGTTACTATAAAACAAGTTGAAATGCGATTTATTGCAAATAAATAAGTGATAAATGGTGAATATATACTTGTAGAAAACAAGAAAATAATTGGTGGATTGTGTTTCTAAATCAGATTCTTCTTCCTGTGTTTCTTCACACCCTCCCAGTCTCAAGGAGTAAGTTTTTCTCCCATCACAGTTTACTTGCTACCTACCCACACCTTGCTTTAATTAGTGGAATACATAAACCTTAGTTGGCTGGATAACTATAGCTAAAGAAATGTGTCTTGGGCCTAAATTAAGCCGGTGTAATTTTAAGTAGAACACATATTAGATGGTTCTTTTAGAACTATCAAAACAAATACCCAGAGTGGCCCATCTGAAGGAATTGTGCTTTTGTTATAGTGTCAAATAGGGTTGCTTTGTGTCAGTGTTGTCCCCATGGCTTTTCCTCCCCTTCCTCCTTTATTTCTGCATGTTTGATTATGAAGAAGATATTGTCATCTGATATCTGTCCATACCAACAATAGAGATCAAATGAAGTCAAGTGAATAAAATTGCATAATAATAAGAAAAAATGTGATTAGAGAGAAGTAGATTTGGTAGTTTTAAAACTTTCTTCATCGCTTCTCGGCCTTTTGGCTAAGATCAAGTGTAGTAAAACTTTCTTCAATAGTGCTTCTATTAATATAAATAGAATTTAATTTTTGCGTAGGTGTATGATTCTTACAAGAAACATTTCTCCCCACGATGTCAGAAATTCAAGTACATTTCTTAGAAACATCATTTATTCAACAAATATTTTTTGAGGATCTGCTCTGTCTTAGACCAGTTTTACGAGGTGGGGACTACTGCTGTATCCCTACATACTGCCCCTACTGTTTTCTGGCAGAGACTGTCCACTAGAGTCTGCTCCCCCAGCCTCCTAAGGAGGTAGGTGTGGTGAGGAACAAGAAATATGTCCTACTTGTCTGAACTCACCCTGGAGTTCACAGAACCAGACTGAAGGGCTGCCAGTAGCCATTGTGAGTGAATACCATCTCTGTTCTGAGCTTATCCCTCTTAACACCCCACCCCAGTACCCAGGTCATGGTGGCCATTCTCCTGAAGCTCCTCAGACCACCTGGAAGCCATGAAGCTCCTCAGACCACCTGGAAGCCATAGTCTGGGAAGAGAGAATTCATGCCTGGTACAGCACAGGTCCTCTTGGACTGTCTGGGGCATGACGGAAGGTACCCCTCCGATTTCTTGTTGTCTATATCATGCCCACTGTTAAAAAATATTGAAAACGATACATCCATGTTGTCACAAATGGATCTTGAGATCATTATGCTAAGCGAAATAAGTCAGACAGAAAAAGTCGAGAACCATATGACTTCACTGAGATGTAGGATATAAAACTGAAAGCAACAAAGGAACCAGACAAACAAAGAAACAAAAACTCATAGTTACCAGAGGGGAAGGGAGAAGGAAGGTGGTATATGAGGGTAAATGGGGTCAAATATATGGTGATGGAAGGAGAACTGACTCTGGGTGGTGAACACACAACATGATATATAGATGATGTGTTACAGAACTGTACACTTGAAACCTATGTAACTTTACTAACAAATGTCAACCCAATAAACTTCAATTATATATATATATATATATATATATATATATATATGAAGCAATCCCTGAAAAGAGTCATTGCTCATGTTTTCTATTTAATAATTACGTCTGAATATACCTATAAAAGATGTGTATAAAACACATGACCTTAGTTATTGTTGAATAAAAAGCCTCCTCAAATATTTTTAAAGCACCCTTCTTGTAAAATATTATTGCTTGGTAATTAGAACATTTTCAGCTTTAAGGTATAAAACACACTCCATGTTTGAACAGTTTTTGTTTGTTTTGGAAAGGTGTGATAAGCATGGAATAAAGACAAGAAAACAAATTTTGCCTTAAACTCGACGTAACTCGAGGATGACCATCTTACTGCCATTTACTAAGTTTGTTTAAATTAGGTACTTAGCTAAATATACATGTCTGTAAAGAGTGCGAAGGAGAGTTTGCATAAATATCATTACTACTCTACTGAACAATCAGTTTGCTAATTTTCATTTTGTTCCTTCTCACACTCACATTGTCGCTATTCTCATGGGTTTACAGTGTGTTTTGAGGAGAAGCATACTGCTAAATGATTGCACTGACACGTTCAACTGTAAGAAGTAGTCTACATCAAAGGTCCACAGGGCACTGAAGGCCTAGCAACAGGACAGTTGACCTAGTGAAGGAGCTCAGCAGAGGCTCCCCTAAGGAAGTGGAGTGTCGCTGAGACATAAGGGTTAATAGAAGAGCTGAGGAGAAAAAGGGACAGAAATTCAGGACACAGCAGTGACCTGTGCATGGATGTGTGGAGGGAACAGAGCAAGTAGGAAATAGGGGCTGAGGTAAGCCTCTGGCCGGAACACATATCTTAGGCCAAGGCTTTGTATGAGGGGAGGCTGAATGGCAGGTACTGGGCTGACGGAACAAGCACTTGCAGGCCAGGCAAAGGTCTACTTTTTAGCCTGCCTTTGTTCTCCACAAAACTAAAAATGTAGAAGATGTGATGAGAAAGAAGTTAAAGTGGTTCTCAAACTGCAGCGTGCAGCAGAATCCCCTGCAGCCTGTTCACACACAAAGTGTGGGGCCCCACCCACGGAGTTTCTGATTCAGGCCCAAGAATTTGCATTTGTAACAGTTCCCCAGGGATGTACATGTGAGAACATTTTGAGAACCATCAAACTACATTAAAGGAACTAAAGAACTGTGGCAACCCACTTATCTATTGCCACAGAAGAATCTCATCAAAAACTTAGTGACTTAAAATAGTTTATAATGTGATTTCATGCCTCTGTGGGTTGGATGAGTTTGGCTCCGTCGGTTCCTTCTGAGAGCTGTGAGGAAAAATCTGTTTTGTGCTTCTGGTGATTTTTGGCAAATTTTGGCATCTCTTGGCTTGTGGATCTCTGCTTTCATCTTCATATAATATTCTCCTTGTGTGTGTCTGTGCCCAAATTTCCCCTTTTTAAAAAGACATGAGTCATATAATTAGAACCACTTTTTAACTTAATTACTTCTACAAAGATCTTATCTCCAAATGATACATTATGAAATACTGGGGGTTAGAACATCAGTGTATGAATTTTGGGGGACATAATCCAACTCATAAGGTAGGGTAAGCCCTGATGGAAGGGGACAGGAAGGTGTGAATATTGGCAGGATTGATTTGTTTATTGGGCCAGCTTTGCATACCACAGTTCCTTATTTTGAGAAAATGTCAGGTAACAGGGAAGTATGGAAGACACCACAAAATTATTTTTTTGAATATACACAGTAAATGTTTCCACTATGCCTGTATTTCCTTATTCACTCATTCTTCATTTATAGTCGACTAGTAATTTACTGACCATTTAAAAAGTGCCAAGTATAAGTCCAATACCAGGGTGACTAAGATGATTAAAATAAAAACCTGGTTTTGTTTTTACATTGAAAGAACAAAAAATAAGAACTTCAATATTTTTTAAAATTGCCACTAATATTATACACTATTAAAAATGGAAATAAAATAGAGGACATCATTTATTACTTTTAACTGTGTATAAGTATGGTTAAAATATCCCTTCTTCCCTTGATTCTAAAATAGCATGTCGATCTTTAGTTTTACTTAAAGTGCAAATGGAAAATTATTGTTAGAAGGATAAATAAGTTAGGAAAAAAGTCCTCTGTTATAACTGACAAGACTCTAGTTTCAGTTATGATGTAGTAAGATCCAGGACTATATTATCACATTACATTTTTATTCTCAATGACTTCAGATTTTTTAAAAAAGAGACATTCCAGCTGAAAACTCAAAACTTATACAAGACGTTTTTAAATATATGTTTATTCTAGTGATGCATACAGCTAGTGAGCATTTAATCATTTCCTTAAGGAAGTTAAATAGATGAAACATAATCATCACATGCATAGTTCTGAAAATAATATTGATTTTTCACTCTTATAATGTTGACATGATGCAATTCAACGTATTAGCAAAGTTGTTCACTGAGTACTTAATGACACACAGCTCCTGTGCTAGGAACCGAAACTCTAACAGTACCCAAAATGGGCATGTTTCCTCTTTTGGACTGAATTTTCAATTGGGAAGACAAACATCAAAAAGCTAGCTGATCACAAATGTGATGGGAACTTATTAAAAAGAGTCTACATGAAAAGAATATTGAACCTTACAACTGAAGAATAAGTAGGATATTAACGGGGAAATTTGGGTTTATGTGTCTGGTGTTTAGAAGGGGCTTTTCAGGGAAGTTAATAGAATATGTGAACATTCAGAGCTGACAGAATCTTCAACTTAGTAGAATTGAAAGAATTTAAACCTAATAGAGAGTTTGAAAAATAAACCTGGAGAAATTGTCAGGGACTACATCAATAAATTAAATTATTTACTATAATTAGCCAACTTTTATTTTATTTGTATTTAATGCTTTACACATTTTTGAATATATAACACATTTACTTGCTATTATATAAATCAGTCTCATGTTAATGCATTCTAATTAATATATATTAATGATCATAAATGTGTTGAAATCAATGGGATTTTTAAGAGGTATGCCTTTTTTTAGATTTATGAGTCCTGTTCAGTAACCCTGAAATCTACAGCAAAAGTACCTTCTACTATTAATGCAAGTGAAGTGGAAATCTTATATTTGTTTATTTATATAGGCACGAAGCTTATAGTACGATCTATGAATTCTTACTATTTTTCTAAAGAAAAAATTTTTCTTTACAGCTCTTTATCCAGTTAGATAATGAAACAAATTGATACATTAATCAGCGTATTCAAAATAAAACATCAGGTCCTCTAACACAAACTTCTTATGTTTCTTAATTTTCAGGTCTGTTAGTGTTTCCCCCCCCCCCCTTAATACAATTAGTAATACCGACTTTTTTAAAAGCCTAAACAAATAAGCAGACATCCAATTGCAATAGGGGATGAATCAATTAAGACATGTAAACATCGTTAAGTATTTTAGTTTAAGAAGATCTATAGAATAACTAGAGCAATACACCTTTGGAATTGCTTACGCTAGAGAAGAATCAAGAGGACAATTCTGTAATAGTTCTCAAGAGCAGGAGCTACTATAAAAGAAAGTGGCATCACCTGCTTATAACTTCTACACCGAAACAAACTTGGATTAGACCAGACTGTAAGGATTGTAGATCATATGCCAGACAGAAGTTCTCCACTGTGGGACGTATGGATTGCTGAATGGCTGCTTTCAGTTGTACCTATATCCATAAAACTACTTCACTATTCTTTCATCACATCTGCTTTAAAAATGTTTTCTATTTTATTACATATTCTGCAGTCAACAATTTTAAATGAAAATGATATGTTTATTAAAATTACGTATAGAAAGTAATTTTTGATTCTTTATCTCCTTAATATTAGGACTGATGTTGTCAAAATGAATCCTTTCACAGAGTTCAGCATGTCGTCTACTAAAGCTTGTATAATTTGCAACGCTACCGAAAAATTCCAATACAAAACACTTAGGTTCCCTATAATGTGATAGACAACACTCTTTCTAGCTTATGCCACATGAGGGAAAGGACTGGAAGAATATTGTAGTGGATGACAGAATTGAAGGAGCAGATGAGCAGAGCTCCAGACAAGAACCTCAAAATAGGAAGTCTTGGATTTTTTTTCCTAGGGAAACACTGCCTATTCTGAAAATCATAGCACACACTGCCAGCTTCTCTGGTTAAAAGTTTCAAATTCAATTCCTAGAGAGAGTCTTTAGTTTGGGTAGAATGTCAAATAGTTATGGCCAATTAGGTAGGAAAATTCTTGACTATTTGGAACAATATCAACTCCCATTGTAAGAAATTAAATACTGGTTTTTAAAATCATAATCTCAGTCATTCTTACGTTTCCCTTTTCTAGACTTTTTCTGCGTTTGCCTTCATTAATGCTATTCTTGGAACTTTTGGATACCAGGCCTATAATGAAATAAATGGCATGGAAATTGTTTAAACACAATAGGCATGGGAGAAATTGAGAAGGGATTATTCTAGAAAAACGACTAACTCTGTCGTAAAAACAGATAAAAACAAAATCAGTTGCAATGTGTGTTGTTTTGCCTCATTCCCTCCCAGCTCCATCAGTGTGATGGTTTTACAAAGGCAGGAGAGACACGACAGGAAAACCAGAAGCTTTGCTGCTGGGACTGACTTGATTATAGCAGTGCACACAAAATCCCCATGTTTCAGGGTGATGTTGAAAAGAACTCAACTCAGTGACCAGTAATTGGGGTTGCAGTATTTGTTGGAACAGCTCAACCTACAGACTAGCAATATACTTAACAGAGCGAGATCTGTAGAATGAAATACTCGCATACACATACTACAGTGGGCCTTGATAAGCCCCCATGTATCAGAGCCTTGAGTCAGTTAGGAAAATATTTATCTTCAATGAATTAAGATTTATACCGTTTAACAGCACTCCCAATTCCTCTGTGAGCGTGTGTATGTGTTTTTTCTCATAGTTACAGGGATCTTGAAGGATGTCAAACTCTGAGGGTCTGTGGCTCGCATTTAAATTTACCTGGTGTGTCAGTATTCATCACTGAAGGTCTTTGGGATGTTACTCAAAGATGAAATGTGTCAAGTTTAGGGAATTATGCTATTAAGTATATTTGTGTATTGAGTATATGAAGATCCTACGCATATACCTATATTAGGAAATTTGGATCCTGGAACCTGGGGTAATTATCGGTTTCACTCCCTGTAGGTGGAAATTTAGAAGATGGTGTTTAGAATAAGTGGAGTTTGGGAAAGATAGAGACAAGATAAGGAAACCTGGTTAACACCATTGGTATTCTGACAGTGGAAACCTATCTGACATATCTGGATGGTTTTTTCTAGACTTGGAAAATGTACCTCAGCACACAGCTATAAAATTTCTGTTCCTATATTGCAATTGTTTTTGTGGGGGGTTTTGTTTTGATTTGTTTTAATTACCTATCTCTAATACCTCAGTTAAGTTTTTTGTACATCAACCTCCTCACTTACATTAAAGGAACTGTATCTCATGGGGAGACAGTGTCCAGAGGTTCCAGGAATAGCATTAATGAAGGAAAGACCAAAAAAAAAAAAAAAAGTCTGGGAAAGGGAATGCAAAAATAGAAGCAATATTTAAATGGAAGATTCAAATTTCATGTGATATGGTGCCTCATTTTTAAAGACATACTGGAAGAAACTCACATTGGAAAAGTTAATGAGCAGGGAAAGGGTTTAGGAGAACAAACAATTGTCCATAACCAGACACACTTTGCCCCCTGCTTCAAATCCTCTCTGTTCACCTTCTACATGAGTAATTTCTTGAGAATACCAGCTTAGAAGAGTTGTAATTCCACTGAATTTCTCCTCAAAAACAGGATTTTCTCTTTTGCTTTGTGCATCCGTGCTTCTCTGATACAGAGACTGGGGGAGCCTACAGCCATAGGGACTTTTCCTCATCCTTGAGTCCTGAATGACAATGATAATCAGAAATTCCCTATAGATCTGAACATCTGTGATAAGCATGCAGACTGGCTGAGAAACAGTGTGTTGTTTAAAGTTACGAAGATTCTGTTGTTGTCTGGTACTGTAGCATAACCCAGACTGATATACCTACATGGTTGTTCACCAGTGATAAACTCTAATGTGTTTTTTCATTTAGATTGTAATTATTAGTATGCTTTTATTTTTAAAACTATGAACACATTAGGTATTTATTTCCTGTTTTAACTTATAAATATCAGATGTCACTTAAGTGACTTATCTCTGTTTTTATTTTTTTCCTATAGTGCTCTACTTCATTGTTCCTCATTAAATTATCCAAATTAAGTATCTCATTTCAACTTACTTATTTAGTAGAATCTGCTTCACTGCCCTATTCAAACAAGAAGGAAGTTATGAAGGGCATTTTTACACTTTCTAACATCTAAACCCAAAATATTTTCTGGAATTCAGCTATTCATTTTATGTGCTTATTGTGCGTTCTCACTTTACTGATATTATTCTCTGAAATATAACTGCTTTCAATTTATCTTTTGATTATTAAGCAACTCAAGTCCAATGAATGCTAATGCTCAGTATTAAAATTATGAGTTGGGCTGACAAACAGATTTCTTCTCTCATTCTTTATTCAATTTCATTCATATGGCAATTATTATCCTCCAAGCCATGTTTCTCTAATTATTATTTAAATGTTGTTTCAATGAAAGGATACTTGCATTTAAATCATTTATGCATGCTATTCAAATCAATTTTTTTTTCAATCCAACTGATTACATTTCTTTATACCACTAGCAACAAATAACACTTGGAATAGAAATGACATACAAAAAAATGTCAAGATATTTTCAAACGTTTTATAAAATATTGAAAGATTGCGCCCTTCATTTAGTCATTTACTCAAAATTCACTAAGAAATCAGACTAGAGTTACTTTAACAGTAAATTTAAAGCCATCTTTTTTTCTCCCCTTCATAATTTTCCACTTTTTATTCATAAAAGTCAATTGGTAAGTAAGTATATTTTAATTTAAATGGGGACATATTCTGGAAATTGAAAATTATTTTTTATGATCACCAATGAAAAAGTATTGTAAATGAAATTTCAAGGACCATAAATTATGTCTATTGAATAAATCTAGTGGATTAACCTGGCAAAACTGAAAAATCAAATCTTCAAAAGTGAACATATGCACAGATATTTAACAAAGTGTATACAGATATTTAAGATAAGGGTGCTAGAAAAATACTGTCATAGTGATTATGGAAAATATAGCCCTGTATTAAGAAACCTACCACACATTCTGATTGTTACTTACATATTGAATAAATATGAAGCTTAGGAAAAAAGAATATTAAGGTGATTTGTCTCTACAATGTGTTAACCTTTTTTTTCATTTAGTTTGAAATGATTAGTATTTATGAACTGTTTCAGTAATATATTCTTGGAAATATTCAGCATAGTCCAAAAACATAACACCAGCATGCTCATTAGTTTTCTTCCTATGATTTTCAAAATGAAACTTAGAATGCATTGCTTGCTAATTTTCTGATGGTATCCATCAATAAATTTAGTATTATGTATCTGGGAGGCTGATGCTACTTATTTTGGGAATCAGTGTAAAGGGATTTGGGGAATTTTTAATATGAATTGATGGTACCTTTTCTATGCATCTCATTAGACTCATAAAGTGAGTTGAAATTTAAAGCAAGGATAAGTAACACAGAACATAATATAGAACGGTCATTAAAATTCAAAATTTAAGAACTATTCAAAAGAATTCATTATTTTGTATCTTAAAGGATAGCTTTTATCACAATTTTAAATGCCAGAGAATAGAAAAATAGAAGTGTAAATTTGATTGACTTACACAATAAAGTGCATACAATTCTTCAAGCTTAAATCACATGCTGTATATACATTTTAATATCCTCATGTATACTATTAAAGGACTACAAATCATATATCTGATGAGGGATTAATATAAAAATATGTAAGAACTTTTTCAGCTTAATAGAAAAAAACTCTGTGTGAAAAAATTGGCAGAGGAACTGAATAGACATTTTCCAAAGAAGACATACAAATGATCAACAGGTACAGGAAAAGTGCTCAACATCTCTAATCATCAGGGAAATGCAAATCGAAAAACCACAATGAGATAGCACCTCACACCTGTCAGAATGGTTGTTATCAAAAAGACAAGAACTAAATGTTGGGGAGGATATAGAGAAAAAGAGACCCTTGTACATGGTTGGTGGGGATGTAAATTGGTGCAGCCACTATGGAAAATAGTATGGAGGTTCCTCAAAATATTAAAAATAGAAATACGTTATGATCCAGCAATACCACTTATGGGTATATATCCTAAAGGAAATGAGAACAGGATATCGAAGAGATATCTGTCCTCCCATGTTCATTGCAGCACTAGTCACAATAGCCAAGATATGGAAACAACCTAAGTCCTAAGTGCCTGTCAAAAGATGAATAGGTAAAGAGGATCTGATATATATACACAATGGAATACTATTCAGCCATGGAACATTCTGCTGTTTGCAACAACATGGATACCTTGAAGACATTATGCTAAATGAAGTAAGTCAGACTAATAAAGACAAATATTGTATGATATTACTTATATGTGGAATCTGAAAAAAGCCAAACTCATAGAAACAGTAGAAAGGTGATTGCCAGGGGCTGGAAAGTTGGAGGAAAATGGGAGATGTTGGCCAAATGGTACAAACTTCTAGTTATAAGATGAATAAGTTCTGTAGATCTAGCATGGCAATGATAGTTAATATTGTATTATGTACTTGAAGGTTGCTAAGAAAGTAGACCTTAATTGTTGGCACCAGAAAAAAGAAAGAATAATTAAATGGAGTGATACAAGTTTTAGCTAACACTATGTTAATAAACGTTTTGCAATCTATAAGTGTATAAAATCACCACATGTATATATTGTGTAAAATTAACCCCTGGTCATTTGAAGGTGAAAGAATTCACAAGACTCAGAAAAGCAGGAAAGTAAAGAAAGTTTTATTGAAGGTTGGGCAGAGAGAGAATACACATGGCAGTGTCTAAAATGGCTGCCCCTAGGTGTGGGAATATCGGGGTTTTATATTTTTTATGCCGGATGCAGGGGGCTAGTTATCTTGTAGTTGTTTACAGTTTCGGCGGGCCCCTTCTGAGAATTATTGTCATGGTTGGCTTTCTCCAAAGATTCTCCTGCTGTTTGTCAGTCCACAGGTGTAGTTTTAGCCAGGGACTCAGAGCTTAAGTGGTTAATCTTTAAACCTATTCTCCCTAGCTCCCAAACTCTTTCTCATTAACTCTTTTTGTGAGTCATCAATGTATGCCTTAAACTTGTAAACTGGTATATGTCAATTATATCAGTAAAATTGGGTAAAAAAATTATACATGTAGTATGAACTGTTCAAATCCCAGCATTAGAAAATGTTGAAATACTGAAAATGTGTATACATGTTAAAACATATATATATATGTGTGTGTGTGTGTGTGTGTATGTAATATATATGCATGTTATATATATATATATATATATATATATATATATATATATGTAACTTAAATTTTGGCAAATGACTGATAGAGTATTTTTCCTCTTCTAAGGGACTGGGGAATGACTTCTTACATATGAAAAACTCTGTATGATTTCAGATAGTCTGAAAGTTCATTATAGCCCATCTGCCCCCAGAAACCATATGGTATTATGTGTTATAAAAAGTAAACATTCAAATGAGCTCATCCTATTTCTAAAAAAATTAAAAGGAATTTTAATATTATGCATATTATGATAAACAAATATACTTTTCACAGTATTGTCAGGGTAAAAGAGGTTTAAAAACAAAAATGAAAAACTTTGCAAGGTGAAAAGATGAATTATTTTTGCTTGATACCAGAAGAAAAAAATTAGCTAATGTCATACAACTATGGTATGATCTAAGAGCCTGGACTCCACAACTCCAACTTTCCACCATATTTACAGTGAAACAAATCTTCTTTACAGCCTGCGAGACCCTGAATGATGTATTTGCTACTGACTACTCATCCAGATTTCCTGCTCTGTTTATCCTTGCTCATTATATTTCTGCCATGCTGTCCAGTGTTCTGTACCTCACCCACCTCAAGCTCTTCCTGGTTTGGAGGTCCTATGCTTACTGTTCCCATTGCCTCATATGCTTTTCCCTGGTCTCATTTCATAGTATAGGTTTATACTCCAGATCTCTGTTGACATTTTCTCTTGGAGATTTCCCCATCTAAATTATCCCCCATAGAATCTTGACAATGTTACTTCATCTGTTTCCTTCAGAGAACTAATCTAACTCTAGTTACATAACTTTTTGTTTCATGGCTGCTATTTCTCTACTCTAAAACGTAAGTTCCATAAGCGTTCCATTGACATTATTCAGTTGTATCCCTAGCTCCTAGCCTTTTGCTTAGAACTGTATTTGCTTGCCAAATTGATACTATCCATTGGATGAATAAACAAACTTGAATCCCTATTTCCTGGTTAAAAGAAAGGTGTGGAGGCCACTGATATAGATATTGTGACAGACATTGAGTGATTTCTCACTAATCCATTTCTTCATCCTTCGCATGTGGGAGACAACACTTCCCATAATTGCAGTCCTCTGATGATTGCTTACTTGGTATATGACTGGACCAAAGGACTGTGGGTACAAGGGATGTACCTCATAGACTGTGCCACAATACATTTGTTTGTCATTGGCTGTCATTGCTCATTGGCCAACCGTGTACAGAGGATCCAGTGGAGAATTCTGAGGTAGACATAGGGGATGATTGACCAACAAGATGCATGTAACCTGGATCTCTGGATCCTTCTTGCAGGACAACAACACTGTATACACACCTTAACTGTGTTGGACTGTGTGAGAAGTAAACTCTTATTGTGATAATCCACTAATATTTTTGTCAATATTCTTAACGGCAGCTAGAAATTAGTACTAATAGAACATGCAATCAATTGTTCTGGTTAAGGATGATCAAAATAACAGTGCCAGATATTTAATCATGCTACTGGGTTTAATCTATTGTATTGGGGTCGATCAATTTATAAGAAAAGTGCTAGTAATGAATGCGTGAGTTTTGATTCTTTTATTTGAATTGCTAAGGCAGTTCCTAAAAACATTAATATATACATTTTAGAGATTTTTTTAAAGCTGGTTGCCAGTTACAGATCATTCAAAATAGAAGTATAAAATATAACCATTGCACTTTTAGTATTTTGGCTTGAATGCCATTACATTCTTGGCATGCACGTGCCTGTGTAAAATGAGGATTAATAGCACACGAATGTGACCATCATTAATGCGATTCAGATACCCAGAGTGATTAAAGCAGCCCAAATCGCCCTTGATCATATTTCTGACCACTTATCAGAAGTGTCTTTATGCTGTCATTAGCTGAGCTTCTTTCTCCTTTATGATTTTCTATGTCCTTGTTAAGTAATTGCTTCAGAACCAGATCAATGAGAATCTATAAAAAGAATTAAGATCAAACTCAGCTCAGATATCCTTTTCAATGTGGAACTGTCCTCTTTGACATTAGCATAGAACAATTGATCTACATATATGTTCACCACTGCCCCCTGTTCCCTCTACTGTGCAAACGAATTGCAAGTCTTCAGGATTCTTTAAGAATTCAACATAACCTCCAGAAAAAGAGAAAAATGTGTGTATGACATCTCAGACTCTACCAGTCCAATGCATTTGCTCAGATAGATTTTTAAGTGTTTTATGGTCGATGTGCCTGAAGGAAATGTTCTGCATGATGGGAAAGAAGTAATTAAACCTAGCAGAGGTTTCCTTTGCAAGCTGGAGGTAAAAGGCTGGAACTTACAGAACAGTGAGTTAGTGCTCATCAAATATCTATTGAAAAGTATTCAGAATTAGTAGTGAATATACTCAGTTCAATTTTTTAATATAGCCCTATTGGCTGAGGATTTAGTGTGAGCATGTAGGCATTGGAGGTTATGCAGTGTACTAAACAGTGTACTAAGGATTTGTGGTCTAGTATGAATAGTCCACAAATAAGTAAAAGATAAAGACGATGTGTACATGTTATAAAAGATGTTCACATAGGTAACTGACCGATTGAAGACTGTCAATAACTCATGAAAATATTTCCATTTGTTCTAATTTAATTACCCTTGGATGTCTTCAGTTTAAAAAAAAGAAGTATACTTGTATAGCTTAATTAAAATAATCTTTCTTTTGCATGTGTCACACTCAGAATTATTTTATTTTCCTTTGTATTCCCTCATAAGCTCACTTTGCAACACATTTTTGTGGATTTTGTAAGCCTACCAAAACCACAATTAAGTTTTCAACACTAAGCAATGCTGTCTCAAGACCTGTACAGTCCAACCACATTGGGTCAGTCAGAGTGTGGAATGTTCCAGGAGGCTGCCAATTATATTGTGTTTTGAGAGTGTCAGCTATTTGATTGACAAACAGATTGTCAAAATTGTTTGGGAAACATGATTTTTACCACTGTGTATTCATAGTTAAAAATGTTAGAAGCTGTACTGTAAGCCCCATGAGGGTCTTGTTTACCTGTGACTGCTCAGTGTCTAGAATGTATGGGGAAGAGCAAATACTTGAAAAGCAACTTTCTGAATGAATGAATGCATCTACTCAATCCTTCCCCACTGCTGGCAGCATAGCCAAGCCATCTCTATGTATGTACTTGGACTGTGAAAACAACCTTCTAACATATTTCTTGGCACCTAGTTTTGCCTCATACTAATTTATGTTTCATTCTCATTTCACTACAGAGAACAATCTTGTACAGTGTAAATTATTATAATCACAGATCTTCCTTAAAATTCTTCCATTGTTTTCCATTTTTACATAATATAAAGATAATATATATTTCATCACAATTCTACTGTAATTGATATGAAGACACTCGTTATGATGTATAAGATCCTACACGACAGGTTTCCAGGTCAAGTCTTGTTTCCCTGTATTTGTTCCAATAGCACTAGGCTAGAGTCACACAACAATTTTTTTATTCTTGATCACACCAAACTCATTCTGCTCCTCAAGACCTTCAGAAATGTTTCCTATGTCTGAACCACAACTTCAACCCTTAACATCAATATTAATAATACTTTTAACATTATAAGCCTTGAAATCTCAGCATAAGTTTTGTTTTCTTGGTGAGGCTGTTTTGATGCCCCCAGGGGAAACAAAATGTGCTAGCGTGTTATATGAACGATATAACAATACAACAATTGGTTTAACATATTTTTCCCGACAAGACTATATAGGGATACAAGTGCTGATACAAGATTGATAGAATTCAAGTTCTTTATCCTAAAGTAACAGAAATAGGCTAAGATAACTCTTCAGAGGAAAAAAAAATAGATATATAGTCATGGGTTAAGAATTAGAAACTTCCTGTTTTGCCTGTCTTCCATAAATCATTTGGTTATGTACCCTGAAAGGGTTTAATAAGTATGACCTTTATTTATGTACTAGTTTAAAATGAGCTAATGACTTTAAAACACATGACTCCTTTGGATACTCCCAGTAGCTGTGTGAGGCAGACAGGACTGGTTTGTTCAGTTAAACACACTCCCTGAAGACAGGTCAGGGCTCACCACACACTAGTGCAGCACTGTTCCAGGCACATGATAGTTAATCGACACATATTTTTTATAAATTAATAAATTATTAAATAAAAATAGCATCCACACTATTGTGTGAGAGTTTTAAAAGCTAATTGAATATTTTTTCATCTAATAAATATATAAAATATTGAATCATAAAATGATAATTATAAATTATATAATACTAATCGTAGATGGATATTTAGAAATACCTATTATGTGTCAGGCACTATTCTAAATACATAGAATGCAACAAAGGAAAAAAAAAAACAGATAAAAATCGTGGCACTTGGAGAGCTTATATTCAAGTACTGATAACACTTAATAAACAGAATAAATTACAAAATATACCGTATATTGGAAGGTAAGTGTTAAGGAGGAAATAAAAGAGAGAAAGTGACAGGTGTTGAGTAGTATTCTCTACAGGCTGGATAAAGTGCAGGTATTTCTAATCAGAATAAGAACAGACATAACTGGGAGGTGTTATAGGCATATATGCTCTTGTCCTTGAACTAAATGGTTCTTCCTCTTGGTTATTGAGGACACAGTGGGGGCTTGCTGAGCCTCATTAGAGACTATATGGTGTAGTCTTTCCAATATAAATGAGGCTTTATAGTTTTCCTTTTCCTTTAACCTTGAGGACTTTACCCTGAGCAGTGAGATACCCCTGAAAAGTGACGTAAGCCTTCGTGCAACAGATATCTCTGAGGCAGGTGTGGGGACAGAGCCAGGAGTGCAGTTTCCAGGCTCTCGCCCTCACATGGAAAGGTGCTGACTCAGGTAGTAAATGGCCATCAACTGTGATTGGATGGCCATCAGCTGTGGCTAGTTGGCCGTCAGCTGTAACCAGTGAGCCATTGGCCACTAATATAACTGCCGTGGCTACGCTAGCAGCAAATGGGGGCTAGCAAGAAGATGGTGGCTGAGCTAGCAAGAGCGGGTTGCAGTTAGCAAGTGAGGTTGGGTGGCATAAAGAAGTAGACTACAGGTTGCGGATGGTGTGGCTCCTCCTTCCTGTGTCTCCAACCCAGCCGCCAGCGAGAATATAGTGGTATGACTCCCCTATCTATGGCTCCATGGGTGTTCCTTTTGGCCTCACCATATCCTGCATTCTTATGTGGGGAGCGGGAGCTGAGACCCCGTATGCCACCCCGCGTGACACAGGTGTAATAGTTATTTAGGATAACTTTGCTGAACTTCCACAGTATCATTTTCTAGTTTTTGCAGGACGCTACATATGTGACAGAGATGCATGAAAAACAATATACTTCTCTCATTTTCCACAGATGATTTGATTCCCCAAGCTGTGCCTAGATGATACAATGTGTGGAGAAAAAAGAATTAGGTTAAGAATCACAGAATCCATGCTCATTTCAGCTGCCCAACATTTTGCAATGTATCATCTGCACTGAGCCAGGATTTCTGGTGTGTTTAATTGAACGAAACAGTCCTGTCTGCCTCACACAGCCATTGTGAGTATCCAAAGTGGTCATGTGTTTTAAATTCATTAGCTAATTTAAAAGTAGTATTAAATATAAGGTGGTATTCTATAAAACCCGTTCAGGGTACATTACTAAACTGTGTATATGGAAGAGGGGTAGTAGGAAGTTTCTAAGTATTAACCCATGCCTATATATCTGATTTTTTTTCTCTGAAGATTTATCTTAGCCTATTTGTGTTAAGTTAGAATTAATAACTTGAATTATATGTATACATAAACAACCCTTTCTATCTTGTATTAGCACTTATTTTATTGCAAATATGTTCATCAGTTTTATTAAACTGAGAGATACTTGAAGATAAAAACAATAAATAGCATGTTTTCATTTCTCCACAGAGATACTTACATTAATGTTCTTAAAAAAGATAGAATGAACAAATTCTATAAAACATTTTGTACCGAATTAACTGAATCACAAATACCTTGAATTTCCCCCAGGGAATAATGAAAGAATGCATGAATTTTGTCATCTTAGGGGATGTTGTAATGTTTACCAGAGTCAAGTTATTCCTTGAAGCTCTCCAATGATTAGTCAATATATATTTTATTTTTCAACACATTACAGTCCCTAGGAGATGCATTTTAGAGAAGGGACATGATATTTGAAGATTTACTGGAACACCAATATTTTGTTAATTGGAAATTGGAAATTCAGTTTCCAGCCAGATGCATATGTATAATCTATATCTCATTGCCACTGTAGTTTTCAAGAATCTGTAAAATTTCATACCTATTCACTTGATCCTGAAATCATTAGCTTGACTCTGAAACTATGGAAACTACTGAGTTCCTATAATCCTGTCTTCTTGATCTGTTCTGAAAACTGTAAAGTGTGAAAGCACATTGTTTACTATCAATGCTGCTCACCATTTTTTGATATTACCGAATAAGAACTAAGTGGCAAGATATTAATTTTAAGCAGAATCATTTCATATAAAATATATGTGTGTGTGTGTATATATATATACATACATATATATATTATGTTTATATATGTTAATATAATTTTCCTTCACTTATGAAAATTATACTATTGTTTGTACTTTGTTCCTGGGGATTTTCTTTCCCTCTAGTTAGGAGAGGGTTCACATCGACTGTTGTTAACTTTTCAGGACAGTATCAATCCCAATCGTCTCCATTCTCCCAAGTGGGAAAGGCTAAGTAAATACTTTTCCAAGACTGGGTTTTTTTCTGTTCATGTAGAATATACATATCTATTGATGTCCTCAAGACTTACTGTAAAATACTTTTCAAAGCAACTGACTGAGGTTGAGAGGACTACCATCTGACATCTGACTAACTACAGCAAAGTAAAGTGGTCACATTGGTTTAATTAGGTCATCCTTTCTGTGAACATTGTGGGAGTTGTGTTAAGACACTGCCCTTCCAACCTGTGCTGGATTCACAGTAACTCGAACATGTGTCCCTCCCCGCGCTCTAATTGTCTGGTACCTTTGCTCATGCCGTTTCCTCTAGGTGAAATGCATACTCTCATTTTTCCACAATCGTAGTTGTATAAAATAGAGGTTAAGTATTTGGGTGGTAGTCAGAGGCTGCAGGAACTGGAATCTGAGCTTTGCTACTGATTTTGCATGTGCTGTTGGGATAGCCACCTAAACTAAGGCTTGGTTCCTTCCTACTAAATTAAAAGGGTAAGATTAGAACTAACTTTATAGTTACAATTCAGTCTGACTTCTTATGTTGTGCTAATGAAGCCACTCAGCAAACAGAAAGTGCTTAAAATGTCTGGTATAGAGTAAATAACATTACTTGGCTACTATTTCGAACTGTTGGCTGCCAGTTACCTTTCTTCCCCTTAGTTTTTAATTTAAGTACCACTTCAAATAGTATCTTTGTTGTTCATCTTTTTACAACATTTTCCAAAAGAAGTATTACTTATCTAGTTTTCCGTAGCATTTATAGTCTACATTTATGATACCTAATATGATGGGTCAGAAGAAATGGTGTGTATTTCTTGGGTTCCACTAATCCATGAGTTCCTTAATTAACTTATTCATTAAGTTATCCATTTCCATTTTCACTGAATTTAGTACAGCGTTTCCTCATGATAACATTAAAATATTTGTTGAAAAATAAATTAAAAATAAATGTGCTCAAAGGATTCATTTTAAGTGAAGTGCTTAGTTCTTAGGTACAATACATGCTTTATCTGCTCATTTAATGAATAATTAACTGCTATGTACAGAACACTGTGTTAAGTATATTAAACTACAAAGAACCTAAATTTTAACTTTAGATCTGTTCTCAAAATGTATTTCAAATTTGTGTCTTCATTAATTTAATTCTTTGTAAATTTTTTGATTTTATGTGCATTTCCTCATTAGAGTATCATAAGCACTGTTGTTTGGCAGAGCAGATATTCTTAGTTTTGATTTTTAAAACAAAAACAATTTTCATTTCGAGAGGTTAAATGACGTGTTCAAATTAAAAAAATTGGGACAATTACTGCAAGTCCAGAGCCCATGCATTTTGTTTATTCATCAAAATTTTTCTACTAGTCTACCCACTCTTCCAGTTGTGCCAAATTATGAACTGAATTCAAACACCTCACATACCCTTTAGTTTCAAACTAAATGATTTTATGCTCTTTACAATGAGCACTGCCTTAAATATTGATTCCTCTGAATAGAGTTAAAGAACTGGAGTACTCAACTGAGAGGTCAAGTTGTGAGTTTGACAATGGCTCTTCTCATGATGTTTATTATTTTTGTGGTGCCCTCATATATTTTCATGAAAAATCCATCAATTCCTCAGGGAAGTCAGGACAATTTTAAGCTCTATCTCTGAGCTGTGCTTTCATCAGATAACTTTGGCTCTCCTTACGGTTTGTACTTTATTATTATTATTATTATTATTATTATTATTATTATTATTATTAGTTTCCAGTGTACAAAACAATGTACTAGTTAGGCATTTATATCCCTCACAAAGTGATTGCCCCCCTCTCCCAATCTACTACCCCTCTGACAGCTCACACAACTGTTTTATAATGCCTGCAAATATTTCCGTATAAAGACACATGAATCTTCATGGAGGTAAGGAAAAATATCAGATGCATCATTGACCTGTGCTTTTATCAGATAACTTTTAAGTCAATTTGGAGAAAAGGATTATTTTAATTGCACCAAACTTAAAAGTACATATATATATATTATTTTGTATTAAGGGAAATGTCAAGTTCAGTAGTTTTTGACATTCATTCAAACCTTTTGCTTCTTTATTTATATAATGTATTCCCTTCATCCTTGAGTACATGTAACTGGAAAATGTAACTCTTTTTTCTCAACAAAATAATTGAAAATTGAATTCTCCCTTCTCAAACAGCCAAATATATTTATAATTTTGATGAAACACAGTAAGAACTAACTCTATTTCCTGTACTCCTGTTGATTTTTTTTTCTGTTGTAGAATGCTTGGAAAAAAAAAAAACTGATAGGAAACAGGGAATATAGATAGATTAGATACATCTCAAAAACAAAGGCATATACATGTTAACATGGGTAATGAAAAACATCTTCTCTTATCCAGTAAAGTAATAGATAAAACATTTGTTAAATCTGATGAAATTTACCTAGAAAAAAGAAATATTAATAAATATCTACATTATGTTATGGATGAGTTTGTAAAAACTAGAAAACCAACAAGGCCAAAAAGCAAGCAAACAAAAACAATACTAACTCAAACAACAAAAGGCCATGTACAACCAAAGTCATCGTTGTATTGGATCAAATACCAATGGTAGCCTCAGACTGGATGGCAGTAGATTTTGATTCTGATGTGGCTAAGTTCCTATTGGACAGACCCTCCTGCTGACTACAACTATAAATTCTGGGCAAACAAACAAAAACAACAAATCCCAAATATCTGAACACATTGAAGAGCAACTAAAAGCAGACACAGTTGACTCTTGGTCAATGGAGGCAGTTAGGAGCACAGACCTCTGCACAGTCAAAAATCCACATATAATTTAAGCCAGCATGGGGAACTGTGTATACAGAAATCCTTGGTTGGTTGAATCCATGGATAGAATGCAAAACCTGGGGATGGGGAAGGGGGAAGACTATGTATGTTTACTGAAAAAAGTCTACGCATAAGTGGAACTGTGCGGTTTAAACCCATATTATTCAAGGGTCAAATGTATTTAGAAAAAGAAAATAGCTTGGGATAAATTTTCATGGCTACTTGCCATGGTCATCAATGTAGGACTGGCTAAATCTCAGAGAGATATAACTTACTGCCTTTGTGTCTAAAGAACCACACTCCAATTGCGGGCAACTAGAGCTATTGAATAGTGTGTTGGGTCCAGGAGGAAAAGAGTCATAGAAGGGGAACCCCATTTTCTAAAGATAACCTCTGACCAAATCTCTCACTGACCACTAAATTACTTACGGGGCTGACTCCAAGTAGCACAGCTAAGAATTGAATCCAAGTTTGACCTATCACTCAAAATACAAAGATTTTTAGCTTGAGACAACTAAGTTAACTGCCTCATAGAACAAAACAGGAATTTAATAAAATCCCGACATTCTTTGGAGAAATGTAACATATTAATAATTCACAATGTGTACATATATCAGATCATCATGATGTACACGTTAAATATCTTGCAGTTTGGTCAGTTATACTTCCATAAAGCTGAAAAAGCAAATAATTATGAGAGAATATAAACATATGGTCCTGAGAAATTTATTATGTTTTGTTTCCCTAAGTTATTTTTTTCTCATTCTCAAAACAGTTATGATAGGTAGGAAAAAAAATACAAACATCTAATTTCTATTTTTCTAAATGACCAAATAGTTTTTTTTGCTTTTTTTCCCCCAAAGCTTACAATGTTAAGCCATCGATGTGTATCATTTTACTTAATGTACTTATCTTTTGTTTTATTCTTTCTCCGTCAGTGACAAAGTGGAAGCTTAAAAGTATTCAGTTAGATCATTTTGAAAAGGAAGATATAAAATAATATGGCTTAGGTTATAAATAGGAAAATTGAATGGTTATAAGCAAGCTTTCATTACCAGATAAGCCCTGTGTTACCTATTACCTGAGGTATAACAATATTGACATCCAAAGTTTTAATTGTTAAAACTTAAAGATGTGTGTGCTTAGGAAATAGGTATTTCTTTGCAGCAACACAATGAAGGAGATTTTGAGCTGTGACTAAACATTTAATAATGGTTGTATTAGACTTTATTTTCCTTTGAGTGTTCTTTTAATATGTACAATATAAAACAGGTGACAGATTATTCTACAGATACCAGAGTTTAATAATTTTTACTGAGCTTGACGTTATTCATCCTGAATCAGGCTGCTTGCATTGTTCTTGCTTTGGAAAACTTAATTAGGAGTTAGAGAATGTGAAACGCAAGTAATATAGTATGGTTTACTCATAATGAGGAATTATTTAGATGCCTTATATTGAAATATGAATATTATACAATGTTTTATGACTTAAAAATTGTTAGAGCAAGGAAAGGCAAATGTGACCAATAAGCAACCCAAACAAACTAGAAAAACTTCTGCCTCAGGCAGTTGTACTAGATAGTTCTAGATAAATTTTTTACTAGATAATTTAACTAGAAATTCAATTTCTGTTTAATTTATTAAAATCATTATAAAAGAAACAATGCCTGTTACGTTATCAATAAAACTCTAAAAACACTAAAACTGGAATTCCTCTTTCAGCTTTCTCTTTTTTACCTTTAGCCTTAAATAAATAATTCTTTTAAAAAAAGTGAAAAAAACACACACAATTCTCTTATGAATATGAGAAATATTTACATTTTAATCCTTATGTTTCTTCAGTGTAAGCACAGGCATGTTTGGAGTTGTATCATGTTTTTACCTGCTTTTAGTCCAATCTCCATGTCATCCCTAAAACCACACCTCTGACTAAATATGAAACAAGCTTGAAAATGAAGAAGGCATTTCTGAATGAAGCTGGCCTTCTCGCTTACCCTGTGATTTAGGTTCTCAGGGTTTCAGACCTGGTGTTTCCCCACGCTTATGAGCCCGTGGGTATGATAATCTTTGGTGATCTCTGCAAAACATTTCTCTCGGCCATTTCCCAGCTTGTCAGATAGGTTTGTAAAATTGCATCTTCTGAGACTTCATGGTCCATTATGACACAAATCAGTGTATTTCAAGTTTTGTTGGCTTATTTGTTTTTGTTTTTAAATCCATAACTTTGTATCAATAAACATTGCCTCTTGTGAAAGTAGTGATAGATAATATATTCCGCTAAAGGAAGCCATTATTCTGTTTTCTTTCCTTACTCCTTGTACTACTCAGAGCAGCATCTTCTGTCCCGTTATGTTCCTGTCCCTTGTTTAATTTAGTTCTACTGATCCCTTTAAATCATTTTACACCCTGTACTCTATTTTTCTATTATGAGTACTTGCAATTCCTATGCAAGTAAGAGAAATTTAAATGGGTGTCTCTAATCTTTCTTTACAAACTTTACAAAAAGTTTTACAAACTTTTTAATATTCATAAGGGTATTATAAAGAAGATCCATGCTAAATGTTAAAATTCCAAAGCCACATAAAAAAAGAGATGATTTACATGTTCTTTCTCTCCTTAAAGAAATTAAAGGAAATCGCAAAACATGCCTGCTAGGTCCATGTAATCAGGGAAGTTACCCTGGAGACAACATTTCAGGGAATCATGAATATTTTGACTTTCACATATTTCTGGGAGAATGTAAATATATCTGTGCTGTAGTGACAATCTATTCTCCCTATATAAGTAATGATATACAATCATATTAGCTCATAAACAATGCCTAGCTATTGATGAGCATTCATTTATACTTCAAATGAAAAATGCTTTTTTTAAAAAATGTACATTACCCCCCCTAACCCATCACCTCTGATGATATTTTATTTCGTGAAGAGTACACAATTAAAATTAAGGCTGCATCTTTAAAAATTGTGCATCTCATCCCAAATCCAAAGTTGTTTCTTTTCCTTTACTGTACAAGATGTTTTACAGCCTCTTAAATACTCCATTCCCCAAATTTTATGTTTTAATTTAGCAAACATTTTTGTATTATTTTTAAAGTCAGAAATTATTTTTCATAGATTGCTTACAAATATGTATATTCTTTGACATATCTAGAGAGATTATAAAACTTGGTGTAATTAAAATATGGCACATTGAGGCATATTTCTAAAACAACAAAATATGAAATCTTTGCCTAATATTTCACTTTTAGGAGGTGAAAGTTTTCAGCATTAAATTAAAGTTGCCTATATCTTTTTTGGTACTTCTTGTATGTGAGAGATTACGCAAAATATTTTGATGGAAACTTTATACCATTATTCAAAATTTCAGGGATATTTGTATTTTAAAAGCATCCTTAAGTCATCAAATTATAAAATGTTAACTTTAAGGGAACTTATAAAATGCATCACTTTTAATAAAATTAATTTTTAGTATTTCAGAAATTGTACTCTTTGAGGGTGATAATGTTCCAATGAACTTTTAAAATTCAATAGAGCTGGATATGAACTGTCCTAAAAATAACACACAATAGTTCAAGTTTATATTCACTTAGCAATTTGAAAGAAGGAATGATTTAAAACAAACAAAAAACAAACAAGCAAACAAAAAAACTATCCTAATTCTTTTTTTTTTTTTAAACTGTATTGGGGTGACAATGGTCAACAAAACTACTTAGGTTTCAAGTGTACAATTCTATAATACATCATCTATATATTGCATTATGTATTCCCCACCCAGAGTCAGTTCTCTTTCCATCACCATATATTTGAATCCCTTTACCCTCTTCTATGATTCCCCTTTCCCCTTCTCCTCTGGTAACCACTAAACTGTTGTCTGTGTCTGAGTTTTTCTTTATTTGCTTGTCTTTTTCTTTTGCTGCCTTCAGTTTTATATTCCACAGATGAGTGAAGTCATATAAGTTCTTGACTTTTTCTGTCTGACTTACTTCACTTGGCATAATAATCTCAAGATCCACTCATGTTATCACAAATGACAGTATTTCATCTTTTCTTTTGAGTAATACTCCTTTAGAATACTACTCTGCAATAAGAAAAGATAAAATATTGCCATTTGCCACAACATGAATGGATCTTGTTATTAATTTCAATAAACCAAATTTATTGAGCAAAATCTAAGTGCAAGACACTTTGCATACAATCTTGCATGTGGATGTTATTACCTTTATATTGAGGGATATGATGAAAAGTTGAATCTAAAAGAGATTAAGTTACTTATTCAAGGTAATTCAACCAAGAAATGTAGCTAAAGATCAAACAAACATTTATAACTCTAATTCATGGAACTTTTCCTATGTGTACACAAAGTAGATTTTTTTTTTAATTAAGTTTGAAATTTGACATATTGAGAATCAAACCTCCTTATTCACTCAAAAAATACAGGTAATTTGAGTTGAGAGTTGATTTTGTTTGTTTTTTGCTTTGAAATGTTTGGGCAAATGCACTTTTCACTTAATATTGAAAGCACCTTTGGAATGTATAAACTTGGGAGAAGATGGTGAATCAATTTGTTTAGGAAGCTTTATGAAGAATATAGGAGATCAGACTGCATGGGTTATTGTTTAAAATATCTATGTCTGTAATCTAAGAATAGAACCTGGGTCAATATGTATGAGTATTCGTATTATAAAAAAAGGTTATTGTATGTGAATTAAATGTTTGAACAAATAGTATACAGTGCTCCTGGGCAGTTCTAAAAGCTAAGGGAACTGCCTAAGAATTATTTTTACATGTACTTTGAATTACATAAGAACTAATTTTACTGAAGGAAGCAACAATGACAAATTACCCATAAATAAAAGTGATGATTTGGCTAGCCTGTGGATTAATGGTTGAGAAAATAAAGAGGTAAGGATGAGGGCTTATGAGGTATGTTTTGTCCTTCAAAATATTCATAACCAATAAAGTAAATACTTGAAATGTCTCATTGTTCTATATTAAACACCATTATCAATGGAATATGTGTGTTCAATAAGTTGAAATCCTAACTCCCAATGTTATGGTATTAGGAGGAGGGGCCTTTGGAGAGTAGGCCAGGAGGGTGGAGTTCTCATGAATGGGATTGATGCCAGTATAAGAAAAGCCATGAGAACTTCCTCTCTCCCTGACATGTGAGGATACAATGAGAAGACGGCCATGTGAAGCCAGGCAGGGAGCCCCAGTAGACAAGACCTGCCGCTGTCTTGATCTTGTATTGTCCAGCCTCCAGAACTAGGAGAAGTAAACTCTTCCTTTTAAGACACTCAGTAGGAGGTAATTTGTTATAGCGGCTCAAACTGACTAAGACAAACATGTTCTCTAAAATGGATGCTATGTTTCTTACACAAGGAGTTTGATTATTATTATACATATTCAGCTGTGTAGAAAAAGAATTACACCTTAAACACATTAGGGGTTTAATTGGATTTCAAGTAAGAAATTAAGAAATATTCTTAACATTTCCTTGGTACATAACAGTTGTCCTGAACTACTGCAGAGTTGATGGAAGTTTAACAGATTTAAACATGGATTTTGACAATATGGGTCACCTGCTTACTAAAGACTAAGGTCACCAGAGTAGATCCTTTGCTGTTAATACTATAACACATATGACATAAGTAAGATGGTCAAATTTATGTAAATCATTTGTGCAAAGGATTAACGAAACCACTTCTGTTTACCTCCTCAATTTAGTTAAAAATTATCTTAATACTTTGAGTTTTTTTTCCCCTTTTTTGCTACATTTTTTTGGGAAAATTGTTGAGAAATAAAGGTGTTTCTATAGTATCATGAAGTTATGACGGCAAACCAAAATTAGTTTCCTCAATAATATTAGGACTTTTGATGTTGAAAAGGGCAGTAAGTCTTGTTCATGAATTCTATGTCTCTATTCAGTCATGTCTTCAATGTATGTAAATACAATGAATGTGCATACAGTATAATGCATATCGATGTAAATTATAATTATTTAAAATTGTTTTCCAAATTAGTTAAAGATAACAATTGCATAATTAAAATACCATATGTCTTATTACTTTCTTTGTAATACCCAAAGATCTAAAGTTAAGATTTCAGTAATATGAACCTGATAAGTAGTCATAGGACATTGATGAAAAGCATCAATTTGAAACATATGCATTTGGATTTCATCTTCTTAACCACATTGAATTAGTGTCCATTTATGAGTTTTAAATATCAAGAAATGAAGATAATTTCTTTTTTCTCTATAATTATTTTCCAGACTCAAATTATGCTAAAAATAATTGATTTAGAATCATTGTAATCAAAAAGAAACAATGAGTCAAATGTTTAACAGACCAAGTTATCATAATTAAAACATTTTTTTTCCTTGTTAGGCTAAACTGCGGATTCTGCTTATAACTACTTATAGTTAAAATATGATGCTGAATTATATTAGTAATGCATTTTTCATTTAGTACATCCATTTTTCTCAATATAATTATTTTTCAGTGTATTATTATATGGGTTAGAGAAGACTGAAACCAGATGTATCTCCAGTCAATATCACAAGCAGATTTATATTTGATATTTGAACATATTTATTTTCATAGTAACCCAAAGGTATAATTTATACACTTCAGTACTAAGTCATATAAAGCCTAATTGAGGGTTGCTGAAAAGCATTTCACTAATAAGCCTACCAAAAGGTAAGTTACCTTTGTAGACCAGCAGGGTGGGTCTTCATACATCAGTTATTGTCCTTGGGATTTTTAATTAGGTGAGAGCAGCAACTATGTACAGTTTAAATAAGTATATCAGAGCATTTTTGGACGTTAGCGACATTTCTATGATTCATATGACTTTTAAAATTAATAGGAGTAGAAAATTAATAAGAGTAGGTAATTCAATGACAAATGCCCCAAATTTGCTGTGAACTACTTGGGATTTGATTAATATAAACAGAAGGAATATCCTATTTCCATGATCTTCTCAGGGCATTTCAATGTCTCAGAAAAACTGGGGTGACCAAAGTATTCAGTCACTATAGCTACTGGCCAAGCCAGAAGTTATTAATCTGGCTAGAGGCTTTCTGTAGGTATATATAGCCTGTGCCTGATTCAACTCTCGGGGTATTGGCCGCATATCACATTTTCTGGCTTTTAACGAATCTAGTACATGTTAAATTTCCTTGCCGCTAGAGAAGGAAGTTTCTGGTAAATAAAATCAACATAGACCATAGCTGTTAAATCAAGCAATCACCCTGCCGTACATTTTGTAGGGAATTGGGGATTTGGTTGTACATTGTCATTTTAGATCAAAGAAGACAATTCAATGGACACTAATCTATAGTAAAAAAAAAAAAAAAAGTAATAAACAGACTCCAATATTTCTCCAACTGTGTATAAATTTCAGCCAGTGGTTTGGTTCAAAGACAACATATTTTTTAAGGGTAATTTTGTTATGCAATAGAAGCCAATCAGCCCTATATGTAAAGGCTGATAAGATTGGATGGTGTGGGACATTTTAGACAGTGTGTTGGGTTTTGGTTGATGAGTGATTTTATTTGAATTTCAGATTTCTCTGGCTGCATTGGAAAGGAGACATTGGAATGGCAGAAGTTAAGTGATGTGGAACCTACTGACTGGCCAATGTGGAATTCCAGGTAGGAGATTGTCGCATCCAGCACAACACAGGCAGTGAGGGAATGAGAAGGGTCAGCGTTGGATTAAAAAAGAAACAGAAATTAAGAAAGTTTTGAATCAGAGGGCCAAGGGTCTCGCAGCCTCAAAGGACTGAGAGCCCCAAATCTGGCCGTCTTTGTGGCTTTCATTGATAAACATACAAGGCAGTAGCATTGTTTTATCCACAGTCTGTGAGTCTCATACATCATACCAGAAAACTGATTCAAACCAATCACTCTTGCCTGCGAACAGCTGAAACAGAAAGTCCCATGATGTCTTAATAGTGATGGTATGTGCCTTCCTAGGGACAAATTCTTTACGCTGAAACTAATTGTTGAATAAGGAGGGAGAGCTGATGTAATCACTTCACTGACTCCTACCCAAGCAGGTGATGGGAAGAAATAGTCATAAGCAGAGGCTCTCCTTAACCAGGGGAAGTGGGGTTGTGCCCATCCAGATCAATCCCGTGAGTTCTCCTGGTGGTCCCCACACGGTTCCGCCTGGCTTGAGTTGTTTCTCCCGTGAGAAATCTTACCCGTCATTGGCTGACAAACCATCTTTTGGGAGCCAAACAGAGAGGCATGAAGCATAAGCACAAAGATGAAACAAAGTCCCAAATAGGCACAGTCTCACAGACTCTTGTTTCCTTAGGAAAAGGCACGGGGGGACAGTCGGCTAGGCTGCTGCGTGGCAACAGAAGATGATTGTAGTCTTGGCTTTTATAGTGATAATTAAGATGAAATGATATTGATGAATTTAAGAAAAATTTAAGTTGTGAAATCTAGAAATACACTGAACGTGAGCAGTGAGAGGAGACAGTAGTCGCTGGGTGGTTGTGGACAGTGATTGTACACACTGAGCCTGGTGCCATCGAAGAGGACTGTGAAAGTGTAAGTGTGTGTGCTTGAAGTAGCAAGAAGGGGAACATAACCTGTTTTTCACAAGGGCATTTTAAGTAAAAGCGCCCCGAGCCATCCAAAATAAAATTTTAACACAGCGGTTTGATATAAGATTTGTAACTCAAAGGAAATGTCTCAGCTGGAGTACAGATTTTTAGCCATCTTTGTATGTTTCACAACATAACCATGGGTGAGAAGAAAGTCAGTCATGTGTAACCTTAACAAGAACTGTTTCAGTAGAATGATTTGAGAAAGCTTAGACTGGGCTAGAAAAGAAGTGAAAGAAAAAGAATTTGAGGCAGCAATTTTAGGAGACATTTTTTAGAAATCTGCATGTGAAAGAAACGAGAAAAAGAGAAGCGGTTGGATAGCTGGAGGGTGTGATACTCAGTCAAGATAGGAATATTTTGTTCATTTGTTTGAGTGTGTGTGTGTGTGTGTGTGTGTGTGTGTGTGTGTGTGTGTGCATGTGTGTTTGTAATAGACTAAATTTGGAAGGAAGAGAACATTTATTGTTTTGTTTACTCAGCAGCCCTTCTTTTTTATGGTAAAAATAATCTCTCTTTTGGTAGAATGTTTACCTGCCCTTGTCATGTGTTGCCAATGGTACCTGACTAATCAAAGCATCCTAATTCATGACGCCATTGATTCAGGAAATTTGAGTCTTTTTTGGGTGGTTTTATATGTGTGTGTCACGAAAGGGAGTTTCTTTGGGCTGTTTGGTGGAATAATGTGAGCCCGGTGACAGGCACTCCTGCTAACTGCTCAAAGGCACAAACATTCTGTGACTGGGAGCTAGAATGTCGCTCACCAAGCCATGTGCCAAGACACAGGGCTGCTTCCACCAGAGGAAGCGGCACACTTTTCTATGAAGGGTCATGAGCCAGTTGATATGGCTGGGCCTATTTTGAACAAGTAGTTAAATTTGTGTTTCAAGCTTTCTGTTCACTTTATGAGAAAAACCCTTGTGATGAGAACGTTGAAGTTCCCCATGGTTGTTTTTTTTTTGTTTGTTTGTTTTTTTGTTTTTTTGTTTTTTTTAAATAAGGCCATTTGATTCAACGGTACTTCAAAAATGAGTGGGTAAAGATGAAAATTACATAACAGGTAAGCCATCAAAGGGCTGCTTGAGAGCTAGTTATTGACACTTCTTTAGTTGATTGCAAGATACATCAATAAGGTTATTCTTTTCAAATAACCAAAGGTTAACTGGAAACAGAGACGACAGGTTTATTTTTCAAGACTTTTGAAAAGGAACACAGTATATAAACAGTCTGATTTATTTCAACAGAGTCATTTTGAGTAGTGCATTAATAATTAAACCTTAGTGTCCTAAAAATACAGGCATAATACCACTGCTAAGTCACTGTTACTCAAACACACATCCCAGAAACTGGCAGCAGTTGTTATAAACAATTAGCTGTTGCTGTTGTTCTTTAAGGTAAAAGACACTCTCTTGATATTGGTGTATTTAATTACCTTTTACAAAAGGTAATTGTTCTCTGTTATTTTGCAAAAAAATAGGACTTGATTTCATGATTTAAATTTATTTAAAAATGTAGACTATATATGGATAAAAATAAATATATGTAAAATATATGCATATAGTCAAAATGTATTTCAAATGTATAAAAGAGATCTCTGTTCATAATTGCAATAACATTTTTAGAATCTATGGTAGTTCATCTCTAATACCTAACATCCAAACCAATGAATTATCTATTTGACTAATACTTAGAAATTTAGCACCAGTGAATTTTTGAATTATTATGAACTATGATGAGCATGATGTCCGCATATCACCTTCGGTGAACTTGATGCTTTCTATTCATTATGAGGCAACTTTAAAAAAAATATGCATTTTCAAGGCCAGTCTCTTAAATGTTTCTTTCAATTGTACAGAAGTATTATTAAATTACTACCTAGTTTTGGGTAATATATCATGAGTACAATGAAAGATTTGTGAGCTTGTGCATTTAATTTTTCATGGTGCTCCACAAGCGTGTTTTGTCTTTCCTTTCCCTTCACTGACTCAGACAATCGATTTCTCTTTTGCTTCCGTGTTGATATCACTTAATTTCACACTGGTCCTAATCTCTCAAATGTTTATGCTTGTAAGGAGAACAAAAAGTACCCCAGTTTGTGTTGTTGGACACAAAAAAACAGAATGCACAAGGGACATTTGAATTTGTCAGAGTTTGGCCTTGGATTTGACCTTACCCACCATTCTGTCCTCTCCTGTTCAGGTTCTCAAGTTCTCCATTGTTCTCTCCTGTGGAGAGCAACGAGACTAACCACTGTGTCACTGTGTACTTACTTGATAGTCATGTTCTCAACGTTAACAAGATGAAAACTTATAAGATATGTATGAAATATATACACTACACACAAATATCAGGTTCTATAATTGAGAGAAATGTATAACACAAATGATAGTAAATGAAAATCTGTATACTGTCAAACCCCCCAAAACAAACATAATACTACCAGAATTGTAAAAGCTCCTGTGCTTTCTTCCCTTATCCCATCCCATCTCTACCTCCCCTAGAGTTGGTGAACTATCCTTGATATTCTTTTCAAATATTTCTATCATCTGTGTATGTTTCCTTCAAATATAATACCTTGTTCAATTTTGCATGTTTTTATTTAAATGAAGGCATTCGGTGTATAGTCATCTGTGATGTGCTTCTTCTATCACTAAAATGCTGTTAATGCAACTACCATGTTTCTCCGAAAATAAGACCGGGTCTTACGTTAATTTTTGCTCCAAAAGACGCCTTAGGGCTTATGTTCAGAAGATGTCATTCTGAAAAATCATGGTAGGGCTTGTTACTTTCTGGTTAGGTCTTATTTTTGGGGAAATATGGTATGTCAGTGCACGTAGCTGACACTGATTTCTTTTCACTGGTGTTTTGTGTAATGATTAGACCAAATTCTTTACCCTTCCCTACGTCCACACCCTTCCTAAGGCCTTCTCATGGGTCTTGAATTTGGGCTTGACCAGGATATGTTGGCATGTTTGGTCCTTGAATTGAATTCCATCTTAAAATATGTGACATTGGCTTTACAAAACTAGTCATGGCCAAAACCATAACAATTTTTTGTGAGGAATTTCAAAAGAATTATGGTGACAGTTTGTTATCATTTCAACTGGAAATGGACCCCTAGAAAAATTAAGAAAATAGACCTACGGAAGCCTGATATGTTCAAAGTTTTTCTACTTGACTTTAGATAGAGAGGCATATCTTAAAAAGAATTGTGTGTGTGACTTTTCGCACATTAACTTGATTAGAACCAGATATTTAGAAATCCCGTATGTTATTATAGAGCACCATATTGGCAAAAGCATTGACAGGCTGAATTAAAGAGGAGTTAGCCTAGATCAACTAATGCCTAGCGCACCCACAGATAAAGAGGACTCCTGCTGATCTGTCAGAAATAAATGCTTCTTGTATTCCACTGAGAAAGCTGTCTTGTAGAATAGTGAATTGATTCAAAAGTGTATTACTTCCTTAACATGCCGTAATTTTGTAACCTTAGCACAATGATGGGGATTTAGGTTATTTCCATTTTGGGCAGTTATTACGTTGCTAATCCTCAACTCCAAACTTATGATCTATACCCTGCTTTATAATTGTGAGGTTGGAAATTCTACAAATTGCATTTCTACTTTGCCAGCAGACTCCCGGTAAGGTTCCATTAATGCGGGGTGTTCTAGGGAGGTCACAAAGCTAGAGGAGGAGAGAGGGTTTTCCTTTATTCTCTTTGCTCCCTGTGGCTTCTCTCTACTTCTTTGAGAATCATCCTCACAGACATCCTCACTTCAGCAATAGAAGTTCCTTCCCGCAGCAATAGTTTGATGTGCTTTGTAGTTCTACCAAAACTCACCAAACCTTGTGTACCCTCAGAGACACTAGCACCAAGAGTTGGTGCCTCTTTCGAAAGCTCTAGATCCAAGCCCACCACTCCTTCCTCACAGGTCTCAGCTGTTTTCACTCCACAGGACTTTCTTAATTCTCACCAGAATTAAATATTTCAAAAGAAATGTTAATTATATATAATTTTATTAAGTAGGTATTAGAAAAAACAGAAAGAAAACAAATTGTTCACAAAGGTAGAAACTGCACGAAGCAGCTAACAACACTAGGACTAAGGAAAGAAAAAAAAGGAAAAAAAAAGGAAAGTATAAAAACTACAGAGCTTAGAAAGAAAGTCCTGTGAAGTGAAAATAGCTGAGAACTCTGAGGAAGGCGTGGTGGGCTTGGATCTAGACCTATGGCAAGAGGAACCCCAATAAACTTTAATTAAAAATATATATATTTAATTCTCTCTGTTACAATAATTGGAGTAATTTCCATATCCTGATAGAATTCGCACTATTTTTTTTTTTTTGGTAGATTGTTATGAACATTTTTGAACATTTGTATCAACATACTCATTTAAGAGTTTCTGTGACATACGTTCCTAACAGTGGAGTTGGGTCACAGGCTCCTCACATGTTTAACTAAAGGGGATTCCCTCTCTCTCACAATGTGCTTATGGGAACTCACTCCCCCAGTAGTAGTAAACAAGAGTCCTGGGTAATCTGACTTACATTCCCATCAACACTGGTAGCATGACATTTCCCCCCTCTAATTGTTGTGAAATTATGTCTCATTGTCATTTCAACATGTATTCTTTAGGTTGCTAATGAATTTGAGCATCTTTATATACATATAAAATCCTGTTGTGTTTTAGTGGTGGTTTTTTAAATTAAGTGGCGGTATATTCATGGAAACGATGTCTTTGCTCAAATCACCCCACCTGAGTTCAGCACTGTGTTGGAAGCATCATTGTAAAGGACAAGTGACTTTCCTAGACTTTCACACAACACAGCAAATGTAGGTTCAAGGCTACTATAAAAAGGGATGGTAGGATCAAAATGAAGCAGTTGTAGAAAATAATATTTTACCATGGATCAAGTAAGAATGAAAACAAAAAAACAAACAAACGAAAAACAACCTCACCCAGTTTCCTCAGATGGACCTCTGAAAGGCAGGGACTAAGCTGCTTCCTGACAGTTCAAAGCACTCCTCATTGTAATTGTAAACCAGGGGCAGTGTCTCCAGAGCCAAGTCTCATGGAAAACGGAGGCAATTTTCCTGTTCTTATCTGTTTTAACTAAACATCTGCCCCTCTCCCAATATTTGTAGAGAAAAATGTATGCCTCAGTGTGCACATGACCAATATTGAAGGAAACTCAGAAATGGGTTAGCAATCCATACATATTGAGATAATATAGCCAGAATCATGGTATCTGTACCCCTCCATCCAGTTTACTCTATACTGTTAGATTTTATCCTCATCTTACAAAGGCAGAAGACTTTATTCCAATCACTGAAGTGTGTGCATAGATTACATATAGATATCGTCAAGACTAGGGCCATAGACATCGGGACAAATAGAATCTCCAGATGTACGTACACTACTCTTAATGTCCTGTTTGAAATCAAAGTACAAAGCATAAAAATACGGCCCACATGTGCCAAGACAGGGGAATTCCTGTGCAGAAAAAAATCATTTATTCTAACATGATTTTAAAAAAGTGCTCTAGTAGGAACAAAATGCACAGTCTTGGGAGATTTATTACATGTTCAGATTCCAACATTTTGATAAACTATTCACAAATCTTCTTATAGGTTAAAGCCATGTTTTAGGAACTAAGAAACATTCATTTTGAAGCAGTTGATTAAGCTACCAACAAGATATTTTACCTTTCTTCACAGTGACAAGAAGTGTTATAATCTGAAAGACAAATTTGCTAGCTATGGAACTTGAATATTCAAAAAAGTAAACTCAAATCACAAGTACTGTTTTGATAATGTGCTTTTAATAGAGACACAAGTTCTCCATTTCCAGCATTTATATTCTGTAAATGATTCTAATGTTGAGGCAGTAAGCATCGATTTTGAGAGTGATTTGGTCTCAGAAACACGGCAATATCATTTTTTTCATTGTTATGGACTGACATTTTGTCTAAGCAGAGTGCTCTCTCACGTCTCCTTTTTCCTTCTCACTCCTTTCGGAAGCTCACCTGTATCATGTTCATCTCATGGTTTACCATGGTCATCTTTCTTTTCTAATTGCCAAACAGATATGATCATAAGTCATTTATTCTTTTGGGAAAATCTGCAATTGGGCAGAAACTGTCACAACAGCCTTTATCAAAATTGGTAATTCTTTATTTAACACAAACATCATCCAATTAATTTTCAACTTGTAGTGTGAGTGCTGGGTCATTTCAGGACATCCTAGTATTTTACCTGTCAGGGCTAAAATCCCTTCTCAAGCAGCAGTTTGGAACTTTGCCCTAATTAGAGAACAAACAAACAAAATGTAGAATACTTTTCATCAATTATGCTTCATGGATTTTTAATGAATCTAATGTTGAGTCTGGGCTAAAACATGTGTTTGTGTTTCTCTCGGTCAGTTTAACTATATGATGACCACATTCAATTTTGATTTCCTTTTCACAAACTAAAATGTGCCAAAAGTAGTTTATCGTTTTTTAATGTTTCCGTTGGATCAAAGTTGATATGAGCATTTCAGAGCTTTGGTCTGGAAAGAAAAAAAAATGCACACAATGTAATCAAATTAGCTGGTTATTAAGCTGCTGGATCTAATTGACATAAATATGAAACACAGGAAAAGTGTAAGTTTAATGTAAATATGACATAACTTTGTCATATGGGCATAGATACTCTGTGTGTGCAAAACAGAGGCTTGTGTCTGTATAGTAGCTCTAGTATTTGTGTAATGTCTGTGAGTGTGTATATACACACTTATAGACAGTGTATACCTATACTCTCTATTGGTGTGTCTACAGTGACTTTTTCTGTTATATGTACCATTTACATTTTATAAAGTACCTCTATACATTTACTATCTTATCCTCTGAATAATCTTGTGAAGTGTGGATACCATATTCTCATACTCACTTTATAGGTGAGCAAAAGCACAGCTACAATTAATTTAAGTAACTTTCAAGAAATGTCTTAACCCCAAGCCCATTCTTTTCCCTTGTACATCTCTCTAAAACATCATGATTTTTCTTACAGACATTACTTACGTGAAACAATCTTTTCCTGAGCAAAAGAAAGATAATGTGCAAACATTAATACACTGTATGCTATTCATAAGTCCCTAGGAAAGTTAGGGTTAAAACGGTTACTTATACAGTTGTTGGAAAGAGCCTGTCTTACCAAAGAGCTCTGCTCTAATGAGATGCTGAGAATATTTTACTGGAAGAGAATGCATTTTAAAGTAAAGTCATTTCCCATCTGATTTAGAAGAGAAGAAGTGGTGTGTTGCATATTTCAGTACTTTTATTTATTAGAAATAAATATAAATCTATAGGTTATTAGCCATTTTGAGAATGTTTTTATTAGATGTCATTCTTAACATAATTTGCTATAATTGCTTATTGATATCTAGGTTTACTTACCTTGAGATTAAATATGTGAAATTTGGACTATTGTAAATGTACCTTATGAAAGAGGCTGTTTTAACAACATATAGCAATAATAAATGATTAAGTTATAATTAATCATTTGTTTTAATTAACATCATTAATGGTCAGTGAGCTTTTGGGAGAGTACATAATTAGTATAAGACTAGTGCAGTATTTGCATGCATAGTATTTTTCCGTCAAGTGAATAATATTCTTTGTCCATTTGTTCTGTAGTTTCTACCATGTACACATACATTTAGCATTGAAATAATAGTATATGAAAAATTTATTACCTAAAGAGGCAATTTATAAAAAAATCATATTTTCTGTAATGCTTTATTTTTTCATTAAATCATAAGAGTTTAAAATCCATTTAAATTAATAACATAATTTAAATTCTTTACTTTCAAATAAAATATAGAAAAATGGTCATTCTGGTGCAAAGTGTGTATATTATCAAAAAAATGAAAAGAACCCAGATTTACAAATTCTCGATTTATTCACTCCTGAGATATTTTAGTTTGATAATCAATTTACATCAGAAGTTAATTAAGAAGAATAATTATTTAGCTGTAGATGGTAGTGATTTAATTTTTTTTTGTCTGAGTTCATTGAGATAATGGATGAATATACATATTTATACATATTGAGATAATGGATGAATACATATATATTGAGATAATGGATGAATATATATATATGTATATATGTGTGTGTGTGTATATATATATATATATATATGTGTGTGTTTGTATATATATATATATATATATATATATATATATATATATATGTTGTGGTTTTTTTCCTGCATATTTGAATTCATACTTAAGTTTCAATTCTACCCTTATATATAATACCAATGATATATACTTAGCCTACTTGTGGATAGTTCATCTGATTACTTATGGTTTTAATGAAAGTGATTATGTACAAAACATATTGAAAAATCCTCAAATACGTTTCCCAAGTAGTTCAAAATCAGGTGAGAAATTACTTCCAAAATTCATTCTCTGATTAAAATACCAAAGCAGTACTTGAGATTCAAGATTCTTTTGTCCTTAATCTCATAGATGTTTTTTACATAGAATGCCCGGATAAATTCGGGCAACAGACATGACATAATTCCTTAATAACATCACCTCCAGTTAAAGTCATATAACACCAGAAATGTTGTGATTTTCAAAGGAAGATGCTGGTGGAACCAAGATTAAGGATTCTGCTATAATTACCATCAAAACCAATTCAATGTTTGTATCATTAAAGGGAAAAACTAAAGATGAATGGAGGAAAGAACAGGAATTTAATAACATGTGTATATGTAGTTTTCCTTATTTTAATTATTTTTTGGAGAAAAATACTGACTATGTGAATTGATAAATTAATTAAAAACTTTATTTCAGCAAAGTTTGACGTAATGGTGTACAGAATTTATGTAAAATTTTCCATGTCTACTTTGTTACTAGCAGTTGCATACACAAACACATGTGCAGGGAGCTGTTCTAACTAGTAAGCAGGTTTTCTCTTTGACTTGTCTTAGTTCTCTGCTTTCTATTGCTTTATATTCTGCATTAAGAACTCTTAAAGTGACTTCATTGTTTATGCAAATAACATCATAAAAATGTGCTTATTTTGTAGATGCCAAAGGAAAAAAAGCACAAAATTTAAAAAAAATTACTCCTAATGTCACAATACCAAGTCACTATTTTCTAAATTGTGGTATGTTTAAGTATTTGTTTTGCACAACTTATAGTTTTACTTGTTTTTGCAAATATCAGTTGAATAATGTATTTGGCAGTGAATAACAGCAACCAAATTTCATTAAGAATTCAAAATAATAATACAGAACTCTTTAAAGCTATCTGGACGTTTACAGAATCAATTATTATAATTAGAGATATAGGAAAGAAGAACAATAAAATAGGAACAAAAACATTCAGTTATGAGGGTACCAGTGGTAGTATGAAAAAAATTCTAATTTTTTTTCTACCATTGATTCATTAAGTTCAAAATTCAAAATTTCTGGAAAGAGAGTTTAATTGGCTGAATCTAGGTCACATGGTTTCACCATGTTCCTCTGAGGTAACAGAGCTGCAAGATTCCCAAATCCCCCCTAGGCCTGGTATGGATACCTTTTTGCCGTTTCATGGGAATAGCTAGCTGTTTAGTTGTACATGTGGTTGTAAAATATTTATGAGTTCATTGTGACTGTGAATAATACAAATGTGATACTCTGTGGGTCTTCAGCCATACTTAAAAGTCAATACCTAATGTATGATTTCAAAGGTATAGCCCACATGACAGTGAGAAACAGAAAATTGTGGGGGATAAAAAAAAAAAAAATGTCAGGGCACCTGGAGGAAGGGAGTACACATAGTAACATACTTAGCTTATCAATTGGTTCTATTTTATAAATTTATTCACCACAAATTGTAATACTGCTCTGTTATTAACTATTCTTTAGAATCCTAGCTTTAATGACTATCTAGTGGTACATCACAAGTGTACCTGTGGCTCTACATCGCTGCTTTTATGTTTGCTTGCTTATTTTAAAAGCTCCTGCATTGATTGTTGGGAATTGAAACCTAGAAAGGAAAATTACATATTTGTTTTTCTTTATCCTAAGACAGCCCCTTCCCCCCATTTATAATATTACTGGAATTGTGATGTATTAAGTCGATGCATAAGTCACTCCCATTTAGTTATAGTTACAATTTTCTTACAATCAGTGACATATTAGAACTGATAAAATATAGTCTATAGTCATTACACTGTCAGGTCTGTAAGTATTTAGATCATGTCTGATATGAAAATGAAGAGCTAGAGGGTTTGGAGGGGTTAATTCAACATAAGGTGAGTTAATAATGTGAAGACTAGAAATTGGGCCCATTCAAAAAAATCAAAGAAACAGAGATCAACTTTCTTTTTTTGGTGAGTGTCCAAGGAACTACAATACCTTGCACCAAAGCTGCATTGCCCTAACTGATGCTTATTTAAAACCACGGTGAGAGTATTTCTGATTCTAGAATAATGGGATGTGTATACTTTCCCTTTACCTCTCTCTAGTTATAGCCAAAAACTCTTGACATTAATATAAAACAAACAGAAAAAGATTCTTTTTGGTGGAGAGAAGAAGGCAGATCAGTTCTGAAAATTGGTACCCAAGTAACAACATACTAGTGATAAGTTCTGCTTTTCTTTTTGCATGATATATTCCAGACTTGGAGGACTTGGCAATCTGGTCACACTAGTGGGAGCTGACAAGAAGGCCTCCTAAAAGCCTGCCTTTCTAGCCGAAAGACCACGTAAAGGGCAGCCTAGCAGAACAAAAATAACCTTTCCTTACAAATAACATAGAAAAGACTGTGGGTCAAGCATCACCTATCTCAGCAGAGACTGAATCGGGTGCTTAGCCTTCCACACTTGCTAAGCTGCAGCCAAGCTCTCCAACTCTCCTTTTGGGGTGTATCAGACAGGACAGGACTGGGACCCTGGGCTTTTGTGCTCCCCAGGCATCAATGAGTCCATATCACATGGTCTCAGTGGAGGCTGGATGGAGAGCTTGGGCTTCCACCCCTCCTGGCAGTAGGAAGGCCCCTTACTCCCTCTGCTGGAGTGGTGTCAGATCTGTCCTAGTTGAATAATAAGGATTTACACCACAGCCCAGTATGTAACAGATCACCAACCCTCTCAGCCACCTGGGGAGCTGTAATGCCCTATTCCTGTCCCATCCAGTCAGGGAGGTCTAGCTGGGACAGAAAGATCACTCCTATCCAGCTATAATGAAGACACCCTCACTGGGTGTCAGAGAGGCAAAGTGAGGAATTTGAACTTCTTCAAGAATAGTTCAGAGGGTCCAGCTAAAGCAGAAAGTTTATGTAAAATCCAGGGTCTTGATGTTTCAGAAATTGATTAGGCCAGCAACATTTGATTAAACATTGATTGAAATAAAGACTAGAATTCTATTTTTCTTTATCTCCCTCCCCTGGCGATGTGTTGTTATCTGTTTTTCTCTATCACCTGTAGCATTCTTATTTTTTTAAATCTAATAATGTGAATGTATACTGATGGGAAAAAGGAATTGTTTTACTCTAAAAGGAGTATTTAACATTTAGATTGGCACCGTGCCATCTCAACACTGGGCAGAAAGCCAACAGTATGCATCATGTGTAGAAAAAAGGTGAATCCTCCAAAGAAGGTAGTCGGAGTTAGCCAGATATTCAGTCAAATTTCAAACTCATATGTCTGTATACCTGTATTAAGCATCATACCTTCACCTGGCATAGAAGACTGCCAACAGGTCAGTCTCTCTCTCTCTCTCTCTCTCTCTCTCTCTCTCTCTCTCTCTCTCTCTCTCTCTCTCTCTCTCTCTCTCTCTCTCTCTCCCCCCTCTTCCCTCCCTCCCTCCCTCTCTCCTATCTCTATCTCATCCCTTCCTTTTCTCCCTTCTCTCTTCCTTCTTCTCTTGAAGTATTTTTAAGCTTCTATCATGTTTTTCAGATGAGCTCATTGTCCCTGAATCATATTCTTTAGCTACTTCTTAAGCCTGGTTCTATGTTTCAGTAAAACAAATGATATTAACTTTTAAGTTTGTATTCTAGTGGTCATGCATAATGAAAACATTGTGCTATTATTTATAGTATTAATTTCCCTGTAGGCTGAAGATAGAGATTGTTAGAGCTGAAATTCAAAGAGAAACGCATCACTTTAAAAATAAAATCAGAAGCAAAATATCAGGCCTAAAAAAGTTCTGAATCTTTTTTAGGCTCCTGCTCTCCTCTTTATTACATGAAGATTTAGGCCTGGTAAACTAGATCAAAGATTGCTCCAATCCACTGGCCTTTCCATTTTTCTCCCTATTGGTCCACTGACCTCTTTTCTTCTCTAGGTGATTCCCTATCAAGTTTAAATAACACAATTCATTATTTCAGTGGCTCTCGTGGCAACACACTCAAGCATTTCCTTTTTTCTCCCACATTAATATATGCATTATGAAATATTTACGTAAATATAAAATTTAAAATTATGCAATAGAGAAAAACATTACTAATATTTCTCTATTTTTGATGAGTTCATACTTTCCAATTGGGCAAAGGGAAACATACACTGATGGTCTGGTCCAGCAATAAAGATCCCAAGGATACGTTTATATTTAAAATCATCTTCATAATTTACTGTTTGGCTGACATCAAGGCAGAGCTAATTACATAAGTCAATTATCATTTTCAATCATTTATGTATTGATCTTATGTTACTAGTACTATCTTCCAGTTAGGATTTTTGTGGGAAAAACATTTAGATCATTTATCCAGTTATCCTAACTGGACACACGTGGTTTTCTAAATGATGTTATTCACCATGAGAAATGAAAAGAATAAAGATGACACTTTCTACTTCTCTACAGAGCTTCTTCAACACATTTTACTTCATGTATGCTCTTCATGAGCACCATAGATTAGCGACAACCAGTCATATACAAGAATCTCTCTTTCCTTACATCTCTGACAACACTTAGAATTCTATGTGAATATAATGGCTATGGATTGTTCTCTCAATAGTATTTTATTTTAAACTTACCCGATCACCAATTAAAACGGGTTCCTGTTCATGTTTGTTGACAGGCTTTTCAGCTTAATCTAGCTCCTCGTCCAGTAGAAGATCAAGGTCATATACCTAATTAACATGAATTTGTGAAAACCCCAGTCTCCTTTCCTAAGGTCCATCATGACAGCCTGGGCTCTCATTCTGTCAGGCTCTCAGGATGGCTCTTCTGGCTTGTGGTTTTGAGTTCATTTTCACTTTTGGTAGCTCCTTGAAGAAGCCTTTCCTCATAACTCCTGATTTAGCTAGCAGTTTGTTTGTTTGTTGTTTGTTTTTCCTTCATTTCTTCTGAAAACCACACTGAAGGCATACTGTGTGCCAGGCACTATGTCTTTTCTCCTTTCTCACGGCATACCGTGAGAACCACTTTTTAAAAATGTGATTACGTAGCCCTGCTTCTCATCCTGTTGATTTTCTTGTTGATGCCCCATGTCATCCATTAGACTCTATGCTACATGCATTACAGTCACTGTCTTTTAAGTGTTTGTCATTTTAGTGACCTACTGATAAGTAGAATGTAACAGGAATTAGCTATAAAAAGACATTTCAGTGTATATGTGCATGGAACGTGATGTAGCTGACCAGGCGTCTGTTTCTGACTATGTAAATGTTATTTTATATTGTAATCCACAAAATGTCACATTGTTTTAATTACCTTCTGTTCACCCCATTGTTAAAGGAGGGCTTTCCATCCCAGGGTAATAAGGATGACTAGATACATGACACACGACACTGGACAGATGAGATTGCCAGTAGGTTATCATTCACATATACTCACAGCCCAGGGGAAAAAGACACTATAGGCGACCCAGGGCCATAAGGCATTGGACTCAGGAACAGAGTATAAACCATGGCTGTGGAAGTGGGAGCTTTGTAGTGTCAAAAGAGTGAGGTGCCCATTTCCTACGGAAGGATGTGATGTGCTTGTCTGAATAATTCCACAGGCTGGCAGAGATCTGAAACCCACTACTCCTGGATAAGCAGGAATTGCATGTGGCATCTGGGATAAAGAGGGTTGTTTTCCTAGGGGACCTTTCCCATGGGAGCAAAGTGGGGAGGCCTACTTGTATTTAGGATACTTGAGGCCATCACAGTTTTATTTAATGTAAAGGTAGCACATAACACTGACCTTAATTTTAGGCCTTACACCACACAAATCCAGATATATAAACTGACTTTATTTACATTAATGTTATCTTCATGGAGAGATTACTGGGATTTTGGTCCATAGTTTTGGTTAAAATATTCTGTGACTACAAACTAGAAATACTATATGGAATTTTATTGAAATTTTGCTCTTAAGGAGGCGGTTCATTTCCAAGCATTAAAGTATTTCATAAATAATATTTTCTTACTTTTAGTTAAACTTTACAAATCTTAATCAAGCATTTCTGTGTATACAGAACACTGCTTTATGACGGCTGTTGAAAGCTCCCTATCAAGGTGAAGAATATATACAACCTAAAAATAAATAAATAAATAAATAAATAAATAAATAAATAAATAAATAAATAAATAAATAATCGCATATGCACATTAGTTTTCAAAACAAATTCTATACAAACAGTGAAGGAGGAGAAGTTCCCAATATTCACAACAGTTTTCTGAACACTATTCAATGAATAAAAGTACGTGTGAAATTGCTGACTCTCTAGAGGAACTGAATATAAATAAAAAGATTTATGCCATTTTCAGTGCACCACAGAAATGCAATAGAAAGACAAGTTTGCATAATTCAAACTTGGATGGCATAATGAATATTCAGGGAGATAGTAAGAAGTCTACATACTTGTAAATTGAAAAAAACAATGTCATAGCAATAAATGGGTATTGGAAATACATGAGTAAAATCCATCGGGAATAGTAATGAAACATTTAGTTCATTTTTATTTTTGTCAGATTTAGAAGGCAAACACTCGTCAGACTAAATGGATTGCTGTTTTGATGGATTAAATCTTAGAAAGCTAACCAGTGCACAAAATGTATAACAACAATATCATATGTCCAATAAGGAAATTAATTTGCAGATATAAAGTACTATAACAAATTTCAAATTATGAGAGAAACAGAAAACATGTATGGAATTTTTATCTGTATAATGAAGGGATAGAATACATGACAAACTACATAAATTCATACTCTAAATCAGACAGTGAATAATTACTTTCCATAAAAATGCTAGATATGTAATTAGCTTTAAATCATTTATCTTGATTTTTTATTCACTATCAGTCATTCTTTCTACAACTAATTCATGAGGGGTCTATTATGTGTAAGCATTCTGCAGAAAAATATTTGCAAACATAATAGAAATAGTTCCTAATAGTCATGAAATTTGTGGAATTTCTGACTGTAGTCAGAACTATAGTTGAAGGTTCAGGTTACTTAGTATTTCTGTTAAGCAAATAGAATTTTCTGTGTTGATACAATGTTCTAAACCTGTTCTGTTCACTAATACTGAGCACATGAAATGTGACTCGTGAGACTGAAATTTTCATTTTAATTTTAAATAATTTAAATTTAAACTGAAACAGCTGCATGTGGCTACCATATTAGATTGAGCTGTAGAAGTATTGTAAATATCCAACATACAGAAAGCATTCAATGTAGCCCTTAGCACATAGTGAGTGCTTAATATCAAGTAGTTATCAGCATCCATGGGGATGATGATAATGTAGATTTCTTGGGAAAGAGAGTAAATAGTTTCAAATGAGAAAGAATTCTCACAAAACCATATTGATTTTAAAGTTCGGTAACGGGGACTGATTTCTGAATAATCATACATTAAATACTTACAGTCATGGTACTAAAATTGACTGTAATTGCAAGGAGCAGTAAACAAACCCCACAACTAAAACATAACTCTGAGTAGCATCAGTTGCTCACAAAAAACAAACAAACAAAAAATGACGTCAGCTACAAATAACACTCAACAGTTGAGGCAGATACTGATATCCACAGATGGGAGTCCTGAAGATTCTTTCCCCCCTCAAAAAATGGGATATCTACAGAAACACCTCCCAAGAGCAAGAGTTATTCATCTTCAAGTCTTAACGCTGCAGATTTACATTGGTGTAGTGATGCAGTGACTTCAAATCTCCCACCATGTCATGAATATGTTCAATAACAGTTAGAAATGGGTCACACTGGGGAACCCCTTTGCATGTGCTAGTTTTGTAATGTTTGGAAGTTACTTACATTTCGGTAACAGTATTGTCTCTTAGAGTATAAATATTCCATAATGTAAACAGATATCCAAAACACCTTGATATCTAGACTAGCTCATGTTTTAACTAGAGATCATTCTTCACAAGACAGTACAAAATGAAAAGGACTGTCAAGTTTTGCATCCACACATATTTTCAACTTGAGAAACTTACACTGTGTTTTCCCGAAAATAAGACCTAGCTGGACAATCAGCTCTAATGCATCTTTTGGAGCAAAAATGAATATAAGACCTGGTATTATATTATATTATATTATATTATATTATATTATATTATATTATATTATATTATATTATATTATATTATTATATAAGACCCAGTCTTACATAAGACCCGGTATTATATTATATTATACCCAGTCTTACATAAGACTGGGTATAATATTGTAAAATTATAATTTGTAAATTACAATTTTATATAGGTATAAATAAAATAAAATGAGAAATCTATAAGTATAATAAAAACAAAGCTTGGTTCTTGCTGGTTATTTTCTTTATGTATTCTTATTTGTTCATATATTCAGAACTTCCATATGCAGTAGGACAAATTGTGTGGTATAATACTTTGAATGAAAATCCAAGTAACAATGAGATATATTAATTGGCATATTTACCTATTCTGTGAACCACTAGAGTCTATAGAAAAAAAATTCCACATATAGCATAAATAGAAATTATGTGATGATGTATTTATGTCAGTTTATCCTTTGAACGAAAAGAAATTCATCTATGTCATGATTCAAATCATGACAACTCTTCCCACCTAAACCTACTGCACCTGAAGAGCCCAGGGCAACTGAAAAAAAGAAATCTGGTGGAATATCAGTATTGCAAGTTCCTCCACAAATTATATTTCCAGCCATTATTTCTTCTTACACTGACACCCACAAAATGTAACGCATTCTAATAATAATATAATGCTAGGAGCACTGGAGCCAGATTTTGTAGTTTATATTCCAGCTCCATAATTGCTGTCTGGTATTGGCTAAGTTACATAAACTCTTCATTTACTTAGGTATAAAACAGATATTATAGTAGTCCTAAATTCTAGTGTTGTTATGGGTATTAGAAAAGTTACTTCATTTAAAGTCACTAGAAATATTAGTCATTATTATTTTGGCACCATCTCAAAGGACTGAATTTCCAGACTCACATGATACACAAGCTTTATTCACCTCTGAGCTTTACCCCTAATTAGCAAAGAACAGTAAAAGGGAATCACAGCAATACCACATCTAAAATCAGGGGATCTGGAAATTGTCACATGCAGCTTCCTAAAATCACTTTTCTCCACAGGACATGTTTTGGGTTCACATTGGTGAGTACACTGCATGGTACGTACAAGTTAGCGTGCAGAGTCAGTTAGTCCTGGAGTTTTCCATGTATCACTACTCATGGCTAAAAATATACATGATTGACTTATTCTCTAGCTCAGCTATGGAATGTAAACTGCAGGATTATTTATAATTAACAACCCTGATAGACAAGTATGTCCTACTCAAAGATTATGTAGATATGTAATAAGTTCACAGCAAAACTTGGAAGACTTCCCTCCTACTTCATTGCTAGATATATGTCTAGCAGAATTCCGTGCCAAGTACCACTGAAACATTCAAATACGTGAAAAACAGCATTATTCATAATATCCCCAAACTGACAATAAATCAAATGTCTACCAATAATTGAATACATAGATGAGATTTGGTATATTCTTTTAATAGAATGCTATGCAGCGTGGGAAATAAATGAACTATAGCAATATATGTCTTCCATGGATAAATCTCACATATATGAGTTAACAAGTAAAGAGACAAAAGCTTATTTACTGCATGTTTATAAAAAACAGAAATAGGAAAAATAAAACTAATGTACAGAGATGCATATTCAAATGTAATCTTATAAATAACGGCATGATTACTTTAAGCCTACAGAGTAATTTTCTTGAGGGAGAGTGATGGAAATGTGTTTGATAAGAGGATGTGGAATGCTTCCGGGGTTTTCAAAGTATTCTCTTTCTTATCTTAGGTGATACTAATATGGGAGAGTGTTTTCACATTGGAGGGGTAGGCTATGTTTTTAAGTAACTTGTTACGCAGGGCTCTTACATTTTCCAGTTTTCTCTATGTGGATTTTACTTCTCAATAAAAGAGCCACAGAAAATAGATTGAATTTACCAAAAAAACCCAAGAAAGGTTACTTTCCTTTTTTTTTCACCCCACAAAAATGGATGTATATTACGTACTCAACTGCATATAATTTTCAGTCACATATCTCTGATTGGTGTGGAAGGTTAGTTTTGAAATATTGTTTGACTAGATAAGATAAAGGTTTGCATTAGAAGGAAAATGCAGGTCAGTTGTCTGCATTTGTGCTGTGGTTTGTTTTGTTGCAATGGCCATTTATTGCTCTTGTACTTTGACAATAATCTGCAATAAAATATTTAGAAGGAGAGATTCTGACTGGCCATTATTTCAGACTTTTACAATGACTTGACTTTAAATGCAAGGCCTTTACATCATAGGAAGGCAGTGCGCATTGTCTGGGCTCCTTGGTGTTCTGCAGCCTTGTAATATGAGTGGGTTTAATCCCATCTCCCTTCTTCAAGAAAGGTCATGACTGGTACCCTGTCTTCCAAAGTAGTCACTTCAAAATGTGACCTTAAGTTGTTCTAACTCGAATCAAGCCAGAATGCTGGGTAATGGTTGGAAAAAAAGAAGTTTCCCTTTACAGACAGTGTGAGAAAGAAATGTGAGATCTTAAGTTGCAGCATCAATTTTACTACCAGAAGATAAGCCAGCCTGTGAATGGAGATGGCATCTAAAAGAGAACAGAGATGAGAGCATTTCAGTGATATTGAGTGGTCACTTGATCTAAATTAATCTGGGCTCTTTAGTTCTTTGTGAGATAGAAAAGACTGTGTCTGTGGATTCCGTTCCTGTGGATATGAGGCAAGTGCCTGAGTCTCCTTTGTCATTTGTGAGCTGGATTTTCTGTTGTTTGCAATGGACCACATTGTACCTGTTACACTGAAGACCTGGAGAGTTGAACAGAGCATTGTCTTTTATGCTGTCATGTAATATAAATTTTAGATTTGTGAATCCTTAAATGTTTGAGCAATAATTAAATTGTCAATACACAGACATGATCTTTTATTCACGTCTGCACAAAATCACAATGGTGTGGGATACACCATTGCTTACGTTAAGTAAGCAAATGCTACTCTAAAAACTGCTGTAGGGGAAATTCTATATTTGAAGATTTTTCACTAATTTGGTTTTTAAGCTATATTGGAATTTTGAAAACAGAAAATATTTCTGAAAGGCAAATATAAAATCTTTGGTAATTGCAAATGAATATGAAAGTTTTCCACAAAACTAAATGATGTTTTAGCATGCGTGCAGTTGTTCATCACAGTTTTATCGAAGGGTATTGGTGTTATGTAAAGCGTAGATGCAATTATTTATTCCTGCCAGCCTCGACATCTCAGATACCACCACTTTGAGCATGTAAACTTATTTTCCCGCCCTAAGTTCATTTTCCACATTCCCTGGTGGCGCCATCCCCCGTCATATCCCTTAACAGAAGACTGTCTTATCTGAGCTTAGCATGATATTTCTACAAAAATGTGACTGCTCAGGAAATATTAGAGATTGCCTTCAGAGAGAGTGCTTAACACGTGTTTTGCAGTTGTGTCACCAAAGCCCAGTTCTTAAAATTGGTCACTTAAAGAAGCCAGAGCGTCAGTGACAGAGTGAGTAACGGCAGGTATAACCTTGTTCCAAAATGTAGGTAAATACTAAAACTGAACTATTAAAAATGATTACTATGTTGCAGCAGAGTACGTGTGTGCCTCAATCTGAACTGGAAAATTAATTCTAGGATGTGTTAGATATGTTAATTGGTTGAAATCCCAATTAACATATGAAAAGGAAAGGAAAGGAGACTGAATTAAAACAGCAAAAGAAGTAATAGAAATAAACCTTACATGTGACAACCTGTCACCTCCATAAAATAGGGTTGTGTAGCAAAAAGGCAGCCGTTGCAAAGCGCCGTGACACTGATACTCAAGAGCAGCACCAATGTTGGTCACAAAGACATTTTCTTTGCAAATATTCATGTCATTAATCTTCTTTCAGAAATCACCGAGTTATAAACATGAGGCCGACTTGCATTTGTGCAGCAAGAATGCACCAAAAAAACGAGTGCACTACACTCTGTATTGCTAGTGTTTCTGTTTATACATATTATAATAAGTATACTGGGTATGACAATGAGGCCAGATGTTCTGAATGCTCTGTTTACCTGCCATATATGTAAAGTCACAAATTGGCTTAAAAAATCAAGAAACTCATGTTTCTGTATGTATTATGTCTTTTGTTTGCTTTGAAAAGCCTTTCCTAGAATGGGACCTAAAGGAAATTTACATGATAGTAATCCATGTACCTCTATATGATGGTATAATAAACTATTAATTAGTTATATAAACGTATATCCACACTAGATAGATGATAGATAGATAGATAAACAGACAGATAGACAGAAAAGGAAAGAAAAGCAGATGATAGATGACAGAGAGAAAGATTTCCTTTATATACAATTTAAAAATCATAGCATACAATAGAAAATACAATGCATATTTATTAATGTGAACAGTCAGCAATGCTCAAAACACTAGGCAAGGGGCTAAAGAAGAAAGATAAATCTTTTCAAAGAGACTCATTATTTAGGAGACCAAACAACAACAACAACAACAAAATAGAATGCTTTTCTATTTTGGTGCTCCTTTGGGATGTAAGCAAAGCATTATCAAGGTAAAGAGGAATCTGTCTTAAGAAATGGCAAAAGGCTTTGTAGAAGTTTTCAGGAGAGAAAAGGCAAATGCAAATCAAGTAGAGGAAAGAGTATGTGAAGTAGATCATCATATGCAGAGGCTATTGCACATAATTTATTCCTGCTCTGATCCAGTGTGCATAGGTAAGTACACTAGGGTGATTCCGGTCAGGTTTGCTGGACTCCATCAGAAAGAGTTTTTATTAATATATCTCCTGGGAAGCCTGAAAGATCACACAGTAAGTTGAGAGAAGATCAAACTTATTCCCTACAAGGAAAATTCCTTAAAGACAGATATCTTTTCATACCGTACCTAGATGTATATTCTTTGTGGTCTATAGATCTAAAAACGAACATTAAACTAGTAAATTTGACAAAGGCGACTTTTGCTCTTCAATCTCTTCTCCCTTTTCATGGTAAACAGCTTAACAAGAACAATACGAGAATATGGCTGAAATATGGGCACTTAATAAACATATATTCGAAACTGAATTGTATTTAGTTTTGAAATTAGAAATCAGGTGTGATCATGTAACATTTGTCAATTAGAAATTACGTGAAATTAGGTTTGGCCAGGTAACTACATATTCTTCAGCAGAAAATGAACAAAAGTTATGTTCACAAATTCCGGGACAATACATTAAAGAAAGCTGTGTGGCACATGTCTTACTTCCCCTTCCATTCATTTCCTGGACAGAGACGATAATGAGGCCCTAGGGAATGATCCCAGAATGACTGCTGTACACAGCCCCAAAGCTGTCTGGATGGCGGCAGGTCCACACATTGTACCAGCAGTAGTGTCCGTTGACGGCATACCTCTATAGTTAAATACCATTCTATTCAGTGAGCACATATTATTGAGAAACTAGATTGGGAGCTTTTATGGTTTTTATCATCAAAGAGCTTGCAGTTGAGAACTAATAGTCTGGGAAAAGTACCACTGGATGCGAGACTTGAAAGATACATGAACGTTAGCAAAGAGATAAAGGGGAATAAGGTAATCTCCGTATAGGTGGTATATGTGCTTTCTTTACTCTTGTGTGTGGTGCCTGAAATTGTGCAGAAATAAACAGTAGTTCTCCATCAATATCCATTAATATCCATTAACTGAATTAAAAAAATTTCAAGAAAAGGTGTTTGTAATTGTAAGAAACAACATAAATGATTTGTGTATGATTTTCACATTTTAATGTCAAAAAAATCCAATTCTTTCACACTACAATTTTCTGGAAAAATACAACCATAGTGAACATGTCAAGTAACTTCTCTTTTATTCAATAACTTTTTATATGTTCTTAACATGGTAATTGACTTGAAGAATGCATGAGAAATAGTTTATAAATGATACAGAGGTTAAAGAAATAAAAAACTAATGGAGATCACAATGGAAATTTAGTAAATACATATCGTATTTATTTAGCTTTAACTCCCCAGTGTTTTCTATGATGTCAGTGTATAGCACATCTGTTTTGTTGTGGAACAAATTACTTCTTACACAGAATTCACAGATATATTGGTAACTCAAAATCCTATAACTTTCCTTCCCAGTTTAAAATGTCATCTGGCTAGCAGTCCTTGAAATAGCCTCCTACACCTTTTCACTAAAGTAGTTAGGAAGAGACATAAGAAGATGAAATTGCAAAACACTGAGAACTGACACTCACTGTCAACTTATTGTCAGAATATGAGAAAAATTTCCATTAACTACAAGGCCAGGGGGAGTGGATTAAATATACAATCACTATGATGCGGCTAGTGTGCCTGAGTGCCAGAAAGTACATAGAAAGACCTTTATTTCTTCTCTCTTTCTCTAATCCCTGTATCAGAAGCAAAATCTCCACCAAGCAGAAAACTAGCCATCCTTCTAGTGACTGTGTGCTCAATGTTAGTCAGTGTTACCCTTTCCCTTGACACCTGCCATGACCCTGAATACTATGTCTCCTTCTTCATCTATTCAGATATTAAAATTAAAACACGTGCGCGCACACACACGCACACACTCACACAGATTAACAAATTGGGATACGGTAACAAAAAAGATTACTGAAAAGGACTTGAAAGCTGAGAATATGATTCCTGTGACGAGAGTCCTAATTGTGGAGGGGGAAACAAAATAAGGTCTAATAGGGCTCTTTCTGTATTTACTCTCCATCTGTCAAGAATGTCAGGCACGTTCAATGTAGATGGGAGAAGACCCACTCAGTAAGAAATGGCAGATGAATATTAGCAATGGGGCTGCGGATTATGCATGCTGTGATCTGTAACTTGATGCAGTTATTCACCTAAGTTGGCAGGATTCAGATACACACCCCTCTTTTCGATGACAGCAAACATGAGTAACCATAGTAATGATAACGTCTATTGAAGATGACCCTCATCCTTCTCACACACACGGAGGCACTCAATTTCCTATTTTCTTCAGAGTACCTATTACCTCTGCACTGTTACTTATTTATCTCTGTAATGCTTTTGCTGACTAGATTATATGTTCAATGAGTGTTCCTGTATCTTATCTCTTTTGTTCACTATTCTATTCTCTCCACTTACAAGACTGCCTGACAACTAATATTTACTAAATGAAATATTTACCAAATGAAATATTGAGAGAAATGAATAAATTCTGAGAATTTAGATGAAAGAGCGTCATTAAAATCATGAACTCTAAGAATAAAAGCTAGTATTTTAGACAGTTAAGCATCCTTGATAAGACACAAAAAGTAATGACATCTGTTAAATTGGAAGAGGAAGCCTTGAACGCCTATTTAAAAAGCCCTAAACATAAGTTAAAAGGGAGGAAAATATTGAGAGAAAGACACAATAAATACACAGATATATAATCATCTCCTGCAAAGCCTTACATCATGAAGTAACATCTTTTCTAGCTGTGTTTAACTGATTTAGTTAGACACTAAAGCTATACAGACTTTAAAATAGAAGAATATTCATAAAGACTACCAGAGTATGAAAAAAATTGTACAAGGAACTTCTTCCCCAAAGCTTGAGCCTCGTGACAAGCGTCTTCGTTTTAGACACACTTGGAGATTTGAATTGGTCCTGTATCTCTGAGGCAGAGGCGGTGATCATGGTGCTTCTGATGAATCTTCATAATGAACAGAAGTTGGAGAGCTTCTTGCAGGACCCTGATTTCTTTTTCTTTTTTCTTCTTTTTTTGGACAGAGAAGCCAGATTTTCAGGATTGTCAGAGAACTCCTAGCAAAATTGATTAGCGCATCCATCTAAGTACTGAAACTTAAACTTTGGATGATTTTTTTCTTTATTATGGTTGTCTTAAAGGAGACTTACAAATAACAGTCTTGAGTTGGAGATATTATAGCATTTGTATGCTATATTTATATGAAACATTCTTCAGCCGAGGGACCTAATTACATCAATTAATATAAACACTTGACTAGAAGATAAAACTTCTATCTGTAGTAAGGCATATCAACACATATAAAAACTTAAAATTTTATCACCTTTCAATTACCAGAATAAAATTCATATTGTATTTATTTATAATAAGATATTATGATGTAGAAAAACATATCAATGATTTTTAAAACCATTTTGGTATTCTTTACTAGAATGAAAAGATATGAGAGAATGAAAAAAAATGCATAGAGCAGGGCAGTCATTCCTCTGTATCCTCAGGTTTCACACTTGAGGATTCAACCAACCACAGGTTGAAAATATTTGGAAAAATAATGTTACATTGTTGCTGATGGGCACTATGCAATTAGGCCTATAATGGTTGTGTCTGTACTAAAGATGTGCATACTGTGTTTCTTGTCATTCCCTGAATACTATAGCAGAATAATTACATAACGTTTACACTGTATAAGGTATAAGTAATCTAGAGATGACTGAAAGTGTAAAGGAAGATGGGTAGACGTTATATGCAAATACTAAGCCATTTTATAAAAGGGACTTGAGCATCTGTCAATTTTGGTATCTGAGGGGAGTCTTGAAACCAATTCCCCATGAATACTGAGGGATGACTATACGTGATTGAGGACAGGAGATAAAGATGTAGTATACGAATTAAAAGTGTTCTTGACAGAGAAACCTGAAAATTTTTATTAAAAGTATTACACAAAACATAGCTGTGAATTTACTGGTTTGAAAACAATGCACAAGCATTTAACTTGAAAGTCACACTGCATTCAACAGCAAAATTAATGAGAGAGTCTCAATGATAAGAGACACATCCTGGTCACATTATTGTTGGTTCATGTCTTCAGCAACTGAGGACAGTAAAAATGCTAGAAGGAAAGTGATCAATGCCTACAACATTTTGACAGGAGACAATCATGTTCCCTTCATTTGATATGCTGGAAATTTTATTTTCATGTATCTGACAGTCCATACATACAACTCAGAAAATATTCTACTCAATTTCTCTTATTCTTAAAAGCAAGCATACAAACAAAATCACCCAGGGTTCTTAGAAAAAAAGTAAAATCCACAAATCAAATCTGGATAGTTTAATCGGTAATTTGATTTAGTAAATGATATCAGGAAGGTTTCAGAACTGCTCTGAAGTTTGGAGAAATCAATGGTTTACTGCACCTGCTCCTGCTGCTACGCTGACATGGTCTCTGTGGGGACCAGGTTTCGGTCACTGAACCTATGGTCACTACAGATACCTCTGTCACCATCGAGTGCTGATATTCTGCTCACTGTGCCAGCAAAAATGAATCTTCTATAGTATATGTACCACATCTTCTTTATCCAATCATGTATCGAAGGACACTTTGGTTGTTTCCATGTCTTGGCCACCATAAATAAAGCTGCAGTTGAACATCAGAACTTATATATCTCTACAGATAAATGTTTTCAGATTTTGGGGATATATACTCAGGAGAGCGATTCCTGAGTCATATGGTAATTCTGTTCTTAATTTTTTGAGGAACCTCTACACTGCTTTCCATAGTGGCTGCACCAGCCTGCATTGGGATATATATACACAATGGAATAGTACTCTGCTATAAGAAAAGATGAAATAGTGCCGTTTGTGACAGCATAGTTGAATCTTGAGATTATTATGCTAAGTGAAATAAGACAGAAAAAGTCGAGAACCATATGAGTTCACTGTTATGTGGGATATAAAACTAAAAACAACAAAGAAACAAGACAAACAAATAAAGAAACAAAAACTCATAGACACAGACAATAGTTTAGTGGTTACCAGAGGGTAAGGAGAAAGGGGGGTGGGAGATGAGGGTAAACAGGATCCAATATATGGTGATGGAAGGAGAACTGACTCTGGGTGGTGAACACAATGTGATATATAGATGATGTGTTACAGAACTGTACATCTGAAACCTATGTAAATTTACTAGCCATTTTCACTCAACTAAACTTTAATTTAAATTAATATATAAATAAATACATAAATAAATGTCCTAGAAGAACCTATTTCATCATCATGCTCACTTCTGAATTAAAATCTTAAGAAGCTGCTCGGATCGGAAATTAAGTCACGTACATATGACTTCACTGTAAAGGAGCAAGGGGACTTGGCTCTGACTTTTCTGTGTTAGGAGCTTGTCAGAGTTGACTTTGGTGGTGAACACACAATGTAATACTGTGTTTCCCCGAAAATAAGACCGGGTCTTATATTAAGTTGTGCTCCAAAAGACGCAGTCAGGCTTATGTTCAGGGGATGTCATCCTGAAAAATCATGCTAGGGCTTATTTTCCGGTTAGGTCTTATTTTTGGGGAAACACGGTATATATATGATATATTATAGAATTGTACACTTGAAACCTATGTAATTTTACTAACCAATGTCACTCCAATTAATTTAATAAAAATTAAAAAAATAATTTCTCCAAATATTAAAAAGAATATTCAAAGATGACAGTCATGGATATGAAAAAAACGCATGACAACAACACAAACAACAAAGTAACAAAGAAAAGCCAACTGATTAACCCACTAAGCAATGACGGAGTGTTGATAAACAATATTAATTCCTGTTAGTAAGGGCACGAGGCATTAACATCTCAATAATAGGCAAGTTCTGATACAATATAACCTCACCTTTTGCGTTCAACTAGAAACACAGGAATCCTGAAGCATTATGCATTCTCAACGTGGATTATGCAACCAGGAAATGAATGTTAGACTTGCTTTCCAAAGCCATTCCTATTCTGGGCAGTTTTCTTGGAATTAGGAAACACACGCCTTGCATCACCTCTTTCTATCAATAATTTAGAATGCATTTATCCCCAGGATTAGTAACATCTGAGAACAATAATGAATCTTCCATAACTTGTTGAAAGTGATTAAACCATTGACTTGTTTGGGAAAACAGAGCTAGAATTACTGAACAGAAGACTCAGGTGCAAGGAGAATTAATGAAGAAAACTTTTCTTTTCCATTTTCAGAAAGCAACAGTGCATGGAGCAACATAATTGCCTTCTGCATTTCCAAGAAACTTGAAAACAGTTTCCTCACATTTAAAACTATTAAGTATGCAATTTTTGTATAAAAATATGTGAACTAGCTGCTACACAATGGCAGGTAATATCTGCCATCAACTGTTTTGCTATACCATGTTTCTCCAAAAATAAGACCTAACCGAAACTAAGCCCTAGCATGATTTTTCAGGATGATATCCCCTGAACATAAGCCCTAATGCGTCTTTCAGAGCAAAAATTGATATGGTACCCGGTCTTATTTTTGGGGAAACATGGTAGTACTTTTCATCTAATAATTTGAAGGAAAAAATGTTAATTGTGGTCATTTTGTAAACAACATCAAAAGGAGTTCCTGAAATTTCAATCTCAACTTCCCTTTTTCAAAAAGAATATAAAATAATTATAAAAGTAATATTCAAACATGCAAATTTCCAATGTATTGCACATTATATAAAAATCCAAGTATGCCTCATAGTGAGAGGAGAATATTTCTGTTTTAGTTATTCTAGTTGGAGGGGGGAGATTTGTGTGTGTGTGTTTGTGTGTATGTGTCTCTGTGTGTGTGCACATGTGTGTGCTCCTGTGTTATTCCTCATAGATAAATGTTCAGGTATAATTGTCAGAAAAGAGTGTCTCCTGTTGATTCACTAAATTTTAATAGATCTAGATTTGGTAACTAAAAAAGTGTGAGCCTTATTTATGTCATGTACATGATCTAAAGAAAGTGTTTACCCTTGAATAGTGACAGAGCTCCTTTAAATGAGAAGTATAACAATGCAGGGGAGTTTTATGGTAAAACACAATATGAATTCTAATTGTAATGATGAGGTTTGCAGCCCCATGAGTTGTAGTTTAGAATAAATGTTTGTATAGTTGCAGTAAATAATAAACCATGTCAACATTAATCTAAAATGTTTAATATTTATAAAAAGAGTGACTATATTTACAGAAAGGTTAGTCAGCAGGCACTGCCTGAGGTTCAGTCCTCATAATGAGGTTATGAGGTGGTACTAACCCCGTCCCTCCATGTGTAAATGAAGAAATCTATGCGTAGAGGTGCTTTCTAAACCTGTATTACAGGGAGAGTAAGTCAAGAGGCAAAAGACACCTTAACATCTGGCTCCAAACACTGTCTCAGCATCCAGGCCATTCTGTATGCATTCAACGGCATCATCAACATTCTACTCATCAGTCATTTTGAAATGTCAATTTTTCAACTAAAATACCATGCCTTAATTGATGAAGCAACACTATACTGAAGAATTACATTTGGAAATTCCAAGACATTTCGACAGCGTTCCAGGTAAACCCAAGTACGATAGCCAGCATTCAAGTAGCCAACATTATGAACCCCAGCTTTGCCGTTCATATCTCTGTAAAAATAGCCAAGTTTACTTGTATGCCTCCATATCTTCTTATTTAAAATATAAATTAATAATCACTTAGTGCATTAGTTGTGGAGATGGTTCAAAGATTTAATACATATAAAGAGCTGGCATAGTGCTCTGGTATATGAGAAATACTCAACACAATGTTATTATTTATTTTATTAAAACATTTATTTTCTATATTACTTTTTTTTTTTAATATTGAAGCTTTTTTTGTATGGAGTCACTGAATCATATCCAATCAACCAATAGTATGGAACTTCTATGCAATACCAGGGACCATAATCTGTTATATAGCTTTCAATATAAAAAAAATATATATATATTACTGCTTTTTAATGTTAATCATAATTATTAACATGAAACATTTCTTAATCTTGTTGCCATAATCTGTATAAATAAATAATTTAATATGCTTATATTCATAATACCTATAAAGTGAAAGAGATCTATATATACAGAGGGTACCAAAAAAATGTATATACATTTTAAGAAAGGAAAAAAAAACTATATTAAAATTGTAATACTCAATATATACCGATAACAAAAGATGAATATAAGTCATGTGTATACATTTTTTGGCACCCGTGGTGTGTGTGTGTATTTTTTTTATTTTTTATGTTTTTACAGTTATCACAGTGCAGCCTATTCCTTCCACATTCTATATCGCCTAGAGTAAATAACAATGTGTCAACCCCTGGCAGTGATTAATACATGTTTGTTAAATTATAGTGAGATATTAAGCTATAATCTGTGGCTATTAATTGTAAGTAGCAATGAAGTGTTGAAATGTCCATTTAAACAAAACGTGCATGCTTCCAGAAAATGTTACCCAGCCACTCCAGTTCCTTATAATCTACATAGTGAAGATGCATCTATCTGGATTAACTCTACCTAATCTCACAAAGGGCTTTGCCAGATTTGGGAGAATAGATTATTATTATTAATCTGTGCTTTGATAGGAGTGACCCTCTTCTTGGAAAATCTTCTGTTAAGTTCTTCGATTGTCAGTGTGCTGAAGAAATATGATAAATTCAGTAGTGAGGTGACTGAAGACCCCCCAGCCCCTTGCCCTGTGCCATGAGTTTCAGGGCCACCACTCAGAGCCTATGAATAGACATGGATCTGACAGGTTCCCCTGGGGGAGTGCCGATAAATGCACTCCAGGGGAACTGATGCAAACAGAAACCCTGGGCTGAACTGAGGGTATCTTTTTAATTATGTATTTGATATTGGTTGCTTATCTCTAATTTTTGTGATGACCGCGATTTCCTCTGTGATCCCTTATGTTGTCCTATTTGTTACGAAAAACTGTCAGCTTATTTTTGGGGGGCTGGGGGCATTTTGTATTTTGAGTCCTGTGTTTCCACATGCTTTAGTCATTGCTTATGTAATGAGAGAGTTTTAATTTCCCCAAGATATTCTTTCAAATTAAAAAGCCTTAAGCCAAATGCTTTTTTCCCCCTAATTGCAACAAATCATGAAATATATACATTGTAAGAATAATGTAGGGGACTGGTAAATTAAAAGTGAAAGGGTAAAAAAATAGGGTAATTCAAATGGGGAAGAAAGTTGGGAGCCATGACAATGAATTTCTAAAATAAAATTTATCTTCAATTATAATTTTAGAAATAGATAATTGTGTGGATAGAACGATATTGCTACACTAAGAAGACAAAATTTGATAAAAAAGAAAATAATTCATTTTTTTAATTTTCCATGCGGTTTTACTGTGAACACTTCAACAAAAATTTAATAGCGAACTTAAAAGCTATGTATTGTTGTTTTTGAGGCAAAATATTTAATACATAATTAAATAAGCAATTAGTCAAAATATTGGAGACATATGTAACAAAAAATAAACTTCCTACTGTATATTGTCAACCTTTATAAAAATTCAGAGAAGTGTTAGTTTCAGTTACATTATACTACCAGTGTTTATAGGATATGATATCTTTCAGAATTTAGAGAATTGTTTCATTAACACATTTAACATACTAGTTTTTTGATACCTTTCAGAAATAATCTGGAAAATGGCATTTTTTTTAAACTGTACTAAGGCAAAATACTTACTTCTTTTTATTTATTTCATTTTTTCCTTTCCTTTTCCTTTTTTTAATTATTTTATTTTATTTTATTTTATTTTTTTTATAAATGACTTGGAGAAGGTCTCAGCAAAAAGATACCAAATCTTAAAATTTATTATTGTCAGTAGTCTGCGTGACCTTTACTTTAACTTCATCTTGGCTGTCAGTAATACTCCAAGGCTGCACTTTCAATGATAAACTGAAAGACTTTGCATATTGAATCTCTGGGTCTCCTTGAAAGTGTTCAGATATCACAGTCATTTGTTCCCATTGTCAGGGCAAGGTCCATTATGAAAGCCCATTCGTCTTTCCTTGAAGATGGAGAGTGGAGAAACTCCACTTCTGCCTTGAATCAAGTACTAAGTACTTCAGGACCCTCAGATATATCATCATGCTGACTCTGGGATCTCTCTCTCTGTGTCTCTGTGTCTCTCTGTCTCTAAGCTCTGGGCACTGATTCTGTAAGAGTTCGCTTTGCCTTTATAATATACAATTTTGGTGGCACATAAAATAATGTTTTATCACATACCTGAGAGTCTCTTTTGAACTTGGATTTTTTTTTTTCCAACTTAAACAGACAAGCTAGATTACAAATAGAATTTTGAAAAAAAAAAAAAAAGCTTGCTTTACCTATGTAGAATAATAATACTTACAGGAATCATAATAATGCTTTACTATAAATATCCAATTTCAAAATTTTATTTTGAAATGGTAAGAAATTTCATTTATTTATGATTAAATATCCTTCTATAATAATTGGCCAGAAGATATAAGGATGTCTAAAATTGCATTGAACTAGTCACCTTAACTTATAAGAAAGACAATGTAGGAAATACATGCTGTACAGAGTAAAGACAGTAACTACTATGAAACACATATTATTAGTTGATGGTTTTCCCCAGACCTCCAATGCAGATAAACATGGAAATTGAATAGTGTGACATTGGGAAATCCTGTTTTCCTAATATTGTCACCTCTGAGTAACTTAAGACCACGAGTATTATTTTGGTTACTTTACTCCGTACTCCACCAGAAAAATTTGTGTCTCAGATTTTGGTCTCAGACTGCTTTGAGATAGGGAAAATAAAGAACAGATTGAAAGAATTTTAACTTGTTAACACACTTGAACTGGACACTTGGTGTTCAGAAGACTGTGAGACAGAAGGGCTTTGACAGAGGAAAACAGCCAAGGGAGGAGACTGAGCTTCCCAGGGCTGCTGTAACGAATTTCAAAACCTTAAGGGCTTAAAACAACACACATTATTCTTTCACAGTTCTAGAGGCCATGATTCCAAAATCGAGATGCGCAAAGGGCTGTGCTGTCTCTAGAGGCTCTGGGAGACGATCCAGGCCTTGCCTCTTCTTATCTTCTGGTGGCTACTGCTATTCCTTGGCTCGTGGCCTCATCTGTCTTCACCTTCTGTTCTCTGTGTCTATTCTCCCTTGGCACTCTGTTATAAGGACACTTGTGGTGGCATGTAGGGCTCACCCTATAAATCTAGGATGATCCCTTCACACAACCACACCCGCAAAGACCTTCTTTTCTAAAGTAAGGCCACGTTTACGAGTTCCAGGGATTAGTCCATAGACATATCTTTGGGGCATGTGTGGCATTTCTCGGTTTACCACAGATTGTTGACCACTGTGGACATGGAAAAGAAGGAGAACACCACCACCAAATTATCTTCTTATACAACTGTGATTATGCTGAAATGTATATCCTCACCTAGGACCAACTCTTGAGAGGGAAAAAAACAAGGTTCTGGAGAGCACTGACAAACAAATGTTTTTATGCTATAACAAAATCAATATTGAGCATATTCCAAGTACCAGATAATTTAGAATAGCATGGAGGTTTTTGGACAACTTCCATAAACTCTCTTTGAAATACGTGCATTTTTAGTGGTTCTGGTTAACACAAAATAAAAACTGAGAAAAACCACTAATTTTAGTTTACTTGGTATTTGATATAAAAATATTACAAAATAAATACAAGTGAGATTGCCTATATTAACATCTAAAAAAATTGGTTGACTAGTGTACGAGGTCTGACAATTCACAATTTTATCGCAACGATGTTGCTAACTTTTTTGACAACAGAGAGATTATTCATTATGAATTTGTGCCAACTGGACAAACAGTTAACCAAGTTTACTATTTGGAAGTGCTGAAAAGGCTGCATGAAAAAGTTAGACAGCCTGAACTTTTCTCCAACAATTCATGGCTCTTGCATCACGACAATGCACCAGCTCACAGCGTTGTCTGTGACGGAGTTTTTAGCCAGTAAACAAATAACTGCATTGGAACACACTCCCTACTCACCTGTTCTGGCCCACAATGACTTCTTTCTTTACCTGAAGATAAAGGAAATACTGAAAGGAAGACATTTTGATGACATTCAGGACATCAAGTGTAATACGATGACAGCTCTGATGGCCATTCCAGAAAAAGAGTTCCAAAATTGCTTTGAAGGGTGGACAAGGCACTGGCATCAGTGCATAGCTTCCCAAGGGGAGTACTTCGAAGGTGACCATAGTGATATTCAGCAATGAGGTATGTAGCACTTTTTCTAGGATGAGTTCTCAAACTCAATTATCAGACCTCATATGTCAATGGCAGGAGTGGATAGGAGGTGGATTTTTTTGAGTGACTTCAATGATGTTTGAATTTATAACTGACAAAGAATGCGGTCACATTCATTTTTTATATGCAGTGATAAAGGCCTTTAAAAATGTGAATTAATTGAATTAACTGGCAATCTTTGGTTGAACCTTAAAAAAAAGCACTTTCTGTAGCACTTTTGTATTTCTTTAAAGAGCTGAACTAACTTCCTTTGATGCAAAAATCAGCAAGAAGAACTCATCTGCTAAAATGCAAACTAGGGATGCTTTTCTATAGCTATTCTTGGGCACACTCAAATCAAGCTTTTTGAGTCCTAGATTGGCTGCCTTGAACACCCCCTTATTTGCATAAACTCTGCGGCTTTTGCAGTCGTCTCCATTGTGCAGTGGAGTTTTCCTGCATGCATTCTGATTAGACTTGTGCAAAAATGCATAAATTTCTCATCCAATCAAAGGTTGACCTGGGGGAAACTGGCAGGCGGTAGGCAGAGTAAGAGATTATACTAAATTGTCAATTCTTTTTTAACTCCAGTCGTCATTTGGATGAAATGAACCAGATCTTAAAAAGGGCAGTAGTATTGGTCTAAATAGAAATAGAATGCCTATGACTCGTGGACAGATACTGCCACGAGAAACAAAGAATAATTAGCAATAGAGGACAGAAGATCAATCTGGGTATTTTTCTAAAATACAAATCAAGTAAAATACCCCAAAGAATATGTGATTTTTTAAAAATATCCTATGGCAGCATGTTTCTTATAAAATAACTTACCAAGATAAATAACAGATTATTTATTTATTTATTTAATGTCTATCAAATGAAATTGGAAAAGGGAAGTTTGACAGTGAGGATAAATAAGCAGATCATTTCTAATTTTAGTTATCCTGGTAGATATTTGGATAACATTTGGTAATAAAGCGCATTTGAAAAAAAGGTAAAAATGCTCATGCATATCTCTGCATTCTGTTTCAAATAAATAATGAATGTGTTGTAAGGCATTTCAAACTGTGGAATACAAAGAATGGTGGTAAAATATAAAATGTAGTGAGAAGAATTATACCCCTATGAGTATCATGACAACTAAAGAAGTATTCTAAAACTACTGTATATTCTTTATTAACAGAAAATGCACATATTATAAAACATAGTTTTGTCTTAATCTGATAATAAAGCATGGTCCTCAGTACTATAATGTTATGAACTATAAACAAGAATAATTTTTACTTTGAAAATTTACCAAAGCTAGAAATATCTGAGGTCAAAATCAATCATATAATATTTTGAATTAAAGGGGTAGTAGTCATTGCACAGAAAAAGCAGTGACAGGGATGAATATTTTAGAAGCAAATTTATAACATAGAACAAAAAGTTATTGACTAATACAATTGTTAGTAATTAAGAGTGGGGAAATGTTAGATTATACTTAAAATTATTGGTAATGCAATAAGTATACATGCACATTTTTATAATATATGAATGAGCCTCACATTAGATTACGTTAGAATGTGATGTCAAGGAAAACCAGGCCTGGACAATATTTAAAGAGGTAAAAACAGATTTGATTTAGGAATTACTGCAATAAGGGAAAAGAGACCTCAGTTTAGAACGGGGTCATTTCTGAATATGGCAAAGAAAAGTGGGATTATATAGCCAAGGGATAGTGTAGCGGGGATCGGTGGATGCATGGAAAATTACTAAGAGGAGACATCAAGGGGTAGAGGGAATTCATGCTAGACTGACCAAACAGAATCCTTGCTGAAGGCAGGCCATGGGGATCAGATATCACCTGAGTGGATGATGGAGGATAAGGAATTTGTTTATAGTCCTATATTGAGAGTCACCATATATCAATGATGGGAGAGTCACTCTAAACTGACTTAGCAGGGTTCTTGCTAAAACTGTGCTGCACAAGCCCTTCATAGCCTGGCATGGATGGGGCCTAATCGAGAGATGGTTCAGAGGACCCTGTCTATAGGTAATTCAAGGAGAGAGTCTTAGTCAGAGTTTATCTACCGTGTTTCCCCGAAAATAAGACCTAGCCAGACAATCAGCTCGAATGCATCTTTGGAGCAAAAATTAATACAAGACCTGGTCTTATTTTATAAGACCTTGTCTTATAAAATATTATATAATATAAGAATGGGTCTTATATTAATATTTGCTCCAAAAGACGCATTAGAGCTGATTGTCCGGCTAGGTCTTATTTTTGAGGAAACAGGATATTAGGACCTATTTCAGCTGTCCCCTCTGTGCATATATTATATTCAGAAGTTCCTTATTTTCAGGAGTGATCAATTAAAGTACAAGGCAAGTTTCTAAATAGGGAGCCTACATTAAACTTGGAAACATTACAGAGGAAACAATGGCACAATAAAATGAGCTTCCCTGAAGAACTAATTGGGCCATTAGATGCTCATAACCTGAGGCTCTAATTACCTGTGCTTTATATAGAAATTTCTGCCTGGGAAGACGTCAGTGGATATCTTATCTAAAGGTATCACTACAAAATATTTAACTTGTATGTAAAAAAGTACTTGGCTTTTCCAGGGGGGAAAAAAAGAAAAAGAGAGCAGTGCAGAATATGTTATTCTGTGTTCCTCTGCTGTGATTTAGTTTTTAAATTTCTTCTTCATTCTTACGTTTGTTTTTGTTTTGTTTTGTTTTATTTTTATGATATTGTTCCCTTTCTTTACCTTGTTCTTTTTTTGTCTTTTGAAATGTTTTAGGTTGAGGGGAGAAACCAAAAATGTATAATGTACATTTGGTAATTATAATCTTTTATTTTAAAGTGTGAGTTTTGCAGTTCTCCTTCCAAAATTTCCTTTCACCCTTGAAATCAGTCCCTGGACCTACAACCTCTTTCCTGTTAGCCTATTATCACATTAATATTACTCTCAAATAAATATCCAAAGGAGTAAAAACACAACAGAACCTCTTTCTTCCTATCCACCAGTCTTCTCTCTTTTTTCTAACAGTAAATAAATGTATGTACGAGGTCTGACAGTTAAGTTCGGGAACTTGTTTTCATTGATGTTGCTAACCATTTTTGATAGCAGAGGGATTATTCATTATGAATTTGTGCCAAGTGGACAAGCAGTTAACCAAGGTGACTATTTGGAAGTGCTGAAAAGGCTGCATGAAGAGTTAGACGCCCTGAACATTTCGCCAGTAATTCATGACTCTTGCATTACAACGATGCACCTGCTCACAGGGCACTGTCTGTGATGGAGTTTTTAGCCAGCAAACAAATAACTGTATTGGAACACCCTCCCTGCTTACCTGATCTGGCCCCCGATGACTTCTTTCTTTACCCAAAGATAAAAGAAATATTGAAAGGAGACATTTTGATGACATTCAGGACATTAAGGGTAATACGACGACAGTTCTGATGTCCATTCCAGAAAAAGAGTTCCAAAATTGCTTTGAAGGGTGGACAAGGCACTGGTAGAGCATAGCTTCCCAAGGGGAGTACTTCGAAGGTGACCATAGTGATATTCAGCAATGACGTGTGTAGTACTTTTTCTAGGATGAGTTCGTGAACTTAATTGTCGTATACATGTATACATATATATCATATCATATGTATCACATATATATTTCCCATGCATACTGCCTTCAAGTTATCATTTCCACTACTTTTTTAATCCAGTAATTATCAGCCTCTATCTGTAGCTTCCACTGAGCTAATAGTCATCAAAGTCCTCATAAGAGTAACTTGCGTTACCAGTTACAATGTTTCTCCACTGAGAAGCTTTTCACATAGTCGTCTAATCTCTCCTCTGAAATGGCTTTTTAAATTATGTGAAAATGACTCATGCTCAGTTTTTCTTCTGCTTTGTTGACCATTTCTTCTCTTTCTGCTTTATGGGTCACCATGTCTTTTCCTATGTTTAAATACTACTGACCCTTAGTATCCAGCTATCTGTCCTATCTCTTTTTTAATCTAGATTGACTGTGCAGTCAGAGCATTTGCTGCCGCTTTACAGAATGCCGGTCCGTGTACTGAAGAGCGAGAGCCCCGAGTCTCTAGTTGAGGCTCTGCAATCACACACGTCTGTGAGGACTTCCAGAGAGGTTCCATACCTCCTGTGCTCTCCACAGAGCACATTGGTTATTGCACTTATTGTTTCATTTTCAGCCAACTAACATCTGGAAACACTTCTTATTAGAGCAGAACACTCTCGACGTTTGCTGGGGTGGCACACAGGAGGACATTGTCTTTTAGGAAGAAAGCCAAAACCCTCCCCCTGATGCCAGGCTTCGCTGTGCCATGCAGGTTCCCCTAGTTACTGAGCTTTCATCCAAGACTTGAGTCAATAGGGAAGAGCAGGGAAATTCAGTAAAATACTGGAAATCGTTAATGGTGCAGGAGGCTGTGTCAGTGCACAGCGGCCAGCAGCAGGCTTGGGGGCAGAGAGTGACAGAGAACCACAGTGGTTCCCTCCTCCCGCTGGTCCTGCGTGGGGCCACATTGCACGCATCCTCACTGCCGGACATTCCAAGGCTTTGGCCAGTTTTCTGAGCCTGGTTCTGTAGACCTCACTGATAGTGCAATGGACTTAATAACATTCCTGTAATGCCATCCTTCCGTTAAAAATGACAGCTTCTGTTGTTTGAAAAAACAAACAAACAAATTACAAACCGCACCTCTGATGGATGTCATCTCCTAACCTCCCTCCCACTCCAGCCACACGTGGGACATTCTACTCCCTCAGTGTTCACCCACACCAGAAATATGAGCACAGTCCCTGCTCTTCAGTTCCTCCATCTCATTATTTGCTGGGTCCTATTAAGTCCATAGGTCTTCCATGTCTTTTATACCCAATGCCTCCTTGCCAGCACAACTGCCCATTTCTTACTAAAGGCCCAGTAATATTTCAATTAGAATATTGCAAACCTTATAATTATTTATTCATCCAAAAATATTTAATTAATGTTAGACTAATAATAATATTAGTGACAGCGAAATATTTCTAAAATACAAATCTAACTATGTTAGCCATCACCTTTCCACAGGTTTGTCAGTGATAACCCATTGCTTATTGAATAAAAATATAAATCTGAATAAGAACCGGTAATAACTTTAGGGATTATTTTGTTACATATAGTATAATACATAGACTCATGCTCACTCAAGAACACGCAGTATATATGAATTATATCCTTATCAGACTATTTTCTTAAAATTAAGTCTCCTGGAATCATACATATATTCTCCTCTAGGTAAACTCATTTGAGTAGGTTTTTGCGATTTAGTTATCCGTAGACTAGATGCTATGCTAAATTAGTGTTTTTCTAAGGGTAAGGCATATTTTTCTCTCCTTTTTTTGACCCCTTTAAAACATTTCAAATATTATAATATTTTATTTCCCTTCTGGGTTTGTGACTATCCAAGGGTGATTTTAATATCTACTTTGACCTCAAATTTAAACCTGCATTTTTCAATGTGTGCAGCTTATATTATTCAAGCACATTATCCAATGAATGTATTTGTGCTGATTCTTTTAAATTAAAATAATGTTTTTTTCTAATATTCTCTCAGCATGAAGCTTTAGTTAGTAAGCTTCTTGCTGCATCAACTTGCTGCATCTCGTTTTTTGCTTCTCTCTTGACCCTTTTGAAATAACATAGTCATGTTTGCTGCTTTCAAATCCTCTAGAATCTTTCCCAAGTCTAGTGAACTTTAAAAAATGTCAGTTAAAGGTTCACTGGTTTTCTTGTTCACTTCCTTTAAAATTCATGGATAGCCTCCATCAAGACCGCTGCTCTGTCTACTTGAAGCATAGCGCCTTTAGCAATTTTGCTTTTTATCTGTACCTGTCTAACTCTTTCTTACAATCCTATGAAATCTATTCTTGGTTAGAAAATATGTTATTTCTCTCTCCCTCTCTCTCTCTCTCTCTTTTTTTTTTTTCTGAGCACAAGTTTAAATATTTTCACTTAATATGACTAAAATGGTAATAATATCATTCTGCTTTGGGGGAAAATAATTTTTGATATATTAAAATTAAAATAACATCAAAACCGGTTGTTGACAACTAATGGCTATGTATTTTCTAAAATGTGTTTTAAGTAATTTACTAAAGGCTATGCTTATGTGGAAAGATTCAGGGAAATTGAGAACTTATTCTCTCACTCTATAAATCATGTGCAAACATTATTGGATAGTGTATGATTTTTTTTTTCTCCCTGAGATAAAGGAGTTCAATGAAGCAACAGAGAGATGCATGTACATATGCACATGACTCTGAAAATGAGACTATTTAAAAATGAGATTTCTATGATCTAAACTCTGTACATCTAGTCATATTAGGTATGGTTAAACCAAAATCCCATAGGTGCGATAGAGAACCATGTTAAGATGATATTTTAATAAAGAAAACATAGGAACATAGAGGCTAAAGAAAAGTAATTATGTGAACAAATCTTCAATACACACTATCGTGTATGTAAGTTTATGGTTTTAATAAGTAAACTTATACAGTTTAACTTTAGGTATATATTCAGAAAGTTACCATCCAGGTCTTAATCAGTTATTCAGAATTGGGAAAATTAAGTATTAAGCAGTCCAAATAAACACTTAATTTTAATAGATTATTAGAAATGTTTTATTTTTCCTAATGTTTTATAGTAATGTAAAATAAATACTTAATTTTCATAGATTATTAGAAATGCTTTATTTTTCCTAATGTTTTATAGTAATGTATCCATGGAATAATACATCAAATGATATCATGAAATACCTCCAAAGTTTTATAACTCTTCAGTTAGACAAACATTGATCACATAGACAGGCCTGCTATTTACTTAAATGTTCTTAGTAGGGAATCAAATAAACATTTGCTCTTCAGTTTTCCATGACAATTCACATTTAAAACCTCTGTCCTCTTGTGGAAATTGTTACACCCTCAGTGTGTCTGTAGGCTCTATTTAATTATCAAAACAGAGCACTAGTGTTGTATTGTGAACTCATCTGCCTGGGAATAAATTGTCATCAGAAAATGTCTATTGGGTTAGACAAGGTAGAACACTATATTTTATAATACATAATGTGACTCATGTTGTCAAGAAAATATGACTTATTCCAATGACAGTTGTTTCATACTGTATAAATTGCAAGAAGCTAATTTGCATGAAACCATACTTATGTGGCATGATAAAAAGTCAGCCTCTTTTTTAAATATGGAAACACATTTTAATATATACACATATATATGTATATATGTGTGTATATATGTATATATATACGTATACATATATATACATATGTATGTGTGTTTGTGTGTGTGTTTGTGTACATATGTGTGTGTGTATATATATATATATATATATATATATATAGAGAGAGAGAGAGAGAGAGAGAGAGAGAGAGAGAGAGATATTCCGGTATTTTTTTCTTCACGTCCTCCTGGAAAGGTTTTCAAGTTAAAATTAAAATTAAACAACTTATTTTTGAGGAAAATTCAAAAATATGTCTAATGATTTAAGTTCTGAGTTTTAGCAGGCATTAAGGAGAAGGGGGACAGAACCCACACTAGATTGGGGTTGGTGAAAGGATAGAAAAAGGGAAGGGACTTTGGAGGGAACAAAGATGGTTTGCCTCAATGGTAAACTGAGGACAACAAGTAGAAGCAAAAAACGATTTCAAAGGTTCGAAGCTGTTGAAGGAGTCAGAACCTGGGGATGCGTCCTGGAAAGGCCGACCAAGGGGTGGCCTGGTGAGAAATGGGATCAAAGGCCCTGTTGGCGGCAGTGCCAACTCATGGAATCTGAGTCATTACCTTCACTGCCTAGTCCTGCCTCAAATGGTGGTGCCAGTTCCTGGGCCCTGGGACTAGGAGCACATCAGCTACTCCTTTCCTGGACAGCTGTTCCTTCCTGAGCACTTGGCAGTAGACCCAGCAGAACTGAAGCCTTCCATGGCACAGAAATTGTCCAGGTCCCATTCTGCTTGGGAAGCCTGCCTCCATTCCTGCATGAAGCTCGTTCATGGCCATGATACATTCTTTGTGAATATACATGGATAGATTCAGTTACCTAATACTTTTATTACAGACTCTGCATTCATATATAAGAGACTGGCTAACAAATTTTCCTTTTTTTTTTAATCTTGTTTTGAAATTAGTTTATAATAACTTGCAGGCATTATGGAAACATCACTTTTTAGTTTTTAATTCTCTAGAGGGATTTATTGTGAAAATTATATAATCGATTCCCTCAGAAGTTGTAAAAAAAAAAATCAGTCTTTTCTTTGAAGGCTGGGAAAATTTTAATTTACTGGTTCATTGTTTTGCATATGTAGAACAGTATCAGTTTTTATTTTCTCTTCGGTAAGTTTTCACAAGTTGCATGTTCAAGAAATGTTCCTCCTGCCAGCTAATATTGTTCATCTGTGCCTTTTCTCACTTTTTGATCAATTTTGCCAGTTATTTATCAATTTTTACAGCCTATTTCAAAAAAAGGTGTTGGCTTTTGTTCCTCCTCTCTTTATTTACTTTTATTGTTGTTGTTTTTATGTTTTTTTAAAGCATCTTAAGTGATAGGGTTATGTAAACATTAGTTAATCCTCTTTTCTGATATGCTAAAAATTTCTAAGTATTATTTTAGTTTATTTCTGATTAAATATATAATTTATGATATCTGTAAATTTTTAATTTTTTTTTTTTGAATTTTTGGTGCTATTTAGAAATAGTTTTATTTTTCCAAATAAATGAAAAAAATTTCCAAATAATTGTAGCTTTTTAAAACTATAATTTTGTTAATTTATTTTATATACTAGTATCCAGGTTTTTCCTTTTCAAATTTCTCTTCTTTTATCTTAATTTGGTTTGTTTATTACTTTATATTTCTCAATTCATTTTTTATTTTTCATTCATTTAGAAATTATTCACTATTATTGTTTTTAGATGATTAAAACATAACAATTCTTATTACACTCCTATTGACTTACATGATATTTTCTGATATTTAAGCTTTCTCTCTTTTTGACCCAATAATCTATACATTATTTTTACTACTTTATATGGTCTGTGTCTGTTTATATTTACCTATAAATTACTGTTATTTTTTGATGACCTTACTTTTTTGTATCTCTGGCTTTTCTGCTTCTTCAGATGACAAATGACCGTGTTACTTCTTACCACCTCAGTATCTACTTGTACTCACTTCATGTTATTAATAAATTAATGAAATACTAATCACCTATATTATGCTCTCCAATATATTGCTATCTCTAATGTTCCTTCTTGATGTATTCCAAATTTTACATAATTATTTATTTTGAACTATTTTTCTTAATGCTTGTTTTAGAACTGAATCTGCATGACAGGGGAGATTGAGTCTGCAGTACCATACGTGAAACATTAGAGGTGATCAATAAATATATTTTGAGTTGATGAAGTACTGAATACTGTATGTGCATATCATAGATAGTAATCTTGAAGGTGTATTAATTTTAAAGTCTCCTGATTTCTAATTAGAATTTAATTCTCATTGTTTGTCTTTAGAGTTCATACCCGTAAGGATATTAAATATTAGTTACCTCAGTTCTTTGCAGTGACCAAGTAAACATGGAGACGGGAAAGCTAGCAGAGGTGTACATTGACCATTACCAGCGACAGGTGACCAGGTGTACCATTACCAGCGACACATTCATCAGTGGGCCCAAAACAGTAGAGATCAAAAGGGATCCACCCAGAGTCAGGCTTGGTCAAGGGTCCAAGTACTGGTGGTTCCATCCCCCAAACCAAAAACATTATGTTGTATTATGATGCTAAAAATTGCCAGGATGACAGTCTTCTATATATGATTACCTAAAAGGCCCAAGGAGTACAATTTTCTTTCGTCTCCCATTTAACTCTCACCTTCACATAGGGCCTCCCAATCCTTCATGGGTACAGAGAGACATGGCCTTAACCTCTCATCTAGTTTATTTCTGAATGTTAGAGGTTTGGACAAAGACTGCTCATAGGCCCACAGGGACGGTGAAGGGAACAGACCCCTTGTAAGTCACAAGAATCACCCATCAGTATTTGTCCCTAGGTTTTCTGGGTGGAGGTGGGTAAGATGGAGGGCTGGGTGGAGCAGCCAGGAGGAGTGGACAGCTGTTTCCCGACCAGGACTCTAAAGGACTGCACAGAGCCTTGGGCCTCTCTCCTTTATTGTTTTGAGCAAGACTACCACCTGAGAGGATGTTACGAAATCTCTATTCTTTGATGCCACTGAACTACTCAACCCTGAGGGCTCTGCACCCCACAACTCCCACCCTGTTTTTTTGTTGGTTTGTTTTGTTTTCTTGTAGTTGCAACAACTTGCTGCTCTGCTGGGTTTTTCTCAGCACCAGGGACCTACATAGAGTGCCTCAGCTCCCAGGAGACCCTACCATCTGGTCCTATTGTTGGAGGGCCACAAACAGTGGTTAGGGTACTCCTGTCACTTTTTTCAAATCCCTCTGTTAGATCTCTAATCTGATCTACAGAGTGAGTTTAGCCAGGATTCAGGGGCAAAAAAGAATGTCCAAAGATACTCCTTGGAAGAAGAAGAAAAAAAAAAAAAAAGAAGAAGAAAATCTTGTATAAACAATGTGCTAGTATCTTCTGAGAAAGTTGTCCTGCCTCCTGCCTCCGCCCATATAACCCGTGACCGATCACAATGGCCAGTGAAGTTCCTCTCCTCTAAGATTTGCAAAGATCCACTGCTGAAGTGCCCATGGGACCCTCAGACTCTTGCAGATCGTTCGCTGCCACAACTGTCGAAGGTCCATCAGACTCTCAAAGGTGCCCTGCAGGATTTTCATGCTTTTTGTTATTCACTACAACATTGCGCTTAATCAGCTACCCTGATGGTCTCCATTCTGCTAAACACAATGAGCATTTTCCAGTTACTATCTCACCTTTTGAAGAATCCAACCTTCTCTATGAACTCTCAGTTGCTGGTTCAAAGGTACTTCATATTCAGTGTATTCAAAGTTTAACCATTATGACCTTCTTCAAACCCACCTATTTTCAATTGTTTGCCTCTCAATCACTGACGTCTCCTTCCAGTCTTTTGTAGAAATCAGTAATGAAAGACTGCTTTAATGTCTCATATGCCACCTTCTAAATCAAAGAATTTTCAAAATGTAATCATCAAATATCATGCTAGTTATTTACATTGAAATAGATTTTATCTCCTACTTTCAAATAAATTTTTCTTGCAAAGTATGTCTCTGTAGAACTAAATTAAATGGATTCCAAAGAAACACCTTGTCAACAGATTTTAGGGTTAGTCTTTGTCACATATATAAACATAGGCAAGTATATGTCAAAATACCAGGCAATAGATTGTATGATATAAGAACAAAATAAGAAAGACTTTTTTTTTTTAATATAGGAAACATATAAATGAAATTTAGATTTATTTGCACTCAAATATACATTATGTAATTGATTTCATTGGTTGCAATTTATTTCCCTTGTCTTCAGAAGCCCTGTGCTATTTAAAGACACTAATTTACAAGCACAGTATAAAAAAATTAAACGACAGGGCATATAAGCACTGACTTTCCAAATAATTTTAAGAGACTGTGCCTATATAGCAGCCAAATAAAATGTTTAAAAAATAGATAAAAATGGGGGAAATTGCCTCATTCATTGACTGAATGGCCATAAAACCATCTAAATCCACTGATTTTTCTATTCTTCTGAACTCATTACCTATTGGGATTTTCCATTTGCTCTAGGCTAGACCTGATGACCAGGAGCTTTCAGAGAGATTACAGCTGACAAGACATTGGAGAGGGGCTCTTTAGGGGTCCAGATTGAACTTGTGTCTCGCTTTTATACCTGGCATAATAGCCTTAAGATGTCATTTGAGGCCACGCAGCAGCAATTGTAGCAACAGCAGAAGCAGCATTGCCCCAGTGGGTAGTAATGCATTGGCCAACCATTACTGGCGAAACAGGAATGAAAAGGAGCCTGAGAACGCAAGTGCAATGGTAGGAGTTATTCAATCTCACTTTGGGGAGCAAAACACTTTTGCCACCCTTTGCTTTAGAACTTTCCATTTTGTCACTTTCAACTACTTATGCATTGGTGTTAGTATCTGAAAATTTATTTCTAAAATACACAGTAGAAAAATCCTATTTGTGTACCAAATTTATTACATATGTATCCATTTGCATACCGACCTTCAGAAAGGGGTTATTTAATAGAATCAGAAAACTGTACTTTTTCAATGCTAAGTGATAGTTTCTTTTCTTTTTTTGAGGGGGAATGGGGAGGTTATCAAAGTAATGTCAGCAATGTACACTCACTCACTTGCTTTAAAATTAAATTGTGTATAGATAGCTTAGCTAACCTTAACTTCCTGACACATACTTTAAGTGCTCTCTTGAGACAAAACTTACTCATATCCTTGAATCTTTACTAATTTTTGGTATTCAAATGACTCGCCTGCAATTCACAACTTCTGTGAGTTCAATATCTTTATGTTTTATTTGTAAAGCCTTGTCTGAACAGTTGAAAGTTGAGATGAAGACAATGAACAGATTATAGAATAAAAATAAACGATTGAATATATATGCACCAGGAGCACTGTGGCATCAAATAAAAATTAAATTCTCTAATTACTCAAAACAGGAAGCAGCCTGAAACCTTTTTCATCATGTTGTAATGTTTTATGAAGAATTTTATATCCCATGTGTTGTACTACTATTGCCACATCCTGTTAATATCAATTTGGATGGGATGCAGGAAACAGTTGATGAATTTAGAGTGTGTCACAATGTACTACCAGAGTTACTACTCATAAAACTCCCTATTATATCAGTCAGAAGGGAAGTTGGTTCTGTTTCACGATGTATTTAAAAATGATACCAAAATCCTTTGCATAATTCATATTCTTTGCCCAAAAGTTTTTAGAAGTCATTGTACGCAATTTAGCAATATATTATATAATATCCATTAATTGTTTCCTTATCGCCTTAGTAAATGCACAATTTATAGCTTCGCACTTAGGAAATAACTTTTTCTTGCATGTGTAACTATCAAACATTGCAGAACTTCTAGTAGACTTTTAAGTCTCTGTGTTGCATTGAAATAAATTAAAGAATAAGTTACGGCTTAAAATGGCAACGCATATTATTTATTAAATGTAAGTGAAGGATATAGTTACAAATATTTGTTTTGGTGTGCTTTGAAAAAAAAGTGTAATTGCATTACAGTGGAAACAGTTCATCCAACCAAGCTATTTTAGCAATGAATGTATGAAGTCAAGAACCGTAACAAGTCCTCAATTGATTGAATTAGATGTGTAAAGTATAAAAATATCTTGCGAATTAATGTTTTTCAGAATTTCCCATTTTGCACACTATCCCTACTGGAGTTGGGGCAGCTCCACATTATTATTTCTCAGTAAAATATATGCATGTTCATTCTAAGGTGGGGAAAGGAAGTCTATAGGTAGGCTGTTAGTTTGTGTTGTCCTAGATTTTGCCAGAGTTTGCTGTCACATGAGTTACACTCTTTTGATTTTAAACTTTTTTTTTTCACTTCAGATTTACAAGTGACAGTATCAGAACTAAATTGGGTTGTACGGAACAGAAATAGTCTCAAAATAACTTAAATAAAAGGCAGAATTTACTGTAACAAATGAAGGATTGTGAAAACTATAGAGCTTGCTTCAGAGGCAGCAAGCAAAGAATCTCACTTAGGTGCACTTTAAGAATCTTACTTAGGTGCACTTTAAGAATCTTTAAGATGCAGTGAGAAAACAACATTACCTGTGTCTTTTAATTAAAATTCCAGGAAGAAAATTCAAATCTATTGCATTAAAATAGAGTACACTCAAAAACGTTGTTCTAGCTTTTGATACGCTACTAGACCTAAAAGTAATCCACTACTTCTGTTTTACTTACAATTATTATATTTTGGGGGATTAATGTATATCCATTTCTAAAAGGAATCATCAGACATCGTTACCATAATCTGGTGAATGCATTACTGCTCGTCTTAAAAACTCATGAGATTTATTCCTGTATGATATGACATTTTGCAGATGATGTGTTAGTAACCAGAAACTTTTTTGGAAAAAACAAACAAAAAATATGTAGTATAAATAAACAAATATGCTGTGATATTATCTTGGATGATGTGGTAGTTCACAATATTTTTTTTCCTTAATGACTAAACTTGAGGGATTAAATTTTATATTTATTGTGGATTAAAATATGCCCTGAGCACAAAAGGCACAAAGGAATAACCACTAGTCTAAGCTACTAGTATAAATAACTACTAATATAACTACCACTGTAATGGAAAGCCTGTTCCATCATGTTTAGTGTAATAGATTATTCATAGTTTGAAATATTTCTGTATTAGTTCAGAATGACGAATGACAAAATAGATTTTAGAGAGAAACACTGTGACTCTGTAGGTCAGGATATAAAAGTTGACATTTCATAAGAATGAGTCATTTTAATGAGAAATAACTTAGAGAATTCACCAGAAGGAAGACCAGAACTGGCCATAACAGTTCATATTTCCTGACATCAATTGATCTTGATGGTTTTGGAGACTGAGGAGATAGACCAAATGCAAAAATAATTTTTGTGTAAAATGCCATTTAACTCTGAATGTATTCACTTAAATGCATTTTATATTATGTCCCAAAATTTCATATGAAGGGTTTAATAGAGTAACAAATGAGCAAAAGTTGTAGAGATGACGTCTAAACCCATGTCTTCCAGCTACAAGTCATTGCTCATTCTGTAAAACAACAGGAGTGAGTACAAAACACAGATGCTTGTGTTTTCTTCAGAAAGAAGCCTGGCTAACCTTTCTTATAATACCATAAAGGTTGAACATAAAAATGGTAAACTAATTTATCATCCTAGGTTATGTTCAACCTGAGACTAAATCTGATACTCCCAGACTTACTAATAGTAAATTAGTAACTGATACTTAGTTTAGAACTCCACAACTAAAAAGGAGTTCTTCATTCAGAGCCGGAAAAGGGAGGACCTGTATTTAATAAAGGAGAATTTGGCAAAGATGTTTTCTTTAAGTGTCAGCATTATTGTTTGTCTACAAAGTACTTTACATAGAATAGCGGTTAACTTAAGCATAATCTCATGAGAGAATTATTTTTTTTTCTATTTTCCAGGTAAGAAAATGAGTCACATAGAATTACCTGCACATAAGAAATGGAGGAATCATGAGTGAAACCCAAGTTTGTTTGACTGCAAAGTCAGAGCTTTTGTTATTATTTTACATTATCAATAACTACTCATTATATTAACATTAATCTTGGATGACGTAGAAATAAGTATTTATTTAAAGAAATTTAGATTGTGTCTTCACCTTAGAATTGTGGTCACTCCTGACTTTTTTCTAGTTTTTTTTTTTTCATATAGGCATTAATATGTAAAAGGAAATTGTGGTATAATATGCTAACAGTGGTTTGATCATGGGATCAGCAGGAAATACACAAATACATGCCACCCACACACAGATAAAAATGGAAGGGAATTTCCAACCCTAAGTTCGTTGGCTTCTGTCTTCATGCAGCTTGTCCTACTCCGCACCAACCCAGTTACAAACAGTTTATTATCCCCTTCTCTAAATTCACAACAAGGATATGAAGTGTGCTTTCTTTAGAATACAAAAAAGCTGTCATGTTTTTTCTTACTCAAAACAACCATTGCTAAATCACTTCTTTGATGACTTGAAAAAAATATTACATTGCGTTGAAATGTTCAGTTTAAAAATATTTCTGCCGTGTCAAGTGGCTATTCACTTAAGTTCAACCAAGAGTTGTCTGCTGATTCTTCAGTGTAAACTAGTATATTATGATGAATATGTTACTGCTTCTCATAACATTTGTTACAGGCAACCCTTAAACTTACGACTTGGATCTGTGTTTTAACAATGTCAAGAAGCACAAAGCTATCACTCACTTAGTACTCCAATGTTATGCTATTTGTAAACTGAACAATGCACAAGTTAACAAAGAGATGCTTCTGTTATTGTGGAAATAAGGTTCAACAAGTATTCCCAAGGCTAGGTCTGGCAAGTACATTGTTCTTGAAGGATAGGCCCATTCTCTTAATCATTTCAAGTATATATAGTGGAGTTGATTGCTGAATAAATATGTGTATGTATGAATATAAAATGTTATGAAAATCCAGCTTGAGTGAATCCCAGATTGTGTTGTACCACTTTTGTCAACAATTTTTATGTTAAAATATCTGTAGTCTAGCTCATCTAACTGATTATATTTTATCAATAGATATTCAGCATCTCCACATAATTGACTTCTTGGTATGGTTATGAAAGTGTATCTAGAGAGATGCTTTTTGAAGAATTGTTGTCAATAACTTATCTCACCCTAAAATATATCTACTACTAGCTTAGTGAAAGGAATGGATGAGTGGGAAAATAATCAGTGGTTTAATAAATGAGTAAAAGAATGAAATGTAGGGCACCACAGATTTATGTGGCGCATTCTTCATAGAAGCCTATTTCTACTTAGCGCTCATTAATTTAGTTATAGGTAGTAACTTGAAATAGTTCTTGCCTGAAAATGATCAAATAGCAAATTGTATGTTTATATAGTAAGTTTACTACACTAAAGGAATATGATAATTGTCCTATAATCCTTTATTGATAATCAGAAATAGTTTCAAGGAACATTTCACAATACTATGTTCTTTTGCTTTTCAAAATGGCTCCTGGAATTCACATTTAAATATAAAAGCCTTAGATGGCAATATTATTTATTTTACCAAGTATTTTCAGTGCACATGTTGCTAAACTCATTTTCTTCCCAGGAAATAGATTTTCTTTGAAATCATATATGTTTAAGGAATAAATGTAAAGGAAAATTATCAACATAAAAATAGTATTTCATTCAAGCACATTATCAGATTTTAGTAATTTTCAGATAATAATGAAAAAAATAAGTTAAAATTAGGTATTGATTTTGTATCAGTAAAGCTGATAGTTTAAGTAAAAACATACAATAATGTCATGGTATTTTATAGATCAACATATACTGGACTGTAATGGGTTATCTTTAAACAGGAAAAAAATGTTCCCAGGTAGAAAAGAATAAATACATGAATAAATTTGAAAAACTATTTATTCCAATTGCACAACCATAGCCACCTCTACTTTTTACCAATGCGTGACATTAGACAGCTTGCTTTACTTTCTAACCTCCAATTCCTTCTTCATGTCTAATTGGGCATATTATTCACCTTACAAAACAAGGATTCAATTTAATAATGTGTGGCAAGTACCTAACATAAAGACTTGGCCATCGTAGGCTCTCATTAAGTGTTAATAACTATGGAAATAGACTAAAATTGTTTTTTGACTAATTGGTGTCATAGGTCCTTTATCATCAAAAATACATTTGAGCTAATTTTCCACAGTATACCAACACCTTCATGTTGACCACTGTAAATAAAATGTTCAAAGGGTGACTTATCTACAAGACAGTCATTAAAACTATCTTTTTGAAAAACACATTGTTTTGATTTTTCTAGGTAAAAGCTATAGATGACTCATGGGAAATATATAATGAAGGAAATAAGCATTTTAATTCAGCCACAAATGCTGAATTAAAATCATCAGGTACCTGTAGTCCTACAATGGAATAACCTCTATGATACTTTTTAGTACTATAAATGCTATAATAGCTGGGCTTACTGCGTAATAGTTTTATATGCCCTCATGCTTAAGCCTGTTGGCCATATAGATAGGTGAATTTTCTTTTAGAGATGGATAGTTCCTAGATGACTGTCAGTCACCTAGAAAAGAGATCTACCCTCCTATGGGGAAAATTTATATACATACCATCTCAAGAAAATCTAACACAGTTAATGTAATTAATTCTAGTAGGAAAAAAAAAAGAAGAACTTAAAACTGCCTAGAATTAGCGGGAATTATTTAAAAGGTATTTGTTGAATTATATTTCTAAACTGTCCAAAGCTCATTCCCCTAATCAATAACTATTTTAAATGATAATATGTGAAGAGTTAAAACTTCCAGATACTGTGTTTCCTTACAAAACCAGACTGTGAAAGTGCACTATTGTGCTAATCTGCTTTTGTTCCATCTGCCTAATTAGCCAAAGAAAATTTAAAAGTTAGATGGAAAGCGTGGGAATCCTGAAAAGTCAATGTCTAGGCAGTTTATAAACAGAGCAGGTAGGAGTTAATTACAACCATATAATATGTCTGCATTACCAATTCTCATAAATCAAAACTTTAGAGCTAAGAAATCATAGATATCATTTAATCCAACTGTCACATTATAAACATAATGATATAACATCCTGAAAGGTTAAATAATGTGCCCAAGGTCCCTCCATTGTTAGGTGCAATGTTTTATTTTCATTTACTGACTTCTTTTGCAATGTTCTTTTCCTTGATAGCATAATACCCCTATATCCTAACAAATTCCTTTGAAATTACTTTTAATCAATTTCTTGGAGACAGCTTTAGTTCATAAGATTTGGTTTAAAATATAGTACATTCTCAAATGGCAACTTACATTTTTTATCAGTATTTCCTACTATCATACAATAAGCAGGTACATTTTTTAAATAAGAAAATTAATAATAAGAAATGTCTCAATATTCACATTTAACAGCAAAGCCGAGGGACAAGTTATTACATACAGCCAGTTTAGAAGATATATACTAACACATAAATTTTAAAAACTGGAACAAGTGAAAGGTGTATTTTTCCTTCCCAGTACCTGGTAGGTCGGCATGTCCTTACTGCTTTTATAGTTTGGTATGGTCATGTGACTTCATTAGCTGAAGAAAGATGAGAAGCTGTCAAGGGTGCCACTTCTAGGCAAGCTTCATTCACCAGTGACACTCCACTCCAGATGTCTGATTCTGTCATCCTGGGAATCTCAATAAAACCCAAATGTATCAGAGCCCTCAGACAACTATCAATGGGTGTGAATAAGAACTGAACCTTAACTAATTAAAGACATTGAGATTCAGAGATATTTGACAAAAATATCATTTATGAAATATGTCAATAATACAAATAATGCATTTAGATTGTTCTAAAGGTATTTTCTCACATATGAAGTAGAGTGACTATTTTATTTTTTAAAATATTTTAAAATGCAGTTGTAACGTCAATAATTGTATACATAATGTGTAGTATTGAAGACAGGAAACCTATATACTGAGACGTTAAGAGAGATTTACAAAAGTACTACATAAGATGAATATTTCCTTTTTTATTTTGTACTTGTGTTTTTCCATTTGTCATTATATATGATACATCACAGTAACATTTGAAGAAGGATGTATTATAATCTTTGGCAGAATGTTCTCTACAGTCTACTTATAATCCAAATTGTCATATAAAATTCAGGACATTATTTTATGAAGAAGGTATATCCAGAAGTCAAACCCGATTTCTATTATGGTTTAGTACCTGGAAATATAATCAAATGCTGCTGTACACTTCAATATGTAGATCACTATTAGATACACTGCGAACCCATATATAATTATGAATTTTTCTCTTATTTTGCTTTTCGCTAAGACCAACATTTAGTTCCTCAGTATAGCTGTTATCGCCTCTTTGAAAATTAAGATTTAAACATGTCTTTGAAATCCTTCAACCACATCCATATATCACATAAGTTTCAAAGCTTTTTTGTCTTCTCTTATTTACAGTTTTAAAATACTTGTAATAAACTTGAAAATGGGGTAATTAAAAAAAGCATGTGTACTGATTTCAAAACAGACACATATATAAATGTTCTTATACTGGTTAACAACATAAAAGTTTTTCTAGTATTATTTTAAGGGCTAGTCTAAAGGAAAAAAAAGCAAAATAAAAAATCTCAATATGATGAAAAGTCTTAAGTGCTAATTATTTATCTCTTTTTTTAAGAAAAACACTAATAAAAATGTGCTGGTAATTTATGAAGTTTAATAAACCAAATTGTTTTAATATTACAAGTGTTTGCATTTTATCGGGATATGGAATTTAAACAAATATAATCATGTAAGTATATATGATGCTGAAGTCAATTAGATGTTTAGGCAATTAAAAATTTTAGATCATTCCACAAGAAAATTTAAAATAATAGAGATAAAGTTGAACATTTCTAACAGGAAAAGGCAAGTGTGCTTTACTGAAGCAGTCCTCTTTGGGTTATATTTCAACAAAACTGAAAATGAGCACCTGGCTGTGGGGTTTCTTCCACAGACAGGGATATTCTCAACCTTGAGTAGCTCTTGGCTGCTGACAGAGTTGCACAGCCCGCTGTGCTGACCTGAGTGGCAGCTCCACTAATGCAGGGCTCCACCTTAGCGCCATCCCCACAGCAGCTGAGTAGCCTTAGCTCTGAGGAAACTGCTGTCAGAACTCCTATATTGTTGCAATCACACCTATTTAATATCTCAGGGGCAGCCTCTCAGCGCCAAATTATCTCCCCGAAGGACCAATTACTGTTTAACTTCCAGCTTTGGTACAGTCTTCCTGTGTTCTGAGTTGTCTTTCCTCCAACTTGTTTTCCCCAAAATAGGATAATCTTAAACGCTGGAGGGCCCCTGACAGTCCTGGTTTAAGTTTTGTTATTGTTTTGTTTCTGGCATATTTATGAATAACATCTTCTTTTATTCGTAAAAGTGCCCTGGTTTAAATGAGAAATCATATGGTTACCATATCCATAGTTATATACTCTTCGTGTAATTTTATAGAATGTGAAATTTTCGGGAATACATGTATTAAGTGACAGCAGGAAAGCTCATACCTGTACTAAGGAAGGGTACTCAACTATATGTATACGTACGTGTAGGATGGTAAGTCTCCACCAGAAGAATGGATGTTTTATTTACTTATTGTTAGATTGATCAATTAGCAGTATTAAGTATTAGAAAGAAAACTAGAATTCTCCTCACCCTAATACCAAGTGGTATTAGAGATGATTCAAAAAGAATCCCTTTTATAGTTCATTATTCAAGTGAGTTATATATAAAGTATCAAAACTTTGATAATACAAATTTAAAAAAACTATAACAATTACTTATATCTTATAAACACATACTATGCAACTAACTCCTCATGTTCAAGGCACATATCAGTCAATGTCGTGATCTCATGTAGGAGACATGGCTAGTATGACCTACTAGCCAGCTGACTGTTTTGTAAATAAAGGTTATTGAAACACAGCCCATTTCTTTAAGTGTGATCTATGGTTTCCTTCTCACTGTTAATGGCGAAGCACTTGCAACAAAGGTGAATGTTGCCTGCAAAGCCTAAAATGTATAGCTGGCCTCTTAGAAAGAAAGATCACTAACTCTTAACCTAAGTTAGGCTAACACTCTGTGGAAAAGTGAATCTCTCGTGACTTGCTACTTTGTTTTCTCTGTAAAGAGATGTCAGAAGCATGGGATTCTTGACATATATCCACCGGAAATTGCATGATGTGATCTGTGCTCACTTCCAGGCCACTGTTTCAGAGGCAGGTCAACGTTTGAACAGAATGCCAAACCAGCCTTAAGGAAGATATTTGTTAAAGAACCTCCAAACCTCAGGAAACAAAGGAGAAAGGAGACAGCACTTCTTTTTTTTTCTTTTCTTTTTTTGGAAAAGGAAGTTGTTTGATACTTTCACAGCTTTATAAAAAATAAAAAAATTAAAAAAATCTGTCCGTATGTCTGTACATGTGATCTTGTCAATGTGCTCTCTGCAAACAGAGTAGACTGAAGTCTGTTGGAAAATGGTATGTTTGAAAATTAGGAAAAAATAATTCTAGCTCTACAATTTAGTTTATGACTTGTATTCATTTACAATCCATATACTGCTGGGTAACTTTCTGAAAATGTTGACATTTCTTTAATCAATTTTAATAGATATAGTTAAAGAACTAAACGGAAGTTACTCATTGCGCTGGTGGTACATAAAATATTTATATTTCCTGATTATAGGAGTAAAATGTCAAGTTTTATAAATTTTTAAAAATAAAAATTGAAGGAAAATATTGTGCCGTTATTTTCAATTTTTATACATTTTAAAGGTTGTAAAATATTTAAGTTAATCTTTTGCATTCTGATGCTTTTGTATTTTGCAACATAACTAGCAATTTTTAATTTTTAAAATAAGCTTGTCATAAAAATATTTAGTGACAATAGAGTTCAAAATTATGTGCAGATAAATACTTAATATTTTTTTATTATTAGATATTGAGTTATTAACAGTTTTTCTGTATCCTTATGAATACTGCTCATTGCATTCTTGAAGAACGCATTCAAAAGTATAAGAACCAATAATCCCTCATTATAATGGGGGAACATGAACAAATTATTTTCCTTCCACAAACATGTCATTAAAATAACAATATAGGCAAAAACTTTCTTCAGAATCACAATGGAATAAACTAAAGATTGTCATTGTGTAATTTGATAAGTTCTGGAGAGAATTAAAATATACCCACTAAACATAGTGACATGACTAAAAACTATTGAAGTGTATCATCTACTGACCTTTGATTCTGACCAAGTTCAAACAAAAGAAAGAGGATTTAGTACATGGTAGTGGTTGAAAATATTCACCTAAACATAAATTATAACATAAACACCAGTGATATTAAGGACATGGCCCCGCCCTCATCCTCACTCCTGTACTGACTTCACTTGGACTATACCCTCTCTTGTCCTTCCCTTATGAGCACAATATGGCCATCTTTGGAAGGGAAAATGCAGTAAAGTCATAAATTTTGACTTGCATGGTTAGAAATAATTCCAATTGTCTACAATATTTTCCAGAAAATAGGAGTGGAAAGAATACTTTTTAACTCATTCTATGAGGCCACCTTTACCCTAATACCAAAACCAAAGACAGTACAAGAAAGGAAGACTAGAAACCAATATCACTCATGAACATTGATGAAAAAAATCATTAAATACTATCAAGTCAAAACTAGCAATGTCTAAAAAGAACTGTATAACATGATGAAGTGGGTATATGATACTAGTACAACATTCAAAAACTAATTAATGTAAGCTACCACATCAACATAATAAAAATAGTATCATCATATCAATTGATGGAGAAAAAGCATTTGATAAAATCTAACACCCATGCATGACAAAATTTCCCCTACCAAACAAATTTAACATATACTTGTTAAAACAATAGGTATAAGTGGATTCTTTCAGTTTTAATTAATGACCTCAATTATAAAATATCAGCTAAAAAACACCTTAATGTCATATCCATCTTAATAGTAACTATAACAATGGGCATACCAAATAATAATATCTATAATTAGATGTAATTGTAAGCAATTATATCTAGTGTTTATAATTTTTTTAAGTCAAAACATTTCTGTATAATTAGCCACATGTTATTTACATTTCATTTATTTAATATTAAGATGGGTGAATATGGCAGATGGGTAGTTTGTTGAACTGATATTTTTCATCTTATTGATATGGCTTGTAAAGTTGAGAATGGATTCGATTTTCACCATCTGCACAGAGATTTTTTTCCTTGCATATTTAGCACAGGATGACATCTCATTTGGTTACCACAGTTGCTCTTCATATTTGTAAATTCAAATTATTTTTTTTTATTTCATGTATTATCATCTAGCACTGTTCACTCTTTGCAAAGTTGCCTTTAGTATGAGAGATTGAAATTGTTTTTTTACTTTAAAAGTTAAATCTGTTTTACACTTGTTTGAAATTAAGACAAAAGTGAAGAGAGACCCCACTAAACGAAAAATCAACAGCAGTTATTAAAAACAATAATATTGGACAAAGGGGGAATATCCTTTGCTATATTTTCTCATTTTATATTTGAAAAACTAAAGGATTTAATTTTGAAGTCTAGCTTTAAATTTCAATTAGGCCTTGAAAGAAAATACATTTGTATAGTCCTAAGAGTGAATATTGAAGTTTTGGTTGTATAATTGAAACTATTAGTCTAAAGAAATAAAATGGAAAAAAAATTAGTAGATCCAGCATCTAAATGACTTATACCAAAATAATTTCCCAACTTTGTAAATATATACTTACTTTTTTTTAAGTAGAAGAGAATTACATAATATATGTATGCAATTTTATCTTTACTTAGGCTATGTATTTGTATAATCAAGCAGATTCCAAGGTGACAAAATATTGCCTTGGTTTATCCAGAATATGGCCCAGTGAATTCATTATTGATATTACTCTGTTCCATGGTATAGCAAAATAAAAACGTATATATACACATGTTTTTATTTTGTGAGAACATTAGAAAGTATTTTAGTAACCCAGAGGTATAAAATATTTTATATGTTAGGCCATACTTAATGCTCTAATTCACATACAAACAAGATATTGCATAAGGAATTGTCAAAAGACCTTATTCTGTAACTAAATGTTTGGTCTTGGAGTCAGAATGGGATATATATAGCTTTGCTGAATTCCCCAGTATTTAAACTACCCTGTGAAAGTTACTAAAAGTCAGTGGGTTTCATTTCTATATCAAAAAATTCTGAATAATAACAACTAATTGCACAGAACTGTTTTGAGTAATAAAATCATTAATACGTGGAAAATAGCAAAATGCCTAGAACATAAAGTTTCCAAGGTAGGGAATGTGTTTTGTTTTGTTTTGTTTTTTGCCTAGGGCCTAATAAATAAATAAATAAACAAATAAACAAATAAATAAATATACATATATGTGTATATATGTATTATATATTTATATATATATATATTTATATATATACACGTATGTATATATTATATTATATTATCACAACTCACCTGGAATAGATATTCATGTTAAAAGGAATTTTTTTGTTCTTTGGTATTTTTAATTTAAAATTACTTCAATTTATATTTAGAATTCTGAAGGTGATATTTAATCACCGCTTAGAGTGTATAAAATATTCAATATTTATTACAGTAATATTAACTGATTATATCATGCAAACCTTCAGTTATCCTAATTCTTAATTGAACAATCTGGATTAAACTTTTCTGTGTCAAGGAATTTTTTATTTTCTGCTTAATTCTGATGATAAAAATGTGGAACATATTAGGAATCCATGTGTACTTTCCTTCATTAAGGAGAGTCATGTTCGTCATTTGTACGAACATACTCAATGACTGGAGGAAATTATGTTTAAGTCATATTTATGTGATTCTCAGCTTAGTTGAGAAAGAGATGTTTTAGGATTAAGAAAACTCTGTATTTGTTTATGTATTGACACATATTTGTTTACATCGGTTAAATTAACATTCGTCTCCCTCTATTTGAATCAGTTTCCATGAGAGATGGGATGATCTTTCTCTTGTCCATTATTTTTCTTTTTGGTGTTTTAAACATTTAGCACATGAAGGACATTATTTGTAGAATGACAGAAAAAGGCACACATTGATAAAAATGTACACACATCAATTTTCCCATGATAGTGATAGAATTTATGTATATTTTGATTCTACTGTGCACTAGACATTTCTTGCTTAGAATGCTTAACCAAATGTATGAAGAAAATGCATATTTCTATGAAATTGAAAGAATTTCTGCATTTGAATTTTGATTAAAATGTCCTAATATGACATGCCAACAGAGAAAAGGAAAAACATACTCTTAAGAAAAATCCAAATAATTTACATCAATAGTATTGTGATAAAATTCATCATTAGTTAGCAATATTAGTATAAGGATGATTTTTTTCTAACATTTATGCACATATTTAAGAAATCTTTAATGTTTGATAACATAACTCCCTTCATAACTAGGAAATGATAACACATGGCTAAAGGAAACAGACCTTTGATTTATTGTTTTCCAATACTTACATATTTCATTTAAACCACATGGTTATAGGGAAGCCCTGCTACCTCTAACTTGGAGTGATGTGTTTATTGGCAAAAGCCCAAATAACCTGGTCTGCGTCTCTGAGTCTCGTTCTCACTGGCACCAAGTTTTTTCCAGTTGAGCCTTTCCTCCTTGGATCCTGGCCAGGCTAGCACCAGACTTCACGAGGATGAGGAAGCAGTACTGATTTTCCTTTTAAACTAACGTTGTTATGAGTCGGCCACTCTTTCCCTTTCTATGAACTGGGGGAGGGAGGAGCGGGCATTGGAGGCAACCAGCTGCAGCACTTGCCAGGCAGGATGGCTTCTTCGATCGCGACCTGAGCTGAATTCCAAATGCTGAAAATAAAAGGAGAAAATGGCACTGTAGATAGGCCATCCTTTCAAAGCAGATACGCATTCAGGAGTCTCTAAAAGAATGTTCTTGGGAAACAGGGAATTTGCTTGTTAGAGCAAGTGAAGGACGTTCTTATAAATCCTACGTTCTGGTACACTTGTCAGCCAAGAGAAGGATTCCGTATAGCAGAGCATTCTCGGATGAGCCAGGCTGTAAAGCAACTTTTTGTGTTACCTTAATACAATGGGTAGTGCAGTGTTATCTAATGTATGGAATATATACATAGATGCATAAATATGCATGCTATATCTTTTTGAAGATTGTTCCATCGCTGTATTTTATATGAAATTTAAATAAACCTTGGTGTAAAAATACCCTGGTTATTCAGATGAATTAATGTTAATTAAAACTATTAATTTCTGTGTTGATGCTAGCTAGCATTTTATGAGGGCAGCACCATCTGTTAGGTTAGTATGAGAAATATTATCAGCATTTACCATATAAAATGTATTGACATATATAAATCTGGAAGAATGTCATCTTGTACTATTCATGTCTCCTGGCTTTATTTACCTTAAAAAAAAAAATGACTGGGATATAAAGAAACACGATTCTGAAATCACACCTCACAGAGCTTAAATCCTGGTCCTGTCTACTCTACGAAAATGGCCTTACCCCACTTCTTCCAAATCCATTCTTAAGAAATATAATTATAAAATAGGCTAAACTTAACTTCATGGGGGCCTGAGTTTGCACCGCAAGGCTGACTTATAATTACCATAAATTACAATGATTTTGTGCTTAGGATAAGACTGAGCATGTGCTCTACAAGCCTAAGGGACAGAAACAATGATTTTTTTTTTTTTTTGATTTTTTTTTTATGACTTCATTCTGAAGATCTTACAATGTAAAGCAAAACAAAATGCCATCATATTTTTAACACTGTTAACTGTAACATTTTGCTCAAAATCTTAATTTCTGATTCAAGATCTAGTTTGCTGTCTACTCCAGATTTATTTTATTCTCATAAATGAATGGTGATTTAAATGTAAATAAAAAGTGATCATATAATTATAGGAATTCAAAATCTATATATGACATAAGATATTTTAAGTTTAGATGCTCATTGCACTTTAAAGATATTTGCAATTGTACATAAATTTCTATGTGATTTGGTGATACTTGCAGAAAATATTTGGTTTAATTTTCAAAGAATATATGTGTGGTGGTTCACATGTAGAAAATCAATACCAAATACCAAATGATGTGTAAAGACCCGCTAGTGAGATAAAATACAGACTAATGGGGAACCAGTGACAAAGTAAACAAAGCAGAGGGCTCAGGAACGGAAAAGTAAAACAAAACAAAACAAAACAAAAACCCTAAAATGTTGATGTCCAAGTCTGCAGTTAAATGAAGACGTTAATGAAATCTATACTGTGGAAATATATTCCAAATAGATGGTAATAATGTTTGAGGCTAGTCACAGAAAAATTGGAATGACTGCAAATCTAAGAAAGAAAAATAAGAGTCTTAGCAATGTGTTAATCCTAATAATATGTGAAAATTAAAAGCTTCTGAAGTTCTAAAGAAAACCTCAGAGGTGTCACAGGAAAAATCTGGTATTACGAAGATTTTTATTTTTAAAAATGTATACACATACATTTAAAATATGTATATATATATTTTATAATCTGTCTCAGATGCAGTGTTCCTTTTTAATCAAGACAAAATATTCCTTCAGATTTTTTTGGGTTTGTCTTTCGAGCTGACAAACATGTTCAGGAAACATCAGTCAGAGCTGCATCTTCTCTTAGGTTCTTTAGACACATTGTTATTTTAATCAGTACTATGGTCAAGCACCTCTGGGAAATATTCACTTGAAAAAATAATGGAAGCTCATACAGAAGACAATGGATTTCAAATAATCCTTCACCTACTTTTTAAAAGCAAATGACAAAGCATTAAAATATTAAAAGTTTGATATATTTATATTTTTATAAACATCGTGGCTCTTACATGCATCATCTATTTTCTAAATCTATACATTACATTGTTAAGCAAGTACTCATGAATAAATACTTACATGACACGTTTAGTTTCTTCACTTGAAATATTTAATTCCTGATATTTCAAACAAATGCTAAATAGAAAGGTGAAATCATATCTTAGAGAATGAAAAAAAGATCTATTATTTAAAATATAGAACCTTAAATTTTAGACTATATGAACAAAAACTTGCAAATTGTCTCATAAAAAGAGAGATAAAAAGAAAAAGTGAATTTAATGATCAAATCAATATAAAAAGTTAAAAAAAGCCTTAAAAGTATTTTTTTTTTAAGTTGTATTATAAGGTTTCACAAACAGGAATGGCAGTACAAATGATAGAGTTGACTGATGCTTTATAAAAATACAGGCAAACATCTCCCAGAAATAGTAACTCAATATATTCACTATGAATTCAGCCATCTCTTTGGTAATCTTGCCTTTATTATTAAACATAAATATATCCAAATTTGAAAGTGATGTTGATAAATAGGTAATGGATAAAATAATACCTCATAAAACTTTCTAAAATTCATTATCACAAAAATGAGATAAGACAAATAATTCTGTAGTTGGAATGGAAAGTTCTTTTTTTTTTCCTTAAAACTATTTTAAGAATTTACTTCATCACTTTATAGTTACTCAGAATTGTCATTGTTTTCTGTTGGATTTGAGTTCTGATAATAACTGATTTTTCTTAGTGATGTTTTTATAAAATGTTCATCCTTTCTGTGTTTTCTAATGTGATTAACTGAAAATTTAGAAAAGACAGTAAGTATCATATGTGCCTAAACTGAACCATTTTAAGCTAGAAGTCCTATTAAAGTAGGACTAACAGGTAAGAAATAAAATTAGAGTAGTCTCAATGTGATCACTCTGCTATTCAACAAAATAAATGTAGATATTTATAGATTGAGTTAAACATAGAAAACTATTATAAAGAAGTAAAGAGATCTAAAATTAAGGAGAGTTAAAAACAAATACAGACTACCGATACATCTCTTGGTATATTTCATGATGTAAGAATAAAAACAAAATAGAAAAAAAATGAAAAGACAGTTTGATAAATATGCACTATACGTTGGATTAAAATGGTAAATGCTGAATAAATAAGTCAACCTTTCTAAGCGAGGGGTAGAAAACATGTAACCACATAAAATGACAAACTATTTGAATGGATAATTATTAAATATTTGGAAACAGGTTTATCAACAAGAGTAGTAAATTAAATTTAAAACATTTCTTTATTGTTTTCCTCTTCACTTTGACTTTCTAGTCTGTTCCACTAATTTGCCTTTCCTCAATCAAATGCTCACTGTCTTGAATACTATAAATTTATATGCATCTTGAAATCTGGTATAAATCCTCAATATTTCCTTTTCCTTTTTCTTTCCCCCCCAATATTTTTGTCTGATATGTCCTTTGTATTTTTATTTAAATTTTGAAAACAGTTTGTTGATTTCTACCAAGGCCTTACTGGAATCGTGACTGAATTGTGACTGGGATTGTATTGAGTCTATCATTTATTTTGGGGAGAATTGTTTCTTGACAATATTGGATCTTCTAAACCATGAATATGCAATAACTCATTAGTATTATTTTTTTTGCCTGAAAAAAGTCAGTTTTATTTTCATTTTTAAATTTACTTTTATAGGTTTTAAAATATAATTTGGCATTTATTTTCTTTTAAAAGCACATTGATAGGATATCACTTCCCTGTCTTCTGGCTTCCACAGATGTTCTTTTTTTTATTAAAGATTTTTATTAAAAATATAGCTAGCATATAATATTATACTAGTTTCAAGGATATACCATAGTTACTCAACATTTATATACCTAAAGAAGTGTCACCATGATAAATCCAGCAACCATCTGACACCGTACTATGCTATCACAATATTATTGATTATAATCCCCATGTTATACACTACATCCCCATGACTTATTTGTTTTATACCTGGGAATTTGGACCTCTTGTTCCCCTTCACCTTCCCCCCGCTTTCTTCATTTTTTAAAAAATTACAGCTAACATTCAATATTATGTTATATTAATTTCAAGTATACAGCATAGTGTTTAACGTTCATGTAATTTAAGAACTGATCACCCTGACTAGTCTAGTACTCACCTGGCACTGTATGTAGTTATTGTCATATCATTGACTTTATTTCCTAGGTTGTACTTCACATCCTCATGACTATTTTGTAACTACCAATTTGTACCTCTTAATCTCTTCATTTTTTTTCACCCTCCCTCCCAACACCCTCCCATCTATCACACCAACAAATCTAGGAGCCATCTGACACCATACAGAGTTATCACAATATTATTGACTATATTCCTTATGGTATACCCTATATCCCCATGATTACTGTGTAACAACCAATTTGTACTTCTTAAATCCTTCCCCTTTTTTCACCCATACCCCAAATCCCTCCCATCTGGCAACCATCAATTTTTTTGCTGTATCTATAAGTTTCTTTCGGTTTTGTTTGTTTATTTTGTTCTATAGATTCTGGTAGGTTGTTTGCCTCCATTTCGTTTAATTCTTTTTCTGGAGTTTTCTCCTGTTCTTTCATTGGGGGTGTATCTCTTTGTTTCCTCATTTTGGCTGCCTCTGTGTGTTTATTTCTATGCATTAGGTAGATCTGTTATGTCTCTCAGTCTTGGCCAGGTGGCCTGATATAGTAGATGTTCTGTGGGACCTAGTGGCACTGTCTCCCTGGTCATTCGCTCTGGGTGCTCCAGGAATGTCCATATGTGCGTTGTGTGTGCCTTCCTGTTATAGTTGAGCCTTGATGGCTATTGGCAAGTCAGTGGATGGGATTGCTCCTCAGGCTGATTGGCTGTGGCATTTGGCCACATCCACAGTTTATGCAATATTGTATGTGGTGGCGTGGGGTGGGGGGCTTACCCCACTGTGAGATTCACTTCATTGGGCGTTGGTGCCTGTTGAGACAGCTCTGGGGGTGTGCTGCTTATGGGGCTAATTGGGTGGTGCTCTGCTCTGTCTGAAGCCCTACCTCCAGTATGTTGGTTCTGGGTCCTCTTGGAAGGGGCTCTGGTGCAGGCCCAGGCCCTGTGATTGGCTGGAGACTACCTGGTAGGAGCTACAAAGCAATCTACAGTTGTTTGCTGCCTTTGCTAAACCTGGACACACGTGGGAGAGGCCACACTGTGAACTGAGGATATCTGCCACCAGCACTGGGTCTGGGGTAGCTCCACAAAAGGCCAGAACACCTTGAGGCCAGCTGCTACCTGCCAAACCTGTAAGGCTCAGCCACTCAGGGTGTCAGGGAGTCAGTACAGTTGGAAGTGTTGTGGTCACCGGGCTAATATAGATTCTGGTTTGGTGCTAGTGCTGAGTGTGGAGCTCCTCAGCAAAAGCCTCAGAGCACACCGAGGCCAGTATCTGCCCACCTGAAGCCCTAGGACTCTGATAGTTATCCAAGAACATGCATTGCAGCTGGGGCTGGCTGCTTGCAGAGAAAGTGTCTCCCACTGTGTGAGAGTTGGTTGGAGTGAGATCCCAGCTGAGTCGACAGGGTGGAGCAGTGAAGCTCACCAGGCCAATCAGATTCAGATTTGGCCTGTGGGGGTGGGCTCAACATAGGAAAGATAGTGCTTACCTGCAGGCTGCTTGGGAGAAAATCCCTCACCAGGAAAATGCCGACTGTCCTCTCCAGTCCTCCCTCTGCAGCCACATACCTCAGCCTGCACCCCGTATGTCTCCCTGAGTCACCATCCCTCCGCTGGAGAGCAAGGTGAGTGCCTGTGAGTGAGTGAGTCTGTGCGTAGGCTGTTTAAAAGTATGTCTGGTTTTCCCACAGCATTCCATTCCATTTGGATGGTCGGAATTCCCACTGTTTTTCACAGCCAGGTGTTGTGGGGGCTCCTTTTCCTGGCACCAGTACTGCAGACTGGAGAGACTGGTGTAGGGACCTGGGGTCCCTCGCTCCTCTGGCGAGAGCCTCCATGGCCTAAACATCCCTCCTGATTCTCAACCACCACACAGAGTTTTGGCGCCAGCCAGTTCCGTGTTTCTGCCCCTGCTCCCAGTCTCAATGTAGCTGCTTCTTTATGTCCTGAGTTACAAAACTTCTGTTCAGCTAGACTTCAGATGGTGCTCCAGGTTTATTGTTCTATAATTAGTTGTAATTTTAAAGTTTCATGGAAGGAAGCAGGGTCAGTGTTTATCTACTCCGCCACCTTGGACCTCCCACAGATGTTCCTAACTCATTTCTTTAGATTTTCTTTAATTTCTCAAATCCATAATTTGTTACTTTTTTGTTATCTAGTTTTTCTCTACCTTTTGCTAAATGACTAGTTATCCAAGTATGTTCATACTGTTGTAAACAGGTTGTTTTTAATTTCATTTTCTTATTGTTTGCTTCTAGTGTTTGAAAATAAAATTAACTTTTATATATTAGCCTTGTATTCTGCAAATATGCTAAGTGAAGTTATTATTTGTAGTAGCTTTTTTTGTATACTCTTTAGACTGTGAAGTAGTTAAGAGTGGATATCTTTAGGGGTATGTGCTCAGTATTTCACCACTAATTATGATATTAACTGTAGATTTATCAATTGTCTTTTATTCAATTGAGGAAGTTCCCCATTATTGTTAGTTTACTCATAGTTATTTTGTTGTTGTTGTTGTTTTTGTTGTTTTTAAAGCAGAAATTGGTATTGATTTTTTTTTTTAAATCCTTTTCCTGTGTCTATTGAAATGACCTGGTAAAACAACCTTGCATTACTGAGATAATATTTTCCTGGTCCTGATATATTCTTTTAATAACTTCTGTTAAAGTATTTTTACATCTATATTGATAATCAATATAAATCCATACTCTTATTTTGTGTCTCTGTGAGGTTAGGGGATCATAATTTTTCTAGCCTCATAAAGCAAGTAGGAAGAAGTAACTCTTCCTTTGTTTTCTGGATGAGTTTGTGCATGATTTGTATTATTTCTCCTTAGGTATTTGATAAAATTCAATAGTGAAACCATTTGGTTTTGAAATTTTATTTGTAGCAAAGTTTTAGATGATAAATAGTTCATTTTATACATATAGAGCTACTTGAATGTCATATTTCATCAAATGTGAGTTTTGCTCAGTTGCATTTTCCAAGGAATATGTCCATTTCATCAGTTTTCCAATTTGTTGGTATTAAGTTGGACATTATATTCTCTGTTATTCTTTGATTATCTACAGGCTTCTCATTCATGGTATTATAATTTGTGAATTTTTATTTTCTTTATTCTTGATCAATCTGAGTAGGTGCTTATAAGGGTCACCCAACAATTAATTTTTCAGAATCAGAAACATATGAGCATGTTTCAGACCACACGGAGTACAATGAAATATAAAAATAGCCTGTCATAGGAAATAACAATTATTTAGAAATTCAGCATCACTCATATAAATAATTGTTGGGTGACACAAATAACAGAGGATATTAGAAAAACTTCAAACCTAATGATAATGAAAAAAATCATATACCAAAGTAATTCTTAGAGAAAGGCTTATAGCATCAAACACTAGCTTAGAAATAAGAAATAAAGAAATAAAGGTTTGAAATATTCAAAATCAATCACCCAAAATTTCATCTTATATTTAAAAAAGTAAATTATACCCAAAAAACAGACATAAAATATAGAACACAGACAAATAGAAAAATTACAAAGACATGTTGATTCTTTGAGCAGATTATAAAACCACAAGAAAAACAACACTAAAACCCTTATAAGCACCTACTCAGATTGATCAAGAATAAAGAAAACAAAAATTCATTATAACATTGTTTTTTTAAGCAAAAAGAGGTAATTTCCTGTATCATGTACTACAAATATAAATCTGAATCCTTACTCTTGAATTACCACACAACTTTAATCTACATTTTCACTTTCTGAAAGAAACCTTAATTTATGGTATCAGAAAACTAGCCAACTTGAAAGTCAATATACATTTGAGCAGTTACCACTTCATATGCTGGACTTTAGAAAAATGAGATAAACAGACTTGTGGTGATATTTAATTAACATTAAATATTTTCATTATTTTATGAAGTGTTATTTTGGTATAAATGTGAAAATGTTTCTTTATATTTTTAGATCTTTAAACAAATAATCCAACTGAGTCTCTTTACATTTAAATAGCTTTAAAATAGTTCCAAATTGAAATGAAAGAAAGCAAAAAAAAAAAAAAAAGAGGGAAAAGATTTTGGGGAAGAAGGGAAGGACAGAACGCCCTATTTAGTCTAAGAACTATATTTTAAAGTAAGATAATCATTTTAATGGATCAAAAGATTGTTATTTTTCTAACAACATAGAACACGCACACACACGTATACACACATACACACACATTTTCATTGCCTATACAAACCTCCCTATGAATTGTTTTCATGTAATACTTTTGCCACTGAAAGAAGATGGGTCTATTTCTATCCATTCAATTCCTTTTTGAATAGAATACTCTATCACCTTAATCCTTTCTCTCTCTCTCTCTCTCTCTCTCTCTCTCTCTCTCTCTCTCTCTCTCTCTCTCTCTCTCTCTCTCTCTCTCTCTCTCTCATACACACACACACATATAAGCAAAATCATGCAAGCTCTCACCAGTCTCCGAAAAAAATAAGAAGACTACTTTGAACAAACTAAAAGGACTTACTGAATAATCTGCTAATAGGGAATCTCAGTGGCAAGCATAATGTTCACTCTATCAACAAAAATACATTTTGCCTCTGGCAAACCTAAGGGCAGACATATCCCATATAGACTTAAAAGTCTTAAATGCTGTTCAGATAAAATTTTACAGATTAAATGGCAGCAGAATAAACAAGAAAGAATTTCAATTGCTCGTATTGTAGCTGGTGTTCAGTACTAGGTAGTACATCTGCTAAGAACATGGTCAGCTCTAAAATAGTCATAATAATGTAGTAATTACATTCCATTTAATAACCAATATTTGTGCTCTGGGAGATTGATATTGTAAATAAATTTTTGAATAGGATGCTCACATAAAGCGTAACTTTAAACTACTTCTTTCTCTTCCCTTAATGTACATAGCAGATTGCTTCTTTGGCTTATGGTTCATAGAAAATACTGAAGCTCTTGGCTCATTGCTCACATAGAATACTAATACTATCTCCTCCGTGGCCTCACTGCCTTTCCCAGATGCCATTTTCATACATTTATCACACTGCAATAAAAAAACAAATCTCTCAGCATGCAAACAGGATCATGTATCTCTTCCATCCTTCACTACTTTCCAAGTTTTTGACTTGTTGTTGGCCTTGGATTATTCTACACATACATATAGGCTAGTATACATGAACTACATGACCGAGATTTAATTGTCTCTCTGATTCAGATCTTATCACTCCACTACTATCTACTTTCTCACCTCTCAAGATTTTTACTCCAGGCAGACAAATTATTTTTGCAGGCAGTAAATTCATGATCTTTCTCCCTTGTTTGGGGGCAATTATATATATTATATTCTGTCCTGGAATGTTCTTCCTTACACTTTTGCATTTGAAAATGTTTTACGTGTGTTTTATGTCTCGTTTTGTATGCCATTTCATCTAATGAGACTTTTCCATTTACAAATTTCTATTCCCTTTTTCTTATTCCTAGCATGTAATATACCATAGCCCTGACCGTGTGTGTGTTTGGACTCCTTTCTGAACTTAGATATTTTTTGAAGGAACACATATCACAGTTATAATTATATCCCCAGGAGCTAACACAGTAACTTGCATGTAATAAAATCCTTTGATATGTAAAAATTAAATAGAGCTCATATCGTAAGGAAAAGTTTCACATTAAATTATAAATATAATTTCTACATAGTCTTAATGTATAGAGTGTGTACACACATACTCATACAGTCTTTGCCATTTGCCTATTAAAATTACTCTATGTCAACTAAGATTATTTTTCATCTCCAATGTACATTGCACTCGTTTAAGATCTTCTGATTCTCATTTGTATGAATTTTTACACATTCACCCTCATTTCACCTATGTTCTCCTATAGACATACCTACCTAGACCTGAGAACATGTGCACACAAATCTTAAATACATGTTTAAACAAACAAGATTTTTGATCATCTCATTAATCAATTTATTTTGAATATAAATTTTTAACTTTGAATTTTATTTATATATAGTACTGGCCATATGTGCTCTCCACAGATCTGAACCAGCTCTTCCACTTGTGCTGAGCAGGATTACTATGGCAACAATACCTCATCAGTAGAGTAAAACTGTCCTCTCATGATTGCCTAATCCCAGCTCATGTTTTTTATTAGTGGGTGAACAATCCAACACTTGATGAAGTCTGCTTCAAAATGAAAAGCCAGTGTCTAAGGACTGAAAAATAGAGTTCCTATGACACTTGGTTACCACAGTACATTTATCCCTCCAGTAACTTTTCTGACACCTTCTGATTAAGACTTCAAAGGTCAGAAGGATTGCGAAGCCCTGCTTTCAGTTTTTATCTGTACTGAAAATCGAGATTAAGTCCATTTTTACCCTTCTGCTAACAGAACACCTCTGTCCATCCTCAACTTACTTTAGGATATCTGAATTACCAGTGACTGGTGTGCCACCCCAGTCACCTAGGCTGTAAGTATGTTGAGCTCAACAATAATGAGGCCAGAGTATTATGACCTATATCTTCCATGAAAAAAAAAAAATGGCCCAACAGATGGAATCCATTTTTAATGTTGACAAATCTAAATCGATGTTATACACAAAAAGAGAAGCCATGGTGGTGGCCAACCCTACGAGTAAAGCAAATGATAGAGTTGTTAGTTGTTAAAGAGCGGAGGTGCAGAAAGAGATTCAGTGCTCACATAAAAATACAAATGGTCCATGTCCACGAAGATGGAAGAAAATTCCATCTATAGGCATGTTATCGGTAAAATTCATTATTTTCAAGCTGCAGAAATAGACTATAGCTAACAAAAATAGGACAATAATTTATTAAGATAGAGCACAGAATTGATAGAAGCTGAAAAATGATTAACATAGAAATGAACATTTTATATTTTACACTCTAAAATCTAGTTCTTGAGAAAAAATAACATTGATATATAATGGATTTGGTGGTTAAAAAAATATCAGAATAAAACACTTCAAACAAAAATAGAATTGAGCATATTTTTACTTTCCTTCCACATTGATTCTGTGGGCTATATTGGAAAATGTGGTAATGCAGGTCTCTTTGGTTCTCAAGCAAAAGAAATGTACAGATCAACTTTGGAGGTACTAGGGAGAAATACATTAGCACCTAAGTCGGTACAGGTAGTGAGCCTCCCAGCATGAGGGGCCTGCATGTTGGGGGACTGAGAGTTGGGCTTCCTAGAAACATAGAAAATGATTTCCATATTGCCCAGGACAACAAACTCAGTCCTGGTGGCCACTCCTCCTCTCCTCGTCTTCCTCCTTCCTCTCCTCCTCCTTCTCCTTTTCTTCCTTCACCAGCTTCTCCTCCTCCTCTTTTTTTCCTTCTTCTCCTCCTCCTCCTCCTTCTCCTTCTTCTCTTCTTCTCCTTCTCCTCCTTCCTCTTCTTCCTCTTCCTCTCCTTCTCCTTCTTCTTTCTTCTTCTCCCCCTTTTCCTCCCCTTCCTCCTTCTCCTCCTCCTTTTCCTTCTCCTTCTCTTTCTCCTTTTTTTTTGAGTTAGCACTTAGAGAATACCCCAAAGTTTGATTCCCCTATCAGGAATCAAACAGGTGTACTCCCCTGACAGGAGTACACCTGTCCCACCTGATCTATGCTATACCACCTTAAATTCTGGATTACTAAATAAAATCTATAAAAATAAATATATTAAACACAACTACAGTAAATGAAGTGAAACTATAGCTCAACAAACACATTTTTTAAGCCAGAGAGAAAAGGCAAATTGCCTACAAAGACATGACTTCAAGATATCACTTCTCATTAGCAAATATAGAATACATACTGTAATAATATCAGACTAATGGAAACAAACAAACAAACACCTCAACTTAGGGTTTTATATCTAAATTAGCCATCAAGGATGAAGTCAAATATACCTAAATTATCAATATGATAAAAGTTAAAGTGTACCACTTTCAGAACATTGTTGAATAGCTATCAAAGTTACTCTTTACAGAGAAGAAAAATAAACCTAAAGAAGAAAAGAAAAAATTTTAAAAATTTAAAATGAAAACATTGTTTCCAGCTAGGGCACTCCCATCACACCTGCTGCAAATAAGGAAACAGGAGTGATTTTACTAAAAACAAGCAAACAAAAACTGCACTTGTTTAAAAAGACAAAAGGCATTTCAGAATCCATGGACATGTCCTTTGCCTCACAAATACAGCTGACATCATTTTATGATAAATATTCTCAGTTCCTAAGAGGAACTGCAAAAGTAATAAAAAACCTTCCAAAAGCAAAAGTTTATATACATTCAGAAGTAGAACAAGATCTGCTAATTACAGATCTTAAAACTTTTTCTTGTACCTTGCTGCTATCTGTTAAGAAAAGATCTTATGTTCTTATTCACTAAATAGTGTGTCCTGTGATTAATATAATTATCTGAAAATATTTAAAATAAGTTTGATTATGCTGCATTGTTTCAAATACATATCTGACAACTAAATGATAGAATTACGTTAACTAGAAAATGGTTGCAAAAATTTAGGCAAATATGATATTTCCTCTGGGCAGACAAAAATCACAGTTGCTTTACTGATTTCAAGCTGTTATTTTTAAACTGAATCAATTTGAAATTGTTTGCCTAAATGGGAGCAGTCTTGGTTAGATGTAATGCATGGAAATGTAGAGCATGCAATGTAGTACATAGTAGAAGTATTTCTTCTCTGTCAGAAAAAAAAAAAAAAAAAAAAAATATATATATATATATATATATATATATATATATATATATATATATATATATATTAATCCTAGATCGAAATGGTTTCAGTAAGAAACATATGTCTGTTAACTTTTCTTTCTTCAGAAATTGAAATATATGTGAAAGTGTTCTCTCAATGGGTAGAGCTACAGTCTAACTTTTCTAAGCACTTAGCCCTGAACTAGTGAAGAATACATTCCTGGGAAGGTCATAATGGAAAAGCAGAAGTGACAATTCAAAGCCATTGATTTCACTGTGTTTTATTATTGTGTAATAGAATTCTGCAAAGGATATGTGGCCACTACAGACATGTGCACACTGATGGTTATTCACACACAGACTGAAGGATTTCACTTACGTAAAAATTGAATTTGTTATAAAGTCTGTCTTCAATTTTATTTATCGTTGTTCGAGTGGATCAATCATGTTTCAGCATTAATGTTAATAAAAGAATAAGCTATAAAATCATGGTTCGTGTGTTTTAAAAGATTAGAGACTATTGCAAATAGAAATAGGAAAACCTAAGGGAACCAGAGGTAATTGTTAAAAATATTAGATACCATAAGTAGTATTGTTGAACTACTAGACATATAATCAGAATTAGTAAAATATAGTAATTTCAAAACAGTAGTATAACTACATCTCAATTTTGTTGATAACGCCAGTCAAAATGCTTGCTTTTGTGATATATTTGAAATGATAGTTTTAGTTTAGCACATTGGTTAAAAAAAAAAAAAAAAAGCATAAAAATGTAATTTTTTGAAGTGCCTTCAAAAACTCTCTTTGAGACCCAATTAGCAATCGTAGAGTTTGAGACAAGTCCATTTTCACTATGGTACATTCATACAGTTAATCCATTTTTATTTTCTGAAGAACTGTTTTGACCTAGAAAATCTCGCTTGTCTGCTTAAAAAGCATGCACTTTAATATTTGAATTAAATGTCCCAGATTTTCCCCCAAAACTTCTACCACATTTATGTAAAAAATGAAACTATGTATCATGTTTCCACTGTCATTTTATTGAAAAGAAAATAGTTCATATGATACTTTTGAGCTGCTTGTCATGTGAGAAATCCTGAGACAGTTTTCTTCCAGCATTGCCTGCAGATGTTTCTTCAGCCTTCCCATCCAGGCCCTTCCCCCCACCCCCTCTCTTTCCTTTATTTTCAAAATACTCTTCTATGAAATGATTCGGCTTCTGCATAGTTTGTGTCGTGCAACCTATACATACAGTGCCATCAGCAAATTTCCTTCCTGAGTCCTTTGAAAAAGCAGCAGATATGGTAAAAATAATTTTATTGTTTATCCTTTCTTTTCTGCAACTGAAGATTTGGAGAAAACAACACGTATAAAACATTTTGTCTGTGCACCCTTACTATGCCCCTTGGTGTATTTTAGGGACTTCTTCTCAGAGCCACCATATGGCCTGAAGTTTTGCTAGTATATCTATAAAAAGGCTTGGAAGTTCTATGCTGCATGCCCCCCGTCTCCAAGACAGAAATTTGTGGCTAGCTTTTAAAAGTCAATTTTAAAACTCTAGCCCTTGGTAAAGACTAAATTAAAAACAGCTTGAGAAGAGTTGAACATGACAAAATAATAGTTCAAAGAGATTTAGAGATACTGTCAGAAGTTATGCTCAAGTTAGAAGAAACAATTTAAAGGTTATTCCAAGGAACTTGCAGTTCTCATTTTAATGCTAATGAACCAAGAAATATTAGGCTGAGAGAGTTAATCTGTATTCAGAGCATTCTAATAAATGAAAAAGGTGTAGATCTAATGCAACTTGCAAATGCTGGTTTCAATAATTGTCACATCAGCTGAGTATTTATCTAATCAGCAGTGCTAAATTTACCTTTCTCACTAATATTGCTTTTCTCTTTTGTCACATCATTTTAATGGCATTTGAGTCAAACTTATGAGTTTCTCCTTAATTTCTTGAGACATAGGACTATAGAATCCTTATTCATGGGGTAATTTATTGAGTGGGAAGAACTACTATGGGGTCATTTTTAAATACCTGCTTCTCTTGTCAAGTCCTATCTCTGCGAAGTATTTACAAATGCTAGTCCTTTTATTTCTTGTTTATTCTGGAATTTTCTTTAAAATCTGTATTTGCAGAGTTTGTTCAAAAAAACACTGTATGTCATCAACACTTTGTGTGTCATCTCTAATCAGAATGATTTCTATAGTATCTTCTTTTGTGTGTTTCACTGACTTCGTACCAAAATTCCTGGCATTCTCTCCTCTTCCCTTTCAATACCAACAATCCTGTTTTTCTCTAATTTACTTAACAATGAAATAATATATTCCCAAGCTGGAATATGGAGTAATACCTCTCAACATTTTTTTAAATATTTCACTTTAAAAAACTTCTGTACACACAAGTAATAGAATGAACTTTCTTATAACATGAAGCAGTCAGCCCAAAACTCTGGTGAACCCAGACCCTCCGAGCTCCTCCAGAGGGCAAAGGGATCAATATATTGGCACAAAGTGACCCACTTCTAGCACACGTCTTTTCTGATATGGCTTAAATTTTAACATTGATTTGTGGTTTCTTGAGTTTTCTCTGCATGTTGCTTTGCTTTCCTTCATAACGGGAAAAATATTCAGTTTGTCACTGGTCGATTCATTCGTGGCATTCAAAATGTTTTTGAAAAAGAGTTAACATTAATTGTATAATCCTCTACATGGTATGTTTCAATGAAGCCTTCTTGGAAATGTTCTTCATATAAAAGGAATTTCACGGACAATATTGGGAATAATGAACGTGAAAAAGGAAGCCATTTTAGGATTAGCAGTAAGTGTGAAAGAGGGACAAAGCCTACTTGTATTACTAGAAAATAACTTTCCTTTTGCAAGTTTATAACGAACTATCATTTTTTATATATAAAAGTGACCTTTTTAAAAAGTGAAGGGGTGTGCCTTCTCCTTTAGCAAGAATATTGCATTAATAATTGTCAACCTGCAATTACAGGAGGAGCAGGCTTTCAATTCTTTAACTTTCCTCTAAAATATTGGCGAATGAAGAGAAGTGACCTGGACAGATGGGAAATTATAATGTCATAGAAATCTATAATAGATTGGCTGTTGCTATCAATCTCATGAAAGTAATTATATCACAATGACTTTTTCTGAAAATTACTGTGGACTTACTAGGGGAAATATCACATATACTTGCATAAGGCAAACAACAACAGAAATAAATATTTTCTTTCAGTATAATTGTCCAATTTTTTTTAAATTGTTGGCTAAGATGAAGAGTTTTTAATTATTTTAATATAACAGTATCATGCAAAAACTACTTTTTGATAGGGGGGTGTGTGGGATGTGGTGGAACGTGCTCAATCGCGACACTGCTCGAGGGTTTTCAGCTAAGGCTCGTTGGTAACCCTCGGGCCAGACAGAGGCTTGTCCCTTCCACGTCGCCATTTCTCTTCAAAGTGCCCGGGGTCCTGGGTCATTGAAACAAGGGTGGCCTATAGAAAGGCAATAAATTGTGGGGTCAAAGGAAGCATCAGAACCCTTTGAAAATTTAGTGGGTGACATGCTTTCTGCTGCAGAAGGAAGATCCTCATTAACTTGCAAAAAGAAGGCAGCTAAAATGTTTTGTTGGCATAGGTGATGCCTAGCACTCACGACAATGGAGAGTAATGTTCTCTGCAAACTGAGTTTCCAAATGCCTCCCTCATCCCGGTGAAGGCTGCATGCTTATGTAGAACTTAGCGATCTCTTGCTTTCGCCTCTTTTCTCTTATTAATGACGTTCCTCTTTCCCCACTTCCTCTAGCCCAGCGATTGTCAACTTCCATGTGAGTGATATTCTTGGTTAGACAATTGGGTTGTGGAAAATGTCTTGTGCATTGTAGGATGGAACAAATCTGGATTTTTCCATTAGATGCCAATAGCACCTTTCCACACTCAATTATGGCAACCAAAAATTACTTTAGACCTTGCCAAATGTCTCTCGGTAATGGGATTTCTCCAAGTGCATATGCACTGTCTAGCTCATGGAATTCTTTTATATTTTCCCTTCTGCATGAAATACACTTCTAAAAAGTTTCACCTTATATATCTGCTATACTGGTTCCCCAGAGACAACAGTCACCTTAAGGAAATGAGTGACTCGGGTCTAGCTGCCTGCAGTTGGGTGAAAGATACACCCTTGTGAATTCAAGTGAAAGGATGTAATTAAAGTAAAGAATAAGTTAATACTTTAAAGGTTTCTTCCCCATCACCCATACATGCTTGCATATGTAAAAGAATATGTTCATTATAATCTCAAATGAATTAATTCATCTATTGAACACAGAAATAGATTTGTTTTACAAAATCTGTTTTTATCTAGATTTTGAGCACCGTGACCTTTTTAGTAACTAAAACAACTTGCATAATTTCAAGTGAAATGATAAAAAATACAGGTATGTTCGGTCCAGTTCAGACTAGTCAATTAGTGACAGAATAGTTTAGACTGGTCAGTAATCTCTTCAGATTATTTTGTGAATGACAAAAGAATCTAAATATCAATCTATATATTATATGTATGTATGCGAATGCAAATGTATACATATATATACACATATATATGTGTGTATATATATATTTTTTTAAACATGCCACTCTTTATTTTCCCACATTAATGGCACTAATAAAACTAACATTGGCTAGAACCACTTCAAATAACATTTCAAATCATATCTACAGGCCACCTGTGTGGCAGAGTGGTATTACCTGTGCATAAATTTCACCTTCTCCAGCATTATTGACTTTATACAGCATCTAACTATACCAATGGATATTTCAACTCCCACGCACATGTGTTCCATAGAAATCCATGTCAACTATGTGCTTTAAAATTTATTCCATGTGGTTAAAACCCTATTTACATATCATTCAGAATTAAGTATTTAACAGTGTCTATTATGTAAGATGTCCCTAGATGCTGATAATATCATCAAACTGAAAATATACATGTAAAATAAAATGACTCATGTAACAGATTTTAACAAAGAATCTGCTATTTATTATCTAAATACCTTTTGGGGGCAAATTTAAATATGATAGATGGTATATATTTATTCTGCAGTAATTATGATTGAAAGTATATATTCATAGTCATATATATATATATTCATATCCATATATATGCTATGGGCATAATGTTCTATTTAAAAGAATACATTTCAAACAGCTTATAATAAATATGATTTTTTTTTTTGTTATCTTTAACCCATGTTGCCTCCTTGGAAATACAAGAAACATTATAAAATCATTATGTTCACTGCAAGGAAATTCCCACTTCTTAGTTAAGCTTGAGCTCCCATATGTCTCTTTTACAACATCTCGGAGAGTGTTGATGGAGTGGAGGACTGTGTTCCTCACTCATTTTCACATTTCACATTTTCATATTATCCTCCTGCCATTTGAAACACTCTATCTTGGGTGCTGAGGACCTCCTCTTCTCTTCATGTTTTCAAAAGCATATTTTAAGGTGTTTTGTTTTTTTTTTCTTTTTTCCTTTTCTTCTTCCTTTTTTGTTTTTTTTATGCTGAACATACGGAGAAGTTTTGAGTTGAATTTTTTCAAATCTCTCAATATTAACTTTTGAAAGTTGGGCTGTTTTGATTTTTTTTTTTTTTTAAATCATGAATAATGTGCTTTGCTTGTTTGGACAAATGATAAGTTAAAAAGAAAATAAGCTAACCCATGACATCTGATGATTATTTTTCAGGAAATAATTTCTATCTTGTAGAGCTAGAAAGTAAAGAAAAGAAAATACATGTCCTGAGTTTTCTAGTATTTATTTATCCATTCATTCACTTATTGTCAAAAATTTACTGAGCATTTACTGATTACTATGAGTTAGAAATTATTCTAGAAACTGGGTGGGGTGGGGTGGGAGACAAAGTATCTCTGCCCTAAAAGATTTAAAAAAATAAAAGCAAAAGATATATATGGTGCCATAAAATGTATACACATTTTAAGAAAGGAAAACTATTAAAATTGCAATAATATATACCAATAACAGTTGTCACCCTAATAAACTTTAATTAAAAAAAAATGAATACAAGTCACGTTTGACTTCTGCAATTACAAGACATGCTCAAAGTGGTTAGTTACCATCAGCGTCCAGACACTTCTGATTACAGAGAACTACTGCTTGAGCAACGTTGACCAAAGTGTCCTCTTGTGTACTTTTTTTGGCACCCCCCAATATATATACATATACACACACACACATGTATACGGGCGCACACACACACACACACACAGAGATAGAGATATGCACAGGAAGCAGATATCTCAGATTCACAAAAGCAAACAAAATTTTCCGTTAGTTTCATTGCTTCATTGAATTACTACCTAAATGTGAATTACTACCCCAATTTTGTACAAAAGCCTGATTTTCATATTCTGCTTGATTTCCAGACACTTAAATAATAGAATGGGTCAAGCTAAGGCCATATTTGCAGTTTTCCTTTGAAGAAAAGGGTGTTAAACTATGAACATATTTAAGTAATACAGCAAACTAGTATAACTGCCTTCACTTAGTAAGACTGGGTTAATTAAAGCAATTGCGAAGGTCACCAACAGAGATTTCCAGTTCATATGAAAATACAGATGTGAAGTGCTAACTGTGTTCACAGTTTCTTTAGAAACATGAAATGTAAACCTATAAAATATCTACAGTCAGTATTAGATAATACATACTTTTGAAAAACCGATTTTCCCCAAAACACTTTCCCATGTTTCCCTAACAGTATAACGCTTGTGATAGTTTATTTTATGCATGAACTTGACTGGGACATGCAGTGCCCAGATATTTGGATAAACTTTATTTCTGAATGTTTCTCTGAGGGATTAACATTTGAATTGATAGACTGAGTAAAGCAAATTGCTTTCTCCATTGTGAGTGGGCTTCCTTCAATGAGTAAGGGAGAATTCTCTCTCCCTCTGCCTGGGTGTCTTTGAGCTTGGACACTGGTCTTCTGCTGCCTTGGGACTGACACTTGGACTAGAACTTTCCACATCAACCCTCCTGGTCCTCCAGCGTCCAGACCGGACCTTGGATTTCTCAGCCTCCATAATCACACAATCTAATACCTTACAGTAAAATTCTCTTACTCTCCTCTCTCTCTCTCTTTCATTATATTGCATATATGTATATATGTATGTAATTGTATAATGTGTAACTAATATATAATATAATATATGTAAGCGATATGATGTATGTTATTAGTTCTGTTTCTTTGGAGAACCCAGACTGATATGCAGCCCATCTTACAGAACTCCCAGTGGAGAGAATATATTCACATTTACTACAGTCATTCTGTGATATAACTGAATTCCAAAATATTCAAACTATCCAAGATGATGTCAGTCCCTGGTTTAAATTGTTAATAAAGTACATTGTCTCTGCTTCATTAAAGATAAAGCAATAATTATGGTTTGTATTACATTAAAACAATTAGAATTTATAAAAGAGTATAGACATGACAGATACTAAATTTGTAGGATTTTCTATCTTTCGAAAAAATAAAATTAATTTTAAGATTTTTAGTAAGGCTCAACAGAGAAAATGTTTCTCAATACCAGGCTCTAAACCCTAAGTAGCGCACGTGATAGTTACAATTGCCCCTGTCAGTTTTACTTGAAAAACCAACTCTTCTTGTGTTCACTCAACTTACGCATTCCCGGTGACTGGGGAAGTTGAAGCCAATCCCAGCTGCCTTTCTGGGTTCTGATTAGTGAGAGTCAGTCCTGGTGATCCCCACCCTTTCAGGAATTAGTGTTTACTTAAGAAGCGTGGGAATGTTCCTGTTAGTGCCTGGCCTCAAACTCAGAGACTTGTGGGTTCGATGCTAGTAAATAACTGGAAATAGTCTAATAAAAGTCCAGAAAAAGAATGCATTTCATTGTTAGGTATAGGTTGTTCTTCGCTCCCTGTAGATGCGAACAAATGCCTATGTCACCCCCGTAGCCTCAACTGCCTTCTTGAGAGATGAGGGCAATCATCCTGGGTCTGAAGTTCATATGGAAGCAGACGAGTCAAGAAAACCACACAGAAATAGATCCATAGACCCGAGTGCTCTGTGTCTGGAGAGCACAATAGTGCTGCACTTTCTATTGTGTGAAATCAGCTATTTTCATGTATTTTACTTCTTTTTGATCTAGTTGTATTCTGAAATTTGGGTTCTTCCAGCTCAAAAATACTTTAAAAATGATAAATTCTGATACTGCTATTATTCTATAATTAGATTATGGCTAACCAGGTGATTTGCTTCTTTACAGATGGGTAAAAAAGCAGTATCCACATACGTCAGATACCATTACTGGTACTGAAAGCTCTCAACTAACTTCACTCTGGAGAGGGATGTGTTTTTATCCTAAATGGATAGCTTCAATCAAAAGAATGTACATTTCATAGAATCATATAGCTGGAAGCGAAACTAGAAAATGTAAAATCTACTCTCTCCCTCATTGTGAAAGATAACGTGTCTTCTTGTCATCAAAAGTAAAGAAGTGAGACTAGTTTTTTACGTGAATTTAGAATGAATATTGTTTTCTCCATTGAATCGAACCTTTGTCATTATGCAATGGCCTTCTTTAAAACTGTTAGTGCTATTTTTGCTTTAAAGTCTATTTTAACACTGTAAAATACTCACAAAGTGTTTATTTTACATGATTTTTTGTGATACAGGTTTTTTTATAGTTCCTATATCTGATAACATCATATTTGAAAACATCAAAATTTAATTCTGCTCTTAACAATTTCTAATGTTTTGTTTCCACAATTTTTTTTCTCTTTCTTTATTGCAAGCTGATTTTGAACTGATGAAACTATCTAAAAATCATAAGGGTTATAGCTTGAGAGTGAGTTCCTCCAGAAGTAATTTGTATCTACATCTTCTGGGTGTACTTGGAAACTATTAATTTGAGTCCACTTTATTTTACTCTCTAACTTTTAGGGTTTCTGTGTCATGCATATCAAAAAGAACATTAAACTTTTGTGAGCAAGAATATGGATACACATTTAAGTGGAAATTTCTGTCTTTCCGTCTCTTTCATTTCTCTGTGTCTTTCGGTCTTGAATTTTATCCAACTCCAGTAGAGATCAAGAGAGTTATTATAGTCTCCTTCTGATCAACATTTATCTCAATTTAATTTTAATTTTTCCTGGCCCACCATATCGGCTGGATTTTTGAAGAACCTGTCATTTTCATTTCAATTTTTACACTCCCATTTATGTTGAGGGCAAGGTCTCATCTTTTTATCACTACATAGTCATTAAAACCAGTGTCCTTAACACAGTCCCAGGATTATTTCTTCCTTTCTCCTCTGGATACCTTCGTTCTTCTATAGCGATCTATTCAAAGCTTTTAAGTCATCTTTAATTCAATTATCATCCATCTCCTCAGTTTACACTTGAAGGCATAACTCAGGTAGCCACAGTGAAGATGCAGGTCATGCCCTTTTTAATTGCTCTTTCTTTTTCTTCCCCACTCATTTTCTTCTGCATCTGTTTTCTTTCTTTTCTAAAAAATTAAGTTTATTGAGGTGACAATAGTTAATAAAGTTATATAGGTTTCAAGTGTACAATTCTGTATTACATCATCTATATATATCACATTGTGTGCTCACCACCCAGACTCAATTCTCCTTCCATAACCATATATTTGACCCCTTTATCCTGATCTACCACCTCCCTTCCCCCTTACTCTCTGGTAACCACTAAAGTAGTGTCTGTGTCTATGAGATTTTGTTTATTTGTTTGTCTTCTGCATCTATTTTCCTTCTCCAGTATTGAAGCTGGGGAGGAGGAACTGGGGAAAAGGTAGAAATAGTTGGTGTACTTATTTTGCAATCTGTGGCAAACATCTTCAACAGAATTCTTTGATTTTTGTAATCAAGTATAAGGTAACGTTTTGGGAAAATCCATTAAGCGAGCTTTAATAAAACATATGATTCATAGTTATAACATATACCGTGTTTCCTCGAAAATAAGATCTTGACGGACCACCAGCTCTAATGTGTCTTTTGGAGCCAAAATTAATATAAGACCCGGTCTTATTTTACTATAATCTAAGACTGGGTTTTAGATTAATTTTGGCTCCAAAAAACACATTAGAGCTGGTGGTCCGTCTAGGTCTTATTTTCAGGGAAACTAGGTAGTATAGTACTCAAAAAAAAGATTGTGTGCAGTAACGTCCTTATAGTTTTGTATATAAAAATTGTTGTATTGACTGCAATAACCTGAAGTAAAGTAAAACCAACATTAAAGTGAAGATAAAGTTTCATATCTTCAAATGTTCCTAGGAAAATAAAAACCTTGAGTAAGTCAATACAATTTTTGTTCTCAATTTCCTTTCTTATTAAAAGGAAAATTTAGATCGGATGATCACTTACACTCTATCAATATACAATTATAATTTGTTGCTCTAAATTACCTTTATTCTTACAGTGCAAATAATTCCTTCATATTTTATAATAGTATGAAAAATAAAATCTACATCTCTTCAATAACCAACTTAATTTGAATAGATAGGAGACATAACCATGTAATAAATATGCACTAAATAATGTTTTGAGTCTATTTTCCCCTTTCTCTCTAGTAGCTTAGATAATTGAAAATACTATATACTGAGCCATTAAGAGAAAAATGAATGTTATCAATATGCTAAATTGGTTCTATTGCCTGGATTCTAAAGTGCAATTATAGTAAAAACAATAGTTTGAGCTCTCAAGATTGACTTGAGAAAATTGCCCCCTCCATCCTTACCAATAATCTTAGTCACATGATTCTTCTGAAATTAGCAAGATGTATTTTTCTTTTAATATTAAAATGCTCATAAAATGCAGCATCAACTTAACTATTTATTAAAATTAAAAGAAAGAGGCAAGGTGAATTTATGCAACTAAGACAATTTCAAATGGTTTAACTATCTGAAACCAGATGAGAGTTCTTGTGAAGTTAATATGAAACATTTTTAATGCCTCTAATATAATTGCCAATTTTAAGGGTACAGCAAATTGAGTGCCAATGGCCTTGTTCTATCTATTTTGGTTTAAAAAATAGAACAGAGCCTAAAATTAAAAATTAGTAAGAGAAAAATTAATCCCTCTAAATATGTATACATATATATGTTTATAAATTTAATTCTTTATTTCCCACATAGATATTTACATTAATCTTAAAAATTCACTTACGAATTTTTACAAATATTGGTAAAAGTCTCCCCCAGTAAATAACTCTCAGGTGTATTTGAATGTATTTCTGCTAATATATGTATTTTGGTTTTTATATGTTTCTAAATATCTCAAACTCTATGATTATCTTGAATGGAATTATGGACATGTTGAAAGTTTACAGTCAATGTTTTATTGAAATTCTAATAAGATATAAAGAAAGAGCATATTTGGTTTCCTGTCTAAAATAGAATTGCAGTAAAATTAAGTGGAATACAGACACTTTTGTTTTGGTATTGCTTGTTATCAAGTCCTATTTTAAGATTTCCTATAAATAAATGAACTAGAAATACACAAACATAAATAATGTTTTCTAAATTTTGGTCTGTGAGCAAAACATGGGTTAAGTGGGGAGTCTGATAATTATTTCTAAAATGGAGGTGATATCAAAGTCAGTTGTAAGGTCATGAACTCTGCACAGAAATTAATTTTTGGTGCTCCAACTCATGGGGTAACTGTTCCACCTCTATCCACACTGAGACCTCCATCATTCTGTCTGTATAGCTTTTCAGTCCCACTGGCTTGCTTCTGATTTTGTGCCATGCTTGGGGCAAGAGACTCTTTGAGTCTATTTATAATCTTCCCTCTGCAAAATACATCCACCACAGAGCCATTTAATCTGTTTCTCCCACCTTTGTGACATTCTATTAGTATTTACTTTCTATTGCTGCTGTAACAAAGTATGTAAATTTAATGACTTAGAACAACACAAGTTTATCTTCTTACATTTTTGGAGACCAGAAATACAAAACTGATCTCACTGAAGTTAAATCAATGTGTCAGCAAGGTGCCACCACATTCGAGAGGACGTAGGGGAGATACTGTTTTTCGTGTTTTCTAAGTTTCTAGGGACTGCCTGCATTCATTGGCTCATGGTCTCCTTGTATCTTCAAATCAGCAATGGTCAGTGGATTCTTTCTCACATCCCTTCCCTCTCATTATCCTGCATCCCTCTTTCACTTATGAGAAGACATGATTACATGGAGTGCACCTAGACTCAGGGGAATAGGAAGATGTCTAGGGGCAGGACATTTATCTGCCTGACAGACCTCCCTGCACAGGAAATCACTGACCTTTTGTTTTCACCAACTCTCTCATTCCCACCCGTTTTGAGTATATGCATGTTGTTATTATCTGAAACCCTCCCAAACTTTTTTTTTTTTTCCTTTTTCTACCTACTCCAATCTTATCAACACTGTTAAGAATTAAAGTTTGGGAAGCAAATGCCAAAGCTTATAGAGTACTTATGATTGTATTGTGTGCTATATTTTTCACTTGAAAAAAGGCAAAGAAGGAGGAAACTCAGAAAATAACAAAAAAGAAAAACATAAGCTAATATCACAAAATATGGAATCATGCATGTCTGTATTTAGGGAACCTAAAAATGCTTGCCCTAGAAAATAAAATTCTGCAATAACAACTCACACACAAAAAAAGACAATCTATTAAGAGGACTATTTTAACATCAATTATGTTAAAAAGATGTTCTCATTAGTTAAAGCAGAGTTGAATGTAGAGCACTTTACATCATGCAGATAATGAATGTGGGTAATCAAGTCCCTTAAATAAATTTACTTTATTACACAAATTATTCACCTCAATTATCAATTTGGCCTGTTGTCCTTACATGATCATTCAATTCTCATGTGTGCAATTTTCCTAGGTTAGAATATGTGATGAATATGATAGAGATGGAATTTACTGAATGTCCGTGAATTGAAGTCTGCACCCCACTGCTAATTCTCTTCTGGCACATTGTGCTTTTTTCACACCTTATTTGAAGGAGAAATGGTTTCCTCTGCCTGAAATCATCTACCCTTGTAATGGGAACTTATTCCTAGAATTTAGCCCTTTTTGTAGCATAAACTAAGTCTTCTCCAAAGTTATTTTTATTGAATAAAGAGCCATTCAAATAATGTATATAGATCACCAAAAGTCAGAAATGTGTATAATTATACCAGAATAACAAATCTTTACAGATTCTATGAAATACGCTCTCAATTTTATTCAAACTGAAGAAATATTTTGTGTTCAATACTGGGGTTACAGCGCTTGGTTAGTGCAATGGGAATATTTAAATATTTAAGAACAAAATTTATTGCTTTGCAGCTAACCTTAGAAAATCTCCCTCAAAATCCATCTCTTTCCAGCACAAATGAATTGCATGCACACAGGAGAATGAAAGACCCACAGGAAACCACCAATAAATCAGGTCATCCCATTGGAGAATACATAGTGACTGGAGATGAACTAAACAAAACTAAGTGGAGCAAGATACGGAAATGTTCTATTTGTTAATAATCTGTATTATAGTTTACGTGTCCACAAATAACACTCCCAGTTAAAAAACAAGGTCTTTAAAACATCTGAATATCTCTATATTTAAGTTATTCAGCGAAATAAATAGGTTAAAATGTGTGTAGTGCAATGGGCAATGAAAAACAACGTTCAAAATGTAAACCTAGGCACAGTTCATACTAAAATGGTATTTTGTCGTTTAAATTCTATTGCAGCTCTTTCCTGGGGCACTCATGAAAGATATCTGAAACAATGCTATAGCTATAAAAAGAGTAGTGAAAGCCAAGGACTAAACTAATGAAGCATAGTTTTTCTAAGGCCATTTTCCTGTCTTTTTGCATATGTCTGTATATAATACAGAAAGCCTTCCTCACTTTAGGCCATCTGCCCTTTTTTCATATATACTTGAAATTGTTGGTGGAATTAAAATGATTTAGTATAATAATCCCTCTGAGATGAACTTTAAATGTTACTTTCACAGAAAAAGAAAATGATTTTTAAAGTGGAATATTAGATTTCTGACTGCCATTTAATGTGAAATCTGAAGTAGAATAATTTAACAGAGCCTTATTTTATCTACTACAACACCTGTAACTGATTTTTTTTTTTTTAATTACAGTCATTTTTATTCTGGAGTGGTTCCCTTAGAATAACAATTGTGCCTATATCCTCCCATCTCTGCCTTCCATGACACCATATTGAGAGCTTCAAATCAGTGATTAGGGGTATTTACAGCACATAAATCAGCAAATGCTACAAAGCAGTGTTCTGCCCACCCCCCCCCCCCAAACCAGCTGACTGTTAAATATTTACCAGCATATGTACTACTGTGAACCTGACACTAATGATCTCTGTTTCACCTAAGTTATATGATGCTAGACAATACAGTAAGGGGAAATGATTCAGTATATCATTTATTGAAATCATATAGTTGAATTATTGTGTGCAGTTAACTTCCTTTGTAGCAAAAGACGCTAGGAGAAAAATGCTGATTTTTTTACACTTTTTGTATTCATTACTGCACTCAACAATTTGAGCATATTTTCTTAAAATAGTCTAATTAATGAGTAAAAAGGGAGAGCCATTAAATTTAGATTGCTTTTAAGTACATAATGAAAGCATCATCCAGATCCAAGGTGAAAATGAGGTCAAATGAAGAATTTTGATTGGATGTTTATTTAACAAATCTTAATTGAACACAAATGAATAAAAATATACACTATGCTCTCTGCTTCTTAGTAAAACCTACTGAACATGAATGAAAAAATAGTGCTGTATTTATAATAACTAATGATGTTTTATAAAGCCTTGACAAAGTAGACGCACTAAAAATATTTGCTGAAAATAGGTGCGAGTGAGACAACTGTAAAAGATCATAAATATATATATATATATATGAGGATACTGCATTTAGATATCCTTGCAGGTATCTCTAATTTCTCACTTTACCTTAAAATAACTGAAAATGGAAATTGTGGAAGGTACACAATTTTAAAAAAAGAAAAGTGAAAGGATCTGTCCTCATAATAGGGATGAGAAGCTTGGCACTACACCAAAATTTTACAGAAAAAAATATTTTTATATAATTACTTCTAAACTACCTGAAAGCTTCTAATCCAAATGAATAATAGTTCCGGACCTTACCCCCTCATTCCCAGACACAAGAGACAATGGTTTTTCATTCTATACAATTTCATTTGTAGTTCCTTTTGGTTATCTTCAAGCATTTAAAAAAAATTTATCTGCCATTATAGTATATACAGAGGGTGCCAAAAACATGTATACACATTTAATAAAGGAAAAAGCTGTATTAAAATTGTAATACTCAATATATACCAATAACAAAAGGTGAATACAAGTCATGTTTATGCATTTTTTTGGGTGCATTTTTTGGCACCCCCGATATATTTATTTTGTTAATTGTTTTTTTTAGTAAGAATTTTTTGGGGGATGCAGTTTTAGATTTATAGATTGATAGGAAGGTATAAAGATTTCCCGTTTATCCCCCACCTGGTGGACACTAGCATAACTTCCCCATTATCCACATCCCCACCAGAGTGAAATATTTGTTACAACTGATGAACCTACATTCATCATAATCACCCATAGACCATAGTTTACATTACACTTACCCCTGATGTTTAAATTCTATGGGTCTGTACAAATATATAATCCATCATTATTTTATCTTACAGAAAATTTTCATTGCCCTATAATTCTCGATTCTCTGTCTACTCATCCCTCCCTACCACAACCCCTATCAACTATTGTTTTTTGTTGTTGTTTGTTTGTTTGTTTGTTTAACTGTATTCATAACTTTGCCTTTTTTTTGGCCCATGTCCTATAGTTGGAATTATACAGCCTTTTCAGATTGGCATCTTTCAATTAGTAATTTAATTCATCCATCCATTGGAATGTTGCTTCCAAATTTCAGCAATTAGAACAAAGCTGCTATAAAGAACAAAGGTGCTATAAACATCTGTGTGCAGGTTTTTGTGTGGATATAAATTTTCACCTCCTTGGGAAAAATACTTAGGATTGTAGTTGCTGGATCAGACAGTAAGAGAGTGTTTAATTTTGTAAGAAATTGCAAAATTGTTTTGCACAATGGCTGTACCGTTTTATGTTCCCACTATTAATGAATGAAAGTCCCTATTGCTCAACAAGAATTTAGCTTGTCAATGTTCCAGATTTTAGCCATTCTAATAGACTTGTAATAGTATTTCATCGTTGTTTTTATTTTTATTTCCCTAATGACCTATGATGTGGAGCATCTTTTCATATGCTTACTTGCCATTTGTATATCTTCTTTGATGAGATGTCTGTTTATGGTTTTTGGTCCCCTTTTTAATAGGATTGTTTGTACTCTTAGTTTTGAACTTAATTTTTTGAGTAATAGCCCTTTCTTACATGTGACTTCTGTAAATATTTTCTCTGTCTGTGGCTTCTCATTCTCCTGACATTGTTTTTCACAGAGCAGAAGTTTGAAATTTTAACGAAGTTCATCTCATCAGTTATTACTTTCATGGACCAGGCCTTTTGTTCACCACCATATTCAACATCACTTAGGTTTTCTCCTATGTTATTTTCTAGAAGTTTTATAATTTTGCATTTTAAATTTAAATTTATGATCCACTTTGAGTTTCTTTTTGTAAAGGGTATAAGATGTGTGTCTAGATTCATTTTTTTTAAAAATGTGGATTTTCAGTGGCTTAACAACCATTTTTTGAAAGTCTGTGTTTGTTCCATTATATTGTCAAAGATCAGTTGACTTTATGTATGTGGGGCTATTTGTGGTCTCTCTATGATATTCCATTGATCTATTTGTCTAATCTTTTACCAATACCAGTACTGTCTTTATTACTGCAGTACTCTATGAAATCTTAAAGTTGGGTAGTGTCAGTCTTCCAACTATGAATTTCTCGCACATTATGAATTTCAGTAATGTGTTAGCTATTCAGGGTCTTTCTGCCTCTCTGTTATAAACTTTGGAATCATTTTGTCGATTTCCATAAAATAACAACATCAAAGAAGAAAAGTATTTGCATATCTACCTTGTGATATTATAATTAATATATATGCATAAAATAATGTATAATTATATGGCATTGGATATTAAAGATGGAGACATGACTATATCTTTAATAGAGGTAATTAAGCCTCCGTTATACATGACTCATACAATCCCAAATCCATTTTTCACTATTTACTTATCAGTCATAGCTACTTTTTTTTTTTTTTAAGTGTCTATGTGCCTAGCTTATCAGCTACATTTCCCAAACTTTCTTGCAGTAAGAATTATTCTAGTGACACAATTCTAGCACTGAACAAATGCATAGGTTTTCTGGAGCTGACTGGGCAAGTTTTGCTTTTTTACCAATTTTTGTTTGTTGCATTCTTTTTCTTCCTGGGTAGCATTCAAAAAAGGAAGGAAATGTTGAAGTGTCTTTGTAAATATTTCACATTCATGAGACTACTTACTAAAGGTAGTGTAGCTGAAAGATAGAATGGGACAGGGCCATTGAAGACACAGAGGAATCAGTGCACCAGGCTTGGGTCACCTACTTTCAGACATAGGAAGTGAAAAAAAAAATAAAATAAATAAAAAAATTTAAAAATCTACTTTTGATTAAACCATTCTAGTCAGGTGTTTGTTACACATGTAGTTGAATATGTGATTCTAAAGATTTAAAATACTCTAAATTGAATTTACTCACTTTAGAAAATTTTCAAAATACTTTGGAGACACACTCAGGGTGGGGACTATAATCTTGTAGATTTTATTAGAAACCAAAAAATGTAATTAATACAAAGCAGAGTGTGTGTGTATATATATATATATGTACATATATATACATATATATATACACACACATATATACATATATATGTATATGCATATATACACATATGTATGCATACATATACATATATATGTATATTTTATGTTTAATGTGAGAAAAAAATAAAACTAATTTCAAAAGTCCTTCTTAAGTAAAAGATGAAACTTAAATCTTGCCAAATCAAATTAGAAGCATCTCCATTGTGAAGTGGTTGTATGATTCCCTAATAAATAGGAAATGATGCCTGACTGGGCACAACTGTTATCTTTTCCAAATGCTTGCTTAGGTCTCCCGAGATTCTGATGTTTCCAATCTATAAAATATATTTTTCTATTTTGGTAATTTAGAAAAAATATATAAGCTAGTTAATAGTCAAAATAATTCTGTAATGACATTATGTAGATTATTGTGTACTTTTAAATTAAAAAATACATGTATATAAATGCATACATATATCTATCTATATCTATCTATCTATCTATCTATAAATGTTTGTTTATATGCATAAATATTTACATGCATTATTGGTGATGTTTCAAAATAAATTCCTTCCCTTGAAGATTTGATAACTTTCTAGCCACACACAAAGATTCTGTATTTTATTCCTACTTTCTTTCCTTCATCATGTTTAAATGCCTAATTTCTTTCTCAGGATCCACTCATCTCTTCATCAGTTTATTACAGCAACTCTGAGATTTTCCTGTCTTGTGCCCAAGTGTGTAAGTGTAAGAAAATTTATCCCTGCATTCATGCAGTAGATTAATCTCTATTTAGATAAATTTCTTCCATGCTCTGTGCTTTCACTACACTTTCTTGTTGCCTAGATACTTCCTTACGGTAAGCAGAACTCATATACCTTTCTGTATTTCCCACCCTCTAAATAAGAATGGACTGTACATTTTTTTTCCAAAGCGAATTATTGATTTTAAACAAAAGAAAAAATTGCATTGGAAACAAAAATAGATGTTGAGCTGGAAAATCACCTTTTTCCTGGTAAAAGGGTTATTCTGTAAAAGTGCACATCACACTCTTTTGCTTATCCTTCGGCTTCAAACAGAATTTTTTAGTTTTCTATTGCTGCAATAACAAATGACTACAAATTTAGCAGTAGAATGCGACATCCATTTATCATCTCACAGTTCTGTAGGTCAGAATCCCAGTAAGCATGGCACACTGTGTCCAACGCTTAGAGTTTCATCAGGCTGCAGTCATGGGGTCAGCAAGACTGTTCCTTTCACGAGCCTTTGGGTTCACTTCCAACATCATGCAGGTTGTTGGCTGAGTTCAGTTTCTTCCTATGTTTATAGGCCTGAGGTCCCCATTCTCATGCCCGCTGTCAGCTAGAATGCAGTCTTTTCTTGTAGACGCTGTCACCTTGCTTCTGGAGCTTTCCGTAAAGCCTCTATCCAGGAACAGCTGGTCAGGTCTCTCTACTTCCAGTCCATCTTCCTTCTCCTTTTGCTACACCTCAGGCTTCCAGCCAAAGGAAACCTTCTGCTTCTAAAGGCTCATGTGATTAGATTGAGATCACTCAGCTAATTCAGGATGATCTCCTTTTGTGAAGGTCCAGAATCTTAATTGCACCTGCAAAATCCCTTTTAAAGTATAATGTAACTTATTCACAGGATCCCCGAGTTAGAACCTGGGCATTTTGGAGGTCCATTAGTCAGCCTCTCACAGCCACCCACCAGGTCCCTGGGAAAAAAAGTCTCTGTGGAATGCTAACATTTGATTATTTTACTTTTCAAATTAGGGGGAAAAAATCATATATTCACACACACACACACACACACACACACACACACACACACACACACACACACACTCTTTCCTCTCATTATCCCTGACTCAAGGTGTTACTTCTCATAATAATAAACACATATCATGTTTTGCTCTGTTTTCCTCTAGGTTTAAATGTTAAAAAGAGTTTTGCGTAAGTATGTGTTTATTTGTTTTTAAGCACAGGAGATTTTGAAATAAGATAGCAAGCATGACTTAGAAATTTGATGACCATGGCTGTTTTTCTTTACCATTTTACCTTAAAAATTGGCACTTTCATTTAATATACTTAAGCCAAAGACCACTAGAAACACACTTGTAGTTCAACAAATTGGATTTATCACTTGTTGCAGAGAGTGAGAACACACACTATGGTGAAACATGGGTGTCTGGGTAAGAAGGTGTTAGAAAGGATCCATTACAGGATTTTGGGCTTTGGTTGGTTAAGTTGAGAGAGGATGGAAGGAAGCAAGTGCTGGAGGCACTTCTATGATTGTCTATCTCAATAAAATTTATCTACAGAAAGTAGAGACTAACACAAGGATTAAGCTGTAATTAGTTAAGAAATATCTATTTATTTTGCTCAGAAAGTGGGGAAGGTGATTTGTATTTGTTTTTTTTTGTTTGTTTCTTGATAACTTGGTTTTTGTCTGTGCTTTGACCAAACTATGATGTGGCCTCTATTTGTCTCATTTTATCATGGTCTCCGAGTAACCCTGTCCCATGTTGGTGAGGTCATTTATATCTAATAGGAAAATAAAACGGCCTAGATGTGAATGGCAGGCCATCTTTTGAATGTTATAGCTGCTCTTTGCTTTCTTAAGTTTAATACAGTGAATGTGTGCTCTTTGTGTTTAGAGCAGTTTGACAAGCTAGGAAGAGTGGTTCATTTAGTTGTGTAAAATTTCCAGGCTGAAGGATTATATCGACCTATATAACCTGTTCAACCAGTATCAAGTGGAGAGTCTAATTTCATTTGAAAATTATTTAAAGGTAGTGCTGGTGTTGTCCAATCAACCCAATGTTTGCTGAAGAAAGTACTTTGTATGAATAATTCCTATAAATCATTCAAGGACATATTATCCAAAGTCTCAATTGCAAAACCGCTGAGTATTTAATCTGTTTTTTTTGTGCTCTCTTTCTCAACAATCACTACACTATTCATCAAGAATACATTGGTATTTGGCATCTTCCAATCACTTATCCAAATATGTGTCTTAAAATATTAACAGATAGATGTGGGTAGAAGAGAAACATGGGAAGCAATAGTTTATAATAACTTCAATAAATTGAGAACACTTTTCTTCCTTGTAAGTGATATTCTATCTGAAACATAAAGAAAATTCTATGTGAATGCCAGAATCTCCTTTAAATGGCAACTGGAATAGTATATTATCTCTTGCCATCAAGAAAATACTCCTTATTATAATTATTTTAATTATCTAAAGCAAAGTTTTATCAGGTTTAGTGAGTACCTATTTTATGTTAGAGAGGATGCCAAAGCAAATAGGAGATTTAAAAAATTATCTGAGGCTTGAACTCAAAGAGTTCACAATTCTTTAATGAAATAACCATCTCATGAAGTAATTAAATGCAAAATAATAGTCAAAATATACTTCAGGAAATGACACATTTTTTTATTGGGGTCCATTTGGTACAAAATTACTTTTAATATAATAACTGGATCAAAACAGTCAGGGTAGACATCACTTACAATTCCTTTGTTGTTGTTATTGTTGGAGTACTCAAAGATTCAAGGTGACCCTTAGGGAGGATGGGAGTGAAATTGTGTTCCTGGCTCTCATTAGCAATGAATTTTAGTACACTTGGGCCTGTAAATAAGGAAGTAAACCTTAAGTTCCTGAAAGTGAAACATGCAATGTTTAAATATTAATTCTATAATTAAGATAAATTACAGTGTCTTTCCCTTTTGATTAACATTCTCTGGTGTGTCAAAAGCCTAAGCCAAAAAGGAAATGGGGTATAAAATCTCTCTAAAAAGATGCGTCATTGACTGTGAGCCAATAGTAAGACCAAAGGTGATAAAGGACTGCTAATGTGAGTATGTCAAGCAGTAAAACAGATGTTTAACCTTGATCAGGGAACCTATGAATGTTTTCAAATTCTCCCTGACAATTCCTTTCCTTTCTATTTGTCCAAAAGAGAGATACCATAATTTCCACATGCAATATCAATAATAGAAAACAAATTTAACAATCGTTAGTCTCATTCTCTATTCTTTCCCTTTGAATGAAATTATGATCTTGGAAATACTATATGTACCATTTTTTTAAACAAAACTGAAAGCAAATTTTACTTAAATTTCATCAAAATAATGTTTGTCCTCGTCAAACATTCTAGAATCTAAAGAATCTGGGGCTAGTGCAAAACCATAAACAATTTCCAACACAGCTAAAATAATTTTGCTGCAGTTTCTAATCAGTAAGTACTGAAAGCAACCGTTCTGATACATGCATCTCCTTCCTATTTTGCCAATGACAAAACTATTTAATATACATTAGCATATGAATAACAAATCAGAGATGTTAAGTCCATTTTTTATTCAAATTTTTAGGATTTTTTTTTTTTAAGTTTAATTATCAACCAAAAGCAGCCATCAACAAGAAACAGAAGCTTGATATGAACAGTGGTTGAGATCTGAGACGAACGTGGCAACATTAGTAACTTTGGTGTTCCCAAGAGCTATGTAAGAGTACTGGTGTCCGGTAGATTTAAGAGTAAATTTAGGAATGATTGAGAAGGCTTGTTTTGACGAAAGACTGAAAACTCTAGGTTACTTACACAGGCAGTAGCCAATATGTTATCAACAATTGATTATATACTTACTGAGTGAGGTTGCTGTTTAGCTATCAGAACACTGAAAAGTTTGAATTTCCTATTACAAAGAAATCAGTCTTCTCACTCCAGGCTAATTTAACATACCTAGGCAGTTAAATTTAGTGTTTATTTTTCAAATCCACGTTTCCTCGTAAGTTTTTTTTTTTTTTTCTCTCAACTTTGGAACGGAAAGTAGAACAAAACATAAATGTCACCAACATAAGTTATTTATTTGCCAATGTGCTTTCTTTAGGTTTTACCTCAGATTCATTTCAGTTGGTGTTTTCCAAGTATCCAGGAGCGAGTAATGATTACTTTGGAAATCAATTTCCTTGCAGATTAAAAGTTCTAGAGGAAAAGATGTTACTTAAATGTCACCTGAAACTCTTCTAGCTGTCTAGAACGCATGAAAGGATCCAGACTAACAGACCCTCATAGACAGAAAGGCATACCAAACACTTGGATCCTTAATCTTTGAATTAGAAAACCCTGGAATGACCCTGACTTAGAATTTCTTATGTGAGCTGTTACAGTTTACTTATTTATAAAATATTTTTAGTAGATTCTGGGTATTTGTAGCTGGCATCATCCTAACTTACCTTCTCCTTCTTCATTATTATTATTTATTTATCTCTGACAAACTTTAGAAAATATTGGTTATATTGTACATGTGAATGTGTACCTTTTTTTTTTTTTTTGAGAAATAAACTAATGAACAGAGAAGAGAAAAATGTATAGAATTCAAAATTGTCAGGAAATTCTTTAGGTAGCACATGAGACCAAGGGTTGATAGACAAGAATGTAGAGAGAAAATGAAGGAATGAAAAAGCTGTATGTCTGACTGAAAAGCCTGATTTGACAGCTCATCTTAGTATATTTCAAATATATCTATTACTTATATGTCAATGTGGCCTGTGTTTGTGTACTGAAAGAATTATCCCTTATCTGTATTACTCTGGGCTGGTATTTTAGAGCTTTTGAAAAGCAGAATATTGTTTATCCCATAGTGTGTATAATATTTATTGTGTTATACATTCTAGTCTGGATTTTCATACTACTATTGATGCTTCATTTGGTACAAACCAATATTTATTATTGAAAGAAATACAGTGCTAGGCATACTTTGTGAACACAGATATAAAACTCCATTTTTACCTTATGGAAAAATTCCTGGTAGTCATGAGAAAACTAGAGAAGAAAGCAACAAGACTTGTTTTTCTAATGTTTTCAGTGAGGCTTTCAAAGAATAACATTTTGGTTAACTTTTAAAATCTGAGAAAAAAGTAACATACGATTTTGAGCTACACTCAAATTTCAAATATCAAAATTTAGGATGTATTTTTACCTATTGTTTGTCCACTATATCTCAGCTTGTATACATTCATTTTATTTAGCATAGCACTATCTTTCTTAATAAATACATTAAATTAATGTATTCACAATCAACACTTTCTAAATTTAGTTGATATTTGCTTGCATAAGCATTTTTTTGTGTGTCCTCGACAGGTCCATAAATTTAAATACATTAGATTACATAAAAGGTAAAAACAATTAGCAAATTTTCTACACGTTGTCAACTAATTTTTTGTTTTTTTGAGCTTTCATCATTGTTGGGGAGCTTCCTTATATTAATGATTTAACTTCCAAAATTTGAGCTGTATTTTATTTGTGTCACAAAAAAAAGTAATATATGGCTTGAATTGTTGAGTGTCATAAATGTTATTAAATCAGATTTTAATTGCAAGACATTGCCTTTTTATTTAAAACTGTCTTCTAAAAACTATCTAATATTTAAAAATTTCAATATTTTGTTGTATTTGTATGTGAACACTGACAGTAATATTATTAATTCCAATCTGCTAATAACAAATGCCTATTTAGTGCAAATCAGTACAGTTGAAAGTATAGATACAATCTCGAGGTTAAAATAAATTACATTATTCTTTCTTAAATTTATTGGGGTAACATCGGTTAATAACATTACATAACTTTCAGTTGTACAAGTTATAATATACCATCACTATACTCCATTGTGTGCTCACCACCGAAAGCTTTGTTTCCTTCCATCACCATATATTTGACCCACTTTACCCTCTTCATTCTTCCTCGACCCCCTTCCTTTCTGATAACCACCATTCTGTTGTCTGTATCTATGAGTTTGTTTTGTTTTTTGCTTTTTCTTTTATATCACACATATGAGTAAAAAATTACATTATTTTTATGATTTACTTATGATATGATTAATAAAACTTAGAAGACATTAGTTTTATATTTGAATATTACTATATCAGTGTTAATTACTATATCAGTTAAGTATTATTAAAGAACTTTGATTTATTAATCTCTGTAGTTATACTTGTAAATGTTCCTTTTATATCTTTTTCTATATGTCATAGTATACTCAGTTCCTACACTTTTTTCTAATGTGTTATTTTAATTGTTACAGGTAGGTTTAGATTTATTTTGAAGAAACACAATTCCATACCAATACTATAAATCTATAAAGTATTGATTATTTTACTAGCACAATGAATCATGATAAAATGCAGCTTAAGGTATTTAAGGACATATATTTTTTAGGCCACACAATTGAGTGTTTTAATGAAAAATCATCATATATATATATATATATACATATATATATACATATATATAAGGGATTATAGTAATGTGTGTATTGTCATGAGAGAATAAGATTTAAAATAATATTGAAAGTACTACATATGAAAAATTATATGATTATGCAAAACAGTGCAATTTTCTATTTGCTCTGAACTGTTAGATTAACTCATTAAGCTGTTCACTTTACTTTTAATATTAATATTATATAATGTTCTTATTTCTGGTATTTTGCTAATATTCTGCAATTTTTTCTTTTTTTTTTTAAATTTTTTTGTGATTTTTAAAATATTTTTTTTTTATTGGGGAATGTTGAGGAGCAGTGTGTTTTTCCAGGGCCCATCATCTCCAAGTCCAGTCACCATTTTCAATCTTTAGTTGCAGGGGGTGCAGCCCACCATCCCATGCAGGAATTGAACCAGCAACCTTGTTGTTACAAGCTCGTGCTCTAACCAACTGAGCCATCCAGCCGCCCCCGGCAACTATTTCTTCATTGTTGATATTGATGGTCTTAGTTCAAACATTTTAACATGATTGATAATTCAGGCATTGAATAATCTCCTCTTTCAGAAATTATGCAACTAATGATCTTGGGCAGGTATAAATATCACTTGCACAAGAATTCCTATGATTTACACCAGAAGTGGAATTTTTGTGGTTTAGGCTGTATGCATATTTCTAAATACTGAGAAAAAATGAATTATTGTGTTATTTCTCTTTACATTCTCAGATTATAAGTTTTATTTCTCAAAAAAGATATTTCAAAATTGCAGAGAATTTGTGGATAATTTCAACTATACATGCAAAAACTCTAGATAAATATTTATAAATTGAATCCCTTTGATCTTGCATGCTCGCTTTATACTGAAGCAAAGTTGGGACTGAGGTAAACTACATGGGGCATTGTTTACTTCCTTTATAAGATGACAGATGTTGCTCATCTGAATTCTGGCACTCAGTGTTACTATGGTGAAATAGGACTAATAAGTCAGTAGGGCGCTAATAACACCCCTTTGCTATTTGTAGGTAACCTGATTTTTGTACCTATTTGCTTATATGTGTCTTTACTATTAAAGTTGAATAATTAATAAGTTTATTTTAATATTGTTTTTCCCATAACAGCTCAGGTAGAAGATACCCTTTGTTTTGTAATGTCCATATTAAAAAAAAATGTTTTCTCTAATTTTCATATATTTTCCCCAGTATTTTCTATTCTCATGTAGCATCATTATTTTTGTGCACATTGGAATTTCTTTGTCTTCTAATTCTACAATTTAATTTTTATTTATAATTATATCTATTGTCCTTTCCCTAGCTTTTGGCATGTCTTCTGCTGATATTTCAAATTTTCTCAGGTGTTTGTTTGCTTTTTTATTTCTTTTATTGTTATATTAATCTCTATATCCTTTTTACTCTTCTCTGTTATTTCTTTCATCGGTTCTGTCTGTCAATTCGGGTTTCAAATCTGTTTTTTAGAAAAATGTCTCATCAGTGAGTCGTTACTGTTACCTTTTACTTTGTTTTACTCAATAATATCATGCTGTCCATAATTTTGTTGAGTTATTGATTAGAATGATGTATTTCTTTGAATACCTTCTCTGACATAAGGGTTTTTTTTAACTTTTTTATATCATATGCAATCATATCTTGAAGAATATCACTTATATTTAAATATAGTCAGCAATTTACTGATAAGTGTTTGAAGAAAAATAAAGAAGAGAGAAAAAATTGAGAAGTACTGAGAAGTGACCTCATAACTCGTTTGCTGTTTCAAACCCTCTCCCATCAAATCTCTTCCTTTCTTAGCAATAACGCCTTTCAGAAGTTGGTTTTTCAAAGGTTGATGATGCACAAAGTAAAGCCATGAAAATCACACAGTCCCTTTGTGTTCCCTGGATGTCTCTGCTTGCCTTCCATTTTTCTAAGCATCTGGCTAGGTTGCTAAATTGAAAATAGAAATTGCATTTAAGCATGGTGTTGTGTTGCACCATTTTCTCTTCTCTATAGAGAAATGTCTAACTTCATGATTTGATCAAGATACTAAGATATACTACGTTAATGAAATTTTTGATCGGCTTTTCATGAGAAATAATGATTTCTAGAAAATTGTGCATTTAATTCTAAGTTACATTAGTTTTTCAGTTTGTTTTGTTTTTACACATTTTTTTCCACTTAATGCGACTATCACAGGATTTGGAAAGAATGCTCTATAGCTTAGTTTCTTTAGCTGTTTGTTTTATGGGACATTTTCCTTTAAATATTGATTGGGTTTTTTGCCACCTTTTTGTGCGTTTCAAGGAAGACAGATAAAGTAGAAATTACTTTAGGCAACTATATTTCACAGATTTTCCAAATACCAACTTTGAGAATGCTTCTTTCCTAATACCTTCACAGTAAGAGAGCAGCTTATAATAATAAATGAGAAGAATACTTCTCATCATCACAAACTATATAAGTTACTGTTGCTTGCCCCTACTTCCATACAACCACAATGCTAGACAGGTCCTAATTACTGTTACTCCAACAGAGTAGCAAAACACATCTCGGTGTCTCATACTTGGCATGTGAGCTTTACATAGCTGAACAGTATGAATCAGGAAACATACTTGTGACATTCTGGGTGCAGGTTGTCTACACATCTTCACACCATTATTTAAAAACAAACTTAACATCTCTGACTACTTTGGCATGTCTACCCTCTTTACCCTTCCTCTTTATTTTCTAAATATCTTAGTGCTCCATATTATTTTATAATCTGCATCTAAGTTCAGAAGCTATCACATCAAATATGATGAGCCCAATACCCTTGTCACATTGTCCATACAACATATTTCTCTAGAAAAACCCCAACCCTGAATAAAAATACTCATATGTGGAAGCCAGGTCCACTTTTATGGAGGACAACTGACTATGCAGATTGGCTCTATTTTAAATCCATAATCTTCAAATTCCAGCCAACCCTCCACAATGCCCCAGGTTCATCTTTGTTTTGCTGATCCCTCCTTTCCTCCCTTCCTTCCTTCCTTCCTTCCTTCCTTCCTTCCTTCCTTCCTTCCTTCCTTCCTTCCTTCTTTCCTTCCCTCCTACTTACCTTCCTTCCTTCTTTTCCTTCCTTCCTTCCTTCCTTCCTTCCTTCCTTCCTTCCTTCCTTCTTTCCTTCCCTCCTACTTACCTTCCTTCCTTCTTTTCCTTCCTTCCTTCCTTCCTTCCTTCCTTCCTTCCTTCCTTCCTTCCTTCTTTCCTTCCCTCCTACTTACCTTCCTTCCTTCTTTTCCTTCCTTCCTTCCTTCCTTCCTTCCTTCCTTCCTTCCTTCCTTCCTTCCTTCTTTCCTTCCTTCCCTCCTTTTTTCCTTCCACTTCTTCTCTCCTTGCTCTCCCTCCGTTCTCTCTCCCTTTCCTCTCCATCCCTCTTTCCCTCCCTCGGTCCCTCCCTCCCTTCACTATGATCGTTTCAGAACATCTATATTCACCTAAAAATCCATTCTAAGGAAATAATTTAATTTTCTAATTCAAAAAGGAACTGTAAGCAATATAAGCAGTAACAGAAATACCTTCAGATTCTACCTCTGAATCAAGAAACTTAGTTGCTCCAGCACATTCATCCCTCTTTTCTTTATTACAACATATAATACCATTACTTGCTTCTTTGGTTTAATTTTCCACCTAGGTTCTGATTACTGTCTTTGCTTCCTTCTCAAAGACCTCAGTTTGTTAATTATTTCTTGTTATCACTGAATCTTCAATTTCAGGCTCTCTCATTCTCATAAGCTTTTAACCATGCTTCTATATATCACCAAAACCAAAAAAAACAAAATTAAGAAAACTCCTGAGCTACAGAGATACTGACACTTTCTTAGGAGAACTCTGCATTTATGTGTATCATAAAAAGGTTCAGATCTGTATTTGTAAAACAGAAATAGTTAATAATTTGGACATCTAGTCCTATCCTGCTTCTCCTCTTGTGTTTTCTCTTTTAATGGAAGTTACCAACATCTACCAGATGACTAAGAGATAAAGTGTGGTGTGATATGATATATGATATTTATGTATAGTATCAAATAATATATAAGTACACTGTTTTGGAATTAAAAAGGTGATTTTTACCTTAAAGATAAATTCATTATCAAAATAGGAAAATAATAAAATAAATCACCGTGCTATTTATAAAGATGCACATTTGCACATAAGTCCTTTTACAATTAAACGTTTTATAAACAATTCATAAATTCACAAAACAATTCATAAATTCATTTTAAAATGCTCAAGGCACTTTTCCCTTGCAGTAGTGTGTGCATATCTAATTTTAAAATATTATATGTACTATATTTAAAATTTTGTAATATATGCTATTTTATATATAATTTTAATGTACTGGTTTATTTGGTTATTTTTTAATATTGTAAAATGTAAAAAATTGGCAAGAGAAAGCTAACAAAAAGTAAAAGAAGTCAGAATGCAAGTTATAACAGAGATAAATATATCAATTTATAAAAAGTTCCAAGTACAACTGTTGTAACAGTATGAAAAATAAGTTTTATAAATCTACCTTGTAGTATGTGAGCCAAAATGTTTTTTATAAAAATATGTTCACGGAGGAGAAGCATAACTTTATTTAGGGGCTGATTATTTTTTAAACAGTACACTTTAAATAATTTTCCCTTACCATTATCATTCTCCCAATTTTAAGATACTAGTGTTGTAATTGAAACTATGTTAACAAATTGATCAGTATGCAAATTGAAAGGATTTTATAGAGTATGGGGAGCATTATGGCTGTTTTCTATGCACTAAATAACTTTAATGAATCGACTAAAATTTTAAGATCTGTTAGCTTGCAATTGTGTGAGTGATCAATTAAAAAATCAACTCAAATTTGATATAGTCAATACTGACAACGTCAATTTCAAACAGCTGCTGAGTTGCTGAAGAGATAAACAAATTAATGTGATGTGCAAATGCAAAGCAATACATTATTTCCAAAAGGCCTTTGAAATAAATGTTTGGAGCCGGATATATTTTCAAAATTAAAGATGTAACAAAGAAACTTACAAATAGCATAGGGAAAAAAATTGAATTTTGCCCTTCGTCTGTAGACAATTCACAGGTCTGTGTTTTTTTGGTTATTGATTTGCTTGAATATTGGGGATAAAACATTTTATTACTGTCAGGCATTCATGTTGCATTTCCAAACAAATTTAAAATCTTTGACTTCTGGAAGAGATGTGGATAAGAATTTCGTCAGTCAGTAAGTTGAAGTCCAGGAAACATTATTGAATGATTTTGTATGCACAGGCTATAAAAATGAATTAAACCCAATCTTGACTTGAATAATCTAGTGAATGAAAACAGATATTGTCGATAATTGCTATACAATAATAAGTGATGGGTTTCACATAGAAATTGGATTGAAGGAGGGAAACTGCTGTTTTTCAGAAGAAAATGAGAAAAATGCATTTCAGGAAAATTCAAAAACAGGTCAGAAGGTACATAAGCATGATTGAATATGGCATATTTGGGAAATATTGAGTTGTTAAAGGTGGCCAGGAAGTAGGATGTGGTCATTCTGGTGGATTAAATGCTGAAGTAGCTGAGACTACTCCTTCAATCTATAGGAAATCACAAGGCAGGGTGCATATAGAATCAGGGGAGTGAAACATGATTCAGCTCGTGTTTTAGTTTGTTTCAGGATGATAATAGTGAAGACGATGAATTGGAGAGGACGAGTATATATCTATATCTATAGCTATATCTATGTCTATGTCTATATCTCTATCTCTATATCTATGTCTATATCTATCATCTATTTGTCTGTCTATCTATCTATCTATGTATCTATGTATCTATGTATATATATATATAGAGAGAGAGATTATTATGACTAGACAAGACAAACAATCCTGAGAATTTTCACTAAGACAGCCATTTGAAATGGAGAGAAGGGATGTTTAGCAAATATTAAAAGTTATTTTTTTCTTGTTATCACTATTCTTGCTTTATATTTTTGAGTGCTCCACTTTACCCATACCTAATGTAGACGGAAACAAACTTTAATGAGGTATATTTTCAAAATTATAAATAATAAAGGCCCTTTGAAATCAAATGTCTTTTATATCAATCATTGAGTCACCTGTGTCATTGGTTTAAATGATTTGTGTACATAATTTTGATTTGCCCGAATTCTATGTAAATATTTTATATGAAAGTAAATATCCCACAGACATCAGTGACCTTTACCTGGTGTGCTTTCTCTGGCCATCAGGAGTGAATAAGGAGATTGTTGCTCTGGAGATCAGCTATCTCTTAGAGCAAAGGGAGGCTGACTAGGGGGCCTTACAGTATTAAGATGTCAACTGAGTTTGTAGCATGTTACTGAATCCTCACCAAAGCATGAACCTCATCTCCAACTTACTGTCAGTCAAGTTAAACACATTTCTATGAGACGAATTACTCATGATACACAATTCCTATGATACCAATTTCTGATTTTTTCCTTATTACAACATCACTAGAGCTAAGTGAGTAGTTTCTATTCTAACCATCTGATACTTCTGTTCTTTATTTATCCATAATCTGTTCATGGTGTTGTGAAATTCCCTGTCTCTCTGCTCTGGGGTGTCACTTCCTAGTACTAAAGCCTTCTTTGCTGTTAATTGGAAATACTCATGTTGGCTTTTGTCCTCGCATAAAAATTAGAGATCCAACCTTTGTTAAATGTTTCACTTTCTTGTTCTCTGCCATGTGTTTTCTTCTTAGTCAGCAACTACTTGCACTTCCTTTTCTCCCTGATTTCGTGGGGGTCGATTCTCTTTAGACCCAGTCTGGGGCTGCCGTTCTCGTATGTGCCTTCAGGGTCCTGGCTTCTCTTAGACCAGTGAGGACGACTGTGTATCCTTGGGCTTCCAATGGAGAATCAGGTTAAAATGATTTCACTGTTAGCTTAACGCATGAGATTCATTGGAAATCCCATGCAAGACTAAACCCTTTGTCCTGATCTACAGAATCTCTTGTGGCTTTCTTATTTAGCAGTTTACGTCTATTAGTGTTTTGTGGGATTTTTGCACACTGATGGTAAAGAAACACATGCAGCTGAAGAACAATGACGAAACAAGTTTAATTAATGTTGTAACCAATGATGTCAAGAAACCATACAAGAATAACATAAAATTGAACTGCGGTTGTTACAGAGTATTCAGACAATAGCTTTATATTACAATTGTTTTATATTACTAGGGACAAGCTAACGATATCTGAAAATAAGAAGACATTGAGATGCCAGTTGGATTTCTGTTTGGGATACATTATTCAAAGTGACAGCAATTATGTCTTGCTTTTACTTTCAATGTTTCTTTCCAAGATGTTCAAATATAAAGATCTATAATGGCTCATTAGTCACTATCTTGTTATTTTTTTCATCCTAATTATGTGCATATGTAACTCCTTTTGACACCATAAAGAAGAAGAAATATTTATCTTCCAAATCAATAAACTTTTGAAAATCATCCCAGCATTATGTTATAAACTTCACAACCATAGATGTTAAAAATGAAATTTTTCTGGATCTACATAATTTAAAAGATCGCAATACATTTTATATTAAAATAAGAAAACATATCACGAAAAATATTTATCACTTAACACTGTTAATATCTTTTAAATATGTAGACTTCTCTAGAGAAATACAAAATACATGTCATGTTTGATATACTTAAAGTGAAAAGGTCTGGAATTTTCCAAGATTAAAATCCTGGCTCATTTTAGAATCTGTCTCACAGTTACAGTTAATCACATATGAAAATTTCAAGTTACTTAAAAATAAGACTCTAGAACCTAACGTAGTATGCTTTTGATAATTTCTTCACTAGAACAGCTAAATACTACAATGATATACAGATCATAAAGCAAAACAAATCTAGAAAAATGTGTCTTTATTTTCTTACTGACGAAGACAACTAAAATAGTCGATCACTTGTGTCTAGATGGGGCCCCAAAAATATTTATGGATTATTTTAAAACTGTTTTGTGTACGGATGAGTATAGAAGAACTGTTATTGTTATACAAGACCTAAAGTCTCACTGTGTCCTTAGAAAAGAGAAGTACTATAAATGCAGTTTGTTTCCTTTTAAATGTGATGGAGGTGTTATCTAATGTTACGTTTGTCAAATTTTAGATCTAGATTCAGAGGATCATGAATTCAATGTAGTGGTTTGTGGCTCATATGTTTACATAAAATAAATTAGATTAAAAGTGGAGAAAGTGCTGACAGAGTGATTTCAAACATTAAAGATACGTATAGTTCATGGAATTTTAACATCAGTTTTATATATGCATTTTTACTATTGACTGAGTCAAAGCCAGTGTAGCATAATAGTTCATGTTTGGCACCCAGATGAATTTATCAATACATCCATCTGATGCAGGATTCCACACAATAGGCAATAGCAAATGTCTTCAATACCAACCCTGGATATGGTTTATATATTTTTTACATTTATATGCCAAATATATTTCTTACTGTTATTCATAATAAAAGTGTTAGAGCAGATCTATGACTGCAAATACATTTTTATGATAATGAAGGTGCCAATGGGATTTGTTAAATGTACTGCTGTAACAAATGGTAACAGCTAACAAGGTTAGGTTGAGCAAAATATATATATTTTAAATATACTGTTTTAAAAATCAGATTGGCACTTTGAACATCTAAATGGCATCTTCTGGAGAATATGTAAGAGTATTGCATTTTTCTATTAACTAGCAAGCTTTCTCTTCATTTTCTTCATCCAATTTGAGGTCAATCCAAAAATTTTATGGGAGCAGAATGTTTTCATTCTAGTAATATATAAGAAGTAAACTGTATAAATTATAAATAAATAAAAGTGAGTGACCAAGAGTTTTGTCATCTCTAGTGCTTCTGCATTCGAACGTACAACTACATAGTTATAAAACAGGTCAGAGTCCTCATTCAAAATACATCTATTGTAGAGAGAAATTAGGTATTGCCAGCTAGTGCATATGTTTGTGGATAAGTAGGAAACTGAAAAAATAATGTTCTTGCCAGCAGGAAAAGCAGCTCAATCTATCTTGCTGTGTTGTATTTATAGTGTTGTATAATTATCCTATGTCTTTCCCTCCCTGTAAGGAAGAAATTCTTGTAAATTCAACATTTATAATTCCATTTCCGCTTTTGGAATTCTTAGCCTCAGAACTACACTGATCTCAAAATTTTACCTTATATGTGTAAGTGAAGTCAATAGGACAATATATAAAATTAAGGGTATTATGTGTAAGTTTGTGAATCTTTATTTCTAGTAAAATTAGAATATATTTTAGGAAGGAATATCAATCAATTCTTAAATAAAGCAACACATTTATATTATAAGTCAAAATTGTTATTTATTGCCATGTTACCCCTCAAATATCTGGAAACCCTTTGGAAATGTAAAAGACTTCTCCTATATTATTTATCTTGTATTGTAAAATGAAATGGGCTCTTGCAGACCTGACAGTCCCCAAGGAAATATTATCCATTAGGTATTTACAGTTATTGGATTAAAACTTTGTAGTGTGCTATGTTCAATTAATAATAATACAGAGCAGGGTGAGCTATGAAATACATTGTGCTTTTTAAAAAGCTCTAATATGGGAAAAGACAAGCAGTTTGTCCTAATGAATGCATCTAATTGGTGCACTTTATTATAAAACACTGGAGCAGCATTTTTCAAGAGGCAGTTCTATTTGTAACTGGCTGTCTTCAGCATGTCAGGGTGTAATAAATGTGCTGCAGACTAGAACTGCTGATTAGCATTTCTGGGATCCCAGGAAGTTAGTAAAAGCTGTTTGTCATTAAAGAACGACCTTTTTTAGCAGCCTTCAGAAAGAGCTATAGTCCAGTGACCTATGGTAGTTATTCAGTGTAAATGACTTCAGAAAGATTTTTTTTTTGTCATGTATTTGGTGATATATGTGATCAAAAAAGAAGAAAAATATTAATGATAAAATGATGTTGCATTGCTGTAGTGTAATATTATTTCGGTTTTCCACATGAGTATGTTTGAAATGTGAATACAAAGAGTATCTTTACATTATTATTATCTGAAACACATAATATTACATTTTTTGTTTCATGTTTCTCAGCCACTCAGAGTCAGTAATGAATGTGAATCAGCCCCTGGTGAAAAGAAAAATGGATAAGATTAGATTTCGGTAGCATTGTTAGTGATGACAAGTAAGGCCAGACCCAAAGTCACTTATGAAATAGAGTTTGAGTGGCACACTAAGAGGAAAAACGTCTTCATTTCTTTCCTTATAGACCATATAATAAAATGCAAACTTAACACAAAATTTTTGAGACACTAGGTAGCTACACTATTTAGTCTTTAGAATGTTAAAAAAAGTCTTTAATAATCATTTTCAAGATGTAAAATGTGAGCACAGACATAAATCATATATTGACACATTAATTTTCAATGTTTTCAGCCTATTAGTATATTATTATTCTCAATCTTTACTATCAACTAAAAGTTGAGTCTCATAATTCATCTATTTCAATCCTCAATTTAAATTGAAAAATTAATATGCATTTATACGTTGAATCCTTGAGTTTTTAAGACTAAAGTAAACATGCAAATGTTTCTGTGTTAAGAAATGGAATTAATTACTCTAAATGCCACTCTTTTGAAATTAGAAACTATGGTAACTTGAACTGCAATGCATCTACTGTATGGACAGAAAAGATGAATTGAGTTCCTAATGAATAGTATTTTATAAGAAACTAAAAATAATCCTACATAGTAAAAAAAAAAAAAAAAAAAAGATTGAAGAAGCTTCCGGCTAATGTAAGGGACAGCACCTGGTTTGTTTGTTTGCTTGTTTTAAACATTCAAAGTCAACCTCATGTACAGTGGAATTTAGAAAGTCTTTGTGAACGGTTGCCCAGGGAAAATCACAGGTTCAGAGACGTCCTGAGAAGACTCTTTGCCTGCAAAGGATCCTCAGTGAGACTATCTATCAATTTCCCATCAGAAACTTGGAGAGCAAGAAGGCATGTTCATATGTTCGTAGGAGCATTATTCACAATAGCAAACAGTGGGAAACAATCCGTGCACAACAACAGATGAATGGATAAAGAAAACGTAGGCTAAACATATCATAGAAGAGTATTCAGCCATAAAAGGAAATGAAATTTTGATCTATGCTACGGCACAGATGGACATTAGAAGCATTATTCTCAGTGAGGTAAGTCAGACACAGAAGGGCAATTTTTTTTTCTACAGTAAGTTGGACATGGAAATATCATATAACCATAGATATATACACAAAATAGTTTAAATCAGGTGTTCAAATACTCAAAAACAAAAGTTCAGAGCGGCACTACTGACATTAGCCAAAAGGTTGAAACTCAATATCCCAACTGATGAACGAACTAGCAGATGTGGTATATCCATATAATGAAATTTTATTCAGATAACGTATTACAGAATTGCACACTGAAGTCCATGCAACCCCACCAACAACCGTCACCCCAATACACCTCAATCAATCCCCCCAAAAAAAAGAATGAAGTACTGATACTTGCCAGGAAGGAAATGGATGAATCTTGAAATCTAGGCAAAGAAAGAATCTAGCCACAAAAGGCCACATATTATGTTACACCATTTACATAACACAATGACACTAGGCAAATCCATACAGACTGAAAGCAGGGTCAGTGTTTGCCCAGGGCCTAGCCAAATGGAGAATAGGAAGTGATAGCTCAATGGCATGGGGTTTCCTTTCAGTGGTTTGGAATCAGATACATGGCACTAGATAGAGTTGATTGATGATTGCTCAATGCTCAGAGTATATTAGTGTCTGTAAATTGTACTTTATACGGGTTCAAATAGCAAATTTGGTTATGTGCTTTTTACCAAGAGATGTAACAATTGTTCCTAGTAGAGCCCCTCTGGTAGACAATAAATCCTCTAAAATTCTGACGGTCCTGCCTCCTAGACACTTTTGGCTACATTAGAAATCTTCAGTTATAAACACATTAACGACTGCACCACAAATGTTGGTACAAAGGGGAGAAGGGCCCATCTTAGAATAAAGAGTGGTTGTTGAATTTGTCTAATGGAGTATAATTTTTGTAGAGAGACCAAAAATTTTATAGAGGATTTTACAGATCTATTTAAATTTGAATTGAAAGGGACAGAGACATTACAATTGGGAAACAGGTCTCTGCAACACACTTGCCCAGGCCTACTCACTTAAAAGCATGGACTTTTCCATGTGGAAAGCAAGGATTGGTCAGTGGGCAGAACCAAGGGTTGTGGTCTCTCCCAGGGAGCAGGCCTGGCCTATAGTGAAGGACTTTCAGTCTGGATGAGGGTAACACTCAGATTGTTTCAGGCCTGCGGTGTTTCTCCCATTCTCTCCTCTTGGAATTTAGGGTCACCTGCAGCAATTCTATCTTTCCTCTGTTAACATTTTGTATTGGGTTGGTGTGTTTCTTTAATTCTCAGATTTTCGTATTTCTTTTTATTCCCCTTTTTTCTTTTCACTTACAATTCATTGGGGTGACAATTGTCAGCATGTCAGCCAAGCCACATAGACCTCAGGTACTAAACTCTGCAACACATCATCTATAAATCCCGTTGTGTGTTCCCCACCCAGAGTCAGTTCTTCTTCCATCACCATATATTGGATCCCCTTTACCCTCATCTCTCACCCCCCACCCCCCTTACCCTCTGGTAACCACTAAACTATTGTCTGCATCTATGAGTTTTTCTTTGTCACTTGTTTGTCTTGTCGTTTTGTTGTTTTGGTTTATATACCACATATCAGTGAAATCATATGGTTTTCATATGATTTCATATGGTTTTCGTATGGTTTCATATGGTTTTCACAGAAGGGCAAATGTTGTATGATTTCATTTATAAGAGGTATTTATAACTGACAAAAATATAGGTTGTCAGGGGCTGGGAGAGAGGAGAACGGCAAGTAAGGTTTAATGGGCACAGAGTTGTGGACGATGACGCAAATGTTTTAAGGGTTAGATAATGGTCATGGCTGCATAACATTGCCAGTGTATTAATGCTACTGAATTGAGCACTTTCTGATCATTAACATGATAAATATTGTGGCATACATGTTTTACCACAATATAAAAAGTAAATTCAAAAATCTCTAAAAGAAAAATAGTGCTGGTAATTTAAGGACTCTGAGCTAGTTATCTCGTATTTATAGAATTCCCTCGGTTTCTTACTATTTTAAACTGTCAGCAGTCAGTAACCAATGTGGTTATTATACACATACATACATACATTATATGCATACCTACATACATACATGTATGTAGGTATGCATGTTTATATAAACTTTCATCACCAAGAACGGTAAAGCATCTACTTTAGGGTAATCTCATTCAAGTAGCTGAAATTATAAACACTCATTCAGTAATTAATTTTTTTTCCACTTGTGTACGTCATGTCATAAATCCACTCAGAGACTCCAGTGAAAGCCTGGTCTCTTCTTCAGAATAATGATCTCCTCTAACACACACACACACACACACACACACACACACACACACACACACATTATTCTAAGGAGCTGTTTTGAGTTTGAATCGTCTCTGTGTCTTATCCATGGGGTGGCTGCAGAAACTTTCAGTGGTTCTCTCACAAACACATGAGCTTCTGATTTAGAGATATGATATCTAGAAAGCACTCAATCCCCCAGGACCAGAAGGTAGCTGTATAGTACTTCCTTCTCTGCTGAAAGCCTGGTACACCATGATATATTCTAACATTCTGAGAGTGAAACTCTATTACCAAATACATACATTCTACCATGCATTCATTTACTATTATTTTCTATTTATAAGAAAAAATATGGGGAAGATAAAATTACTTTCAGGGATTCTTATCTAGTTTTTGACCTTTTCTAGAAGTAGGATTATTCACTAATGATACATCATATATTTTACAATATTACACTTGCCAATTCAAGAATTTGTTTAGTTTGATTTTGACTGCTGTGCATATGCATATGTTGCATAGCGCGTGTCATTCAAATCCTAACCCCCTCCTTCAACGTTACATAATAATCATTAACATGTCATTGTCATATTCATTCTAAACATGTTTTATGGTTTGATCTATAAATTTGTTCTTGTTATAAGTTTGTATATAGAATTATCTATAATTATCTTACAATTGCCCTTTTCCCTGTATTCTTCGTAGACTTCAGTCACATTTATTAGGTATAACCTTACTATTGTCTAAACTTTATTGCTGCAACTGTCAACACCCATAGATGTCTTACAGTACAAAGCTATCAGCACTAACTGCTCATGAAATTCAGTGCCTTATAGAACCTAATGGACTTGCAATCATTTCTCAGGAGCTAAAAAGCTGTGGCCACCAGTGTGTCTCATGTTCACTTTCTTATTTCTCATGCGCAATCATTTATTTTATCGCCAGTGTTACAAACATAGTACTGCTCAGTTATTTACTCTTCATAAACTATCTCGTCACATTTATGAATATCAAATCATAATAGAGATTGTAATACATGTATGCTTATATTAGGCTTATTAAAACACGTCGTTACATTCTTATTATTGTTCAATATTGACATCAATAAAGTGAATGAAAATAAAATTATTCTGTTTCAGAATATTTAATAAAAATGCACAGAAGAACATAAAATATTATTAGGCACTGTAAGGAAAATAAATAGTTTTAGGAATGAAACCATTAAACCATTAAAAATGTTGTGAAAACAATTTCAAAGTCCTCTGTGGCCAAAATATACTATCAGGTAAAACCTTGAAATAAAAGTTACGATGAAAATGAAACTAGTTCATTTCAAAACTTGAACCATATAAAAGTTCAGATCACTGGAGAAAAATACATTTAAATTTCTATCATACTCAAACACATACAAATGAATGTTAATTCTTTCTTAAACCAAAAATCCTGCATTTAATTATTCTGTTGATAAAATACTTTGTATTAAGTGAGACAGTCATGAGTTGTTTAGATATGTAAATGATTCACAATTATGAAATTTGAAAGAAAATTGTTGATGATAATATTTCAATAGGAAAAGGAGATCTGATATCTCTTAGCCACTTATCATGAGTCATAACTGAAAAGGAAGATCAATGGCAGTCTAAGGGAATGCCAGACAGTCTAGACAAGCTGACACTTCAAAACTGCCTTCAATTGTGTATAATACAATGCGGTGTGATGCGGAGTCACTAAGCAACGTACAACTAAAAGAATCAGAGTGGTAACATTTATATAAAGTGAGATGGGTCTAATTATAAAATACTTCGTAAATCCTATGTAGAAGAGGAAAAATAATTTCCTTTACCCTTCTGAGCTTTTAGCTGAGAATCTGGTAAGATAAATTAATGAGAGAAAAACAAAGTTTACTAACATGTATACCTCTTTTATACATGGGAGATATCCAAGCTGGCTTAGAATTCAGAATCAAATATTATCTTTTTTTAAATTAAAATTCATTGGGTGACAATGGTTAATAAAATTACATAGGTTTCAAGTGTATAATTAATTCTGTAATACATCATCTATAAATCACATTGTGCATTTACCACCCAGAGTCACTTCTCCTTCTATCACCATATATTTCACCCTGTGTACCCCCTTTACTCTCTGGTAACCGGTAAACTGTTGTCTGTGTCTCTGAGTTTTTGTTTATTTGTCTGTCTTGTTCCTTTGTTGCTCTCAGTTTTACATCCCACATATCAGTGAAATCATACAATTCTCGACTTTTTCTGTCTGACTTATTTTGCTTAGTATAATAATCTCAAGATGTATCCATGTTGTCACAAATGGCAATATTTCATCTTTACTTATGGCAGAGCAGTATTCCGTTGTGTTTAAGCACCACATCTTCTTTATCCAATCATCTATCAAAAGACACTTTGGTTGTTTCCATGTCTTTGACACCGTAAATAAAGCCACGTAATAACAAGTGTTGGAGAGGCAGTGAAGAAAAGGAACACTCATACACTGTTGGTGAGAATGCAGATTGGTGCAGCTGTTATGGAAAACAGTGTGGAGGTTCCACAAAAAATTAAGAATAGAATTACCATATGACCTAACAATCCCTCTCCTGGGTATATACCAAAAAAACCCTGAAAACATTTACCTGTAAAGACATATGTGCTGCTATGTTCATTGCAGCTTCAAATATTATCTTAATAGGAAAAGTGGAAGGGGGAATGTAAGTCTCTTAGTGGAGAGAAAATTATTTTTAGGAAAGATGAGTTTGCCCTTAGAAGAATAGATGGGAGATAAGATACTGGTGGTACAGTTTGTCTGTGTGTGTTGTCGACTTCTAGTCTTCCCTCCTGCGAAAGGAGTCAGTGTTCCCTGGTTGATGAAATTTCCAGAGAGGGGGTCGTTGACAATTGCCTTCCACTTGCAGGATTGGTCTGGGCAGTTTAAGGGGAGTTCAGAGTGTTAAAAAATAAACTGAGGAATATTAAAATTTTCAAGAGTTTATTTGAGCAATTATTATGGATTCCAATCAGTCAGCACCAAAGCGGAAGTGGTTAGGAGCTGTCTGCCACAGAAGCTCAAAGAAGAGGAGACACAGAAGCAAAGCAAAGAGATGATTTGTTTGGCTCCAACTTAAACAGTTGCTTTATTTGCTAAAGCCTAGTTGTCTGTTTGTGATTGGTTGTTCTTAGGAATTGATTTTTTAACTATGAGGTCTTTACAGGAATTTACTGTGGTTTAGGTTTCAGTTTGCTCACGTTGGCTGCCATAGCAATAGAAACATCATAGTGCAAAGGCCTCCTTGTTTAATTAACTTTAAAAAGAGAAAAGGTCTCCCTGCTGATTTTCAAGTACCTACAGCTCAAAATAATCAATATACCAATGTGGTATATTTTGGGGTGACATATTCTTTTATCTTTCGCCTTAAAAAAAAAAAAGAATATGTAGTGTTTTAAGAAAAAGACAACAAATTCAAAATCAAGTCACTGTGCTAAGTGCACACTGACAAATCAAGAATTAATACCTAACTTAAATTACACTATCAACCTCTCTCAGGAATGGAATCTTAAACCAGTCAATCTGGAATTCCCTAGTCAGCACCAGTGAAACAATGGGACTGACAGACCCCTGCCACTCCCCAAAGGAAGGTAAACTTGACATAATCCACTTTTTGCGTGTAATTTCCTTGCCCTACCCCCTTTTACCTATAAAAGTCTTTCATTTTGAAAGGTCTCTGGAGCTTCTTTCTATTGGCTAAATGTGATGCTACCTGATCCTTGAATCATTGAATAGAACCAGTAAGATCATTAAAATCTACTCAGATGGAGTCCGTTTTGTAATAAGGAAAAAGGAAACTTAGTTAGAAATATAAAGGTGCATATTACAATAGATATTGTACATCAGACCAAGACATGACTTTCCTGTGCTCAAGTAATATTTGTTCTGAAAAAGTTTTGTGGGGGGAAAAAAAAGAAATTAAATCCAGTCTGAAATGGGTTTGGCCAGTACAACGTGATTCATCTTATGGACCAGCAAGACAACATTAGCATATCAACGGCTTTCCTCATGGAGAGAAATGTGACTTTATTAGGATACCATTTTCCCAAACTCAGAAACTCATTATAACAACTACTTATGTTTTACACACTATTTATATTTCATAGACCACATTTATTTTACTTTTTCATGTCACTTAGTTACTGTTTTGGGGAGAGTGTCTAGTAAAGACAGCATAACATTGAATTTTCAAAACCAAATGTCATAGATTATAAGAGAGACTAACCTACTTACATTTATTATCACAATGATTGCTTAAAATTAATTTTATCATGCTTCATTTTTGACAACACGAGCTTTTGTAGAACAATCATCTGTAGAACAGTTTAAAAATTCATAACTTGAACACTGTCTTGATTTTGATTCAATATCATTTGGGGCCAATTTTTTTAAATATGTTTATTGGGGTGACAATTGTTAGTAAAGTTACATAGGTTTCAGGTGTACAATTCTGTAATACGTCATATATATCACATTGTGTGTTCACCACCCAGAGTCCAAATTTTAAATCTATACTTTTGAAAGCTCGTCAGGTAATCCCGATACATAGCCAGATTTAGGAACATGTTCTTATTCATGGATTAGTGGGCTGCCATATAAAACAACACAGCCCTTTGTAAGAATGTGCATGAAATCTGTTATTTAGACATCACAAAAACCTTTGTTAAAAATTAACTGCACACTTGTAATAGCTTTCGTAAAATATTTGGAATGATAAAAGGTACTACTGTAACAAGGTGGAATGCTTCTGATTCACTCCCTGACTGGGACTTAATTCCAGCTTTCAGTGCTGTAATTATGCCAATTGACTGGAGGAATTCTGCCTGAGACTTAAGTAACTTCTGGTCTGACCAATTAGGATCAAAGAGATTTGGAGATTTCTCACCCTTCCTTGGATCTCACCTGTTGGTCCAACCCTTCTCCCTTCCCTGGTTATATAGGTCACAGGTTATATCGGTCATAGCACTTTTAAGATGGATTTGAGAACCTAGAAAACTCCCATCTTCTTGTTATGGTGCCATTTGGATAAAACCTTTCCTTGTTCCAAATTCTGATCTAATGAGTGTCAAATGTTTGATGCGCCAAGCACAGGAGCCTTGGAAACGAAACAACACCATTCCTTAGCAAAACTAAAATTCACTCTTAGGAGATTTTTACATTCAAACTGAGTCCAGAGATTACTATAAATAATTATTCTATTTTATATAATGTTTTTAAACAAGCAATCATTACAGAATTCACCTCATAAGTTCATTGAGTGTTTCTTTTTATAGAAACCATTCCCACCCCGAGATATCTCTTATCTCTGAAAGTCTGGGCTGGGCATTAGACCCTAAACATCATGGGAGAGGGGCTTTACATCCATGCAAATCTCTTGGAGTGAACAATACCTGGGGAGAAAAAGAAAACATTTTCTTGCTGTCCTGTATCTTATAGTATAAATCTGTATGCTATTTTGATAATTCTGTGTTGCTCATTGTTGTTGTTCTGTGTTCTCATTTTTCCAAAGACCTCTGCATAGTTAGGAAATGAGGTGAGAGAAGAGTGGACATTTTTTTTTTTTTTGCCACATTTCTTGATTTTAATTTATACATGTCAAGTATATTTGATTGCCTCCATCCCATCCTTATGCACATTAGCTAATTAGAGTGAACATATCTTGAATTTGACTTTGAACAAAGAACTTTTGTGTGTGAGTGTATGTGTGTATGTATGATTAAGGGTTAAGACTGACTCTACTTAAAAGGCATACATTTTATGAAGTAGTCATCTGAATGGGTTAAATGACTGATGTGGATAGCCGTGGAAAACAGAGCAAGGTTTAGACTCAAGGAAGAATTATAACACTTCCTTAATGTGGTAAATAAAGTAACTAAATGAGACGAAGAAAAGTGACTTTGCTTACCACATTTGAAGGAATCTGCCTGTTAGAAAACTGTTGCCCGGAATAGATTTGGATGAGCAAAGGTAACATAAAAAAATAAAAATAAAAAAAATAATAATCAACGATGGCGCTACGTCTAGAAGAGATACTTGTCAACGTGGAAAGAAAATAGAGAAGGCCAGCTAATTGTGGCCATACAGAACACAGCTACTGTAGATTAATCTCTGGTACCCCATTTGCGGGCACACAGGGAAGAAAGACAAAAAACAATTTAGGAAAAGAAAATTTCTTCTAGCTATTCACATATGGAAATGTGGCCAGTGTCAGCAGGTCTGTAAGGAATAAGGAATGTCAGCAAAGAGGTGACTAAGACACAAGTCGAAGTATCTCTCTCACATAAATTATTTTAGATAGGCTTTTTTTTCCCCTCCATTGAAAACATGGGTGAATTTCTCTCTTCTCAAGTATATAAGAAGAGCAATATTTCCTGATATTAGAAGATGTTATTCTAGCAAAGGAGTAGTGTTCTCGTCTCTGAAGTTCACAGAGTTGAAACAAAATACATGGAAGGAATTTAAGAGAGAGAAAAATGCTTTTTGTATGTTTTGCTTTTTTTTATAATTGTTTTGAAACAGAAATACTGAATAACATGATTTTATATTAAATTATCTAATTTTAAATATAAATGTAAATATAAAACTAAGAGAGAATATTTTGTCCCTGTGGTTCCTATTTAAGTGGATAAATTTGACTTCATTGATAAATATTTAAGCAAATGAAACCACCTTTGGGTAACCATCTTACAAATAAATAAATATTTATAAAAGTAGATGATATTTGGATAGATTTTGCTGAGATAGGTTAACACCTTCTGATTCATGTTTAAGCATCTAATTGGTGGTATTACTTTCTATTCAGGAGCAATATAAGAAAAAAAAAATGGAGTCTTCCATTGTGTTACTACAAACATATAATGCTGACTTGTCACAACTGACCCATGTAATCATACCCAGCACCAAAATTTACCAGTGATTCAAAAGATACCACAAGGTCTGGAACAGAGAAACATTTTTTTTTTTTCTTTGAAGAACTAGAAACCCATCAAATGCTTCTCTCAAAAAATGTTCCTTCTATGTTACAGTGAAAGTCAGTTTTGTTGAGTAATGTATGTAGAAACATGGATCTACAAAGAGAGCTAATTAAGTTGTTAAACTTCTCCATTTTTACTCCCTTCAGTCCTCAGACAGGAAAACATGCTTAGATGGTTAAGCCCCATTTTTTAGCCAGCGATGCTCCATAAATCTATAAATTCTAAGTTGATTTACAGGTATATCTTTATAAAAATGGGACTTTGCTAATTTTTAAACCAATAAATGTACAGGGAAGTCTGAGGTAGGTCATTAATGTATTAAGAAAGAGAGTTTGGGTTCATAGGTATGGAATAAATGGGTTATAGGCCTATTCATTACATTGAATAACTTGATTAATCAATCTGATTAATAAGTACATTCAATCTGATTAATAACCTTAAGAAACGTGCCTGCTTCCTCATAGTTATATTGAAAATATGTAAAATCTGTCACATACCATAACACCCAGCATATGGTATGCTCTAAATAATGTTAGGTATGAGTATTCCAAAGTGAGTGATAATAAATTTAGTTTTCAAAGATATTTAAAGTGTTGAAAAATAATATGTTTTTTGTGATAAAGTCAATGCTATATTGTAGACATTTGTCTAGCTTTCATTGTGAAAACAGTCTCATCTTCCTAATCAGGGACATAAAAAAATTCAAGTCCTAAGACTTTCGGTGTATCACATTTCAGGGGAAGAGAGAGAAATGATTAATAGGTAGAGTCCAGAGAATTTTTTAGGACAGGAAACTATTCTGTATAATACTGTAACAGTGGATACATGACATTATGCGTGTGGCAAGATCCAAAGAAGGTACAATACAAAGCATGAACACTAATGTAAACTGTGAACTTTAGTTAAAAACAATGTACAATATTGGTTTATCAATTGTAAGAAATGTACCACACTAACATAATATGGTAATAACAGGGAAAAAGGGAAAACTCTGTGTGTGTGTGTGTGTGTGTGTGTGTGTGTGTGTGTGGTGTGTGTGTGTTCAGGGCGGGAAGAGGGTATGGAAACTGTCTATACTTTTTGTTCAATGTTTTTGTAAACCTAAATCCACTATAAAAACAAAGTATATTACTTGCTTTTTATTTTTTAAGGGAGTAATGTGTCTAATACAGTTGAGATACCATTCATTTTAGAGTCAGAAGAAAGGCAAGTAACATAAGCACTTGGGCTTTTTTTTTTTTTTTTTTTTTTTTTACTGTTTTTCAGTAGTCTACATTGACTTCAGCTGCAAACACTGAGTCATTCATTCCTCAACTATTTTTATCTAAATACATTTATTTTTCCAAAAGTCTTTTGGTTTTACAAAGTATTTTCAAAGACTTTACTCATGTTGTCTTATAGACATCATTCTATACATTCCAACAGCTCTGACACCATCTGATCTCACATTACAATTTATTTTGTGTATATTTCTTCATATATGCATGTGCTTTATGGAAGTATAATACAAAAGGATAAAAATCATGATTTGTAGGTAGTATAAAAAGGGAACCAGTGAGATTGTTATGACTGGTTCACAAAGTATTTTCAGTTGGGATTTCTGAGATAGGTATACATTGTTAATTTCTAATAGGGTCATGAACTTTTGGAGTTATATGTTCAGTGAAAATAAATTATCTGCACCACTGCTACACAAAATCTACAAGTTATCATGTAACTGTAATAGGTCTGCAGAATTAAATCAATAAGAAAAAGTAAGTTGAGCTAAATGCATTCTCTCAAACAATCCTTAGATGGATTTCACCCCTATGTGACATTGAAAGGATGAGCCACCCATCTTCTTGCATTATTTCCAATTTTCAAATAATTTTTCTGACACACCTTTTAAATCTGGATTTATTAAAGAAGACTTTCTGTAAACAATCTTCTTTAAAGTAGCTTTTCTTTTCCTAGAAGATCTAAATTGAATAACACTTTGAGCCATACAATATTACTTTGATGAACTCTTGGGAATTTAAGTTCGTGATTTCCTATATAAACATTTTTCTCGCTTGAAGTTCACATCTTTTACTCCATTAAGTAAATGAATTGAAAATATGGGTATCTATTGGGGTGTAAAAATGCATGTTGATCTCTGACATGGTAAATATCATAAAATAGTAGAACGTTAGTGACATTAGGTAGAAAGTATGTTTTACACAATGGTAACATTTAAATCTATTTCTTAAGTATTATGGAGAAAAGTGGGAGTTTTAAAAAAATTACTGATATTTAAAATATATATGCCTAAAAAAAACTAAAGTTTAACATTATAGTATATTTCGGTTAACTGTATTTCTGCTTCAATGTTCACTTGGATTACACAAATTGGACCTCTATTATTATTGTTACTAGTAATAATAGTAGTAATATCAATATTATGTGGTTTGTGCTTGACTGCCAAAGTTAGAAGGTAATGCAAAATAAAACTGAGCTTTCATTTCACATAGCTATAAAAAAATCCCAGCATAAGTTGTCTTCACTATTCTGTTTTCATCGTAAGTGCACAATTAGTTAGTACTAAATTTAAGAGAAACCTCTTTATAGATAAAAGTCAAATAGTTTGTAACTACCCAGAAGCAAAATCTTTGAAATAACCTTCCATCTTAGAATATATGTCCACATTGGACTTTCTTATAACATAGTCCCATAGTTATTCAAGTTGTCTGACTTAGAGTTAGTCTTGAAGAGAATTATTCTTTGAGAACTGTTATAAAAAAAAAATTCACTCACCTCACTGCCAACTCTCAGATTCTGCTACTTGAATTAACTCAAAACCTCATGTAAATTTATATTTGTGGATATCTCCGTATGGAAAATAGTCAATTTTTTTTGAAAAAAATAAGAAATCTGACTGGCCTGTAACTTTTGTGATCTAAGCCTTCTACAGAGAAAAAAAAAATATTTTGAATAAGATTTTGGCAAGTACGAATAAAGTATATGTTTAAAATTTCATAAAACATAGTCTTAAAATTAATAAGCTAATCTGGATTTATGCACAGCAAATATGCAAAAGGATTTTCCATTAAACTGGCAAGAAAGGCATCCACCTTCAGTTTGTTAGAAGAAAATCTTTTGAATAAAAAATCCCAATTTTATTCCCAAGTTCATTTATGTTGAATATTTTCTTTCCTCTCAAAATTTGAATATAGTCAACATTATCAAGTTTTATATATTGCTTAGAGCATGGGTTAATCTGTTATGCATAAGTTAGTGATTTAAATAAAGTATTTGAATTTAGAACAATTTGGATTCAAATTTCAGTTATACTACTTATTAGTTATATAATCCTGGAAAAAATAAAGATACATTTTGAAAAGATAAACTTTGAAGAACTCCCTAAAGCCTAATATGGATAGACATATTTTTATATTTTTTGTATTCAAATTATTTACAATTAGCAAAGCTATCTCACTAAATAATAAAATAAGATAAACAATAAAGAAAAACTCACCAAATCTAATTATTCATTCTAAGGAATTTCAAATTTGGCATTTTATTTTCATTTAGAATAAGACATATCAGCAGGTATTCACTATCATAATGAAAAGTTCCAAAAAAGATCATATTGTAGTAAATATTTTTAAGTAGTAAAAATTGGAACATATATAAACTATGATCAAGTTTATAGCATTTGATTAACTATTTTAATAATATTTTAGGCACTCAAATTCAGAAGACAATACAGGAACTAGTCACTAGTGTTACGCACCTTAGGATTTTAATATTGAATTTAGAAAATTATATTTCAACATCTAGTTCTTCTTCTCATAAACAGTAGCAATAAAATAAGGCCTGGTCTGCTTGATTCAGGTGTAAGGTGAAAGGAGAAAGTAGCATGATGTATATGAGAATTGCTAGTATACACACTATATAACTAGTAAATATTTCTACCAATTCTATGATCAATCAGAAGGGTAATAGTAAGTAGGATGCCAGAAAAAGATTAGTTTGAAACTGCTTGGATTTGAAGTGAGAAAATTACTGATTGCTTATTGACTGTAATTCCTTCGTAATCTATATGCACTTATATGTTTTAAATTTAAGCCTCTTAATTGAATTAATTCAAGTTAAAAGAATTATAAGCAAGTATTTAAAAGATTATTAAAAATCTCATTTTAAATAAGAACTTGTTACAGTATATCACCTAACTAAGAATTGGAAGTTCAGTGTAAACACGCAGCAGCCTACCCGTCTGTCTCCTTGTATTCACCCCCAAAGAAAGGAAAGTCTGTGAGACAGACCCTTTCAGGGACTTTGCTAAATCTTTGTGTTTGCACCTTAAGTCTCCCTGTTTGGCCCCAAAAAGATTGCTGGTCAGCCAATGACGAGTAAGATTCCCCACGTGGGGGACAACTCAAGCTAGGCACAGTCGAGTGAGGACCAACAGGAGAACCCATGGGGTTCATAGAGGTGGGCACAGCCCCCCACCTTCCCCAGGCTAAGGAAAGCCTCAGCCTCTGTGGCTGCATTTCTTCCCAAAACCTGCAAGGGAAGAGATTCCGTGATGTGCTCTCCATCTATTTATACGCAGAAAGGTTTTGTCCCTTTGGGAAGTTGAGGCTTATGATCCAGCTGCCTGCAGGCAAGGGTGATTGACTTCAATCAGTTTTCTATTATAGTGTATGGAATTCACAGATCTTGAGATTGACAAGCTTTATCCCCACCTAACTAATAAAAACTAATGTATAGGCCTGATTAGGTACCACAGCCCAGTCTTTGAGGCTGTGGTTCCATTGGCCCTAGCACTTAAACTCCACTGTCTTTTCTTAACCCTGCGCCGCCCTCCTCGCTGCCCACAACCCTCATTGTGCTGGACGTGACATTCAGCATTTGAAATACTGAACCATTTTATTTTTTGTAATTAGCAAAATAAGTTAAATACATTAAAATATTTGGCAGTATTTTAGTAGTCTTGTATTTTGAAGTAGAACAGAACTGAAATTTATTTTTAACACTAGAATATGATGGTATTTAGCATTATTAACTTTAATAAATTAATAATTTTAGAGAGGACATAAGTTTTGAAAGGGACATTATTGATTTTAATTGTGCCAAATTTAATATTTTCTAAGTTTATGAATAATTCATTTATGCAAACTATTTTGTCGAAACTAGATATTAGTCAAAATATTTTTTTCATTGAAGTATATGATTGATGAATGATAATATTCTGGGTCTGATTATCTTAACATTAGTTTTACACATCCTGAAATAATTTCCTTCCAGTTATAATTCAAAACTCAATGTGCTTTGGGTTATATTTTTGCATTATAATACTGTATAAAATTTAATGATTTATACAGAACACATTACTTCTTCCTTTAAAAATAAATGGACCTTCAGCTTACTGAAAGTCACAATTCTAGTAATCCAATTTCTATTATTTTACTCATAGATAAAATGCTAAATCATTTAGAATATTTTAATTTTTCCTTTCATTGACTAGTGTCTAAGTTCAAAGACAGATTTGACCTAATCAGGCAACTTGCTGAACATACTCACAAATTTGGCTTGGAGGTTAAATACTCAATAAGAAATCCATAAAATCCATTCTTCAAATGAAGACTGTTTTGGAGAGAATAGCTTTTATGCCACTATAAAGACAATTTAGCATTTGATGAAATTCTGGTTGAAGTTTGTTTTTGAATAGCCTGTATTGTTGTAAAGTATTAAAGAAAATATTTGAAAATGTGAAACACCTAGAATAATTAATCAACAATTCTTTGTACATTTTATTGGGATATGAATAAATTAATGAAGAAACAGTGAAATATAATTATGTTTAGAAATTATTTTATAAAGGCAAATTTGCATACCCTGTTGCAGAATATTACATCTTTGTCTCCTTACTGGTTGAGTAATCTTTCAGTCCTCTCACCTTCCAGTTGACATAGTTACCCCATAGAAGGAAATTAAGTAGTAAAGAAATAAAAGAAAAATGCAATATATTTATTGTATTTTATGAATATAGTTTAAACCTAATAATGATTCCATAGTGAAATTTCAAAGAATGTAGAGCTAGATTATTCTTAATTTATACATTCAAATAGAAGGGTTTTTTTTTAATTTTTAATGGGTATATTATCTTATTATGTGTAGTACTTATGGGATGCCATTGGAGAGCATTGAGCCAAATGAAAAACTCTGATTAATGTTTTCTTCAGAATGACTGTAACTGTTTGCTTTGAATAGCTTGAAGGTAGATTAAGAGAAGAAGAAAGACAACTTCTGAGAGTTGCACCAATTTCAATGAAAGAAGATGGCTTGGGCCAATGTGCCTAGAGATGATAATCCTTGAGATAAGAGAAGAATTTGTGGGTGCAGGAAAAAAAAAGAAAGGTGAAGGAAATAACTTAAACATTGGAGCAACAGAGAAAACATTGACTAAGCTGTGTAAGACAGTGACAGAAAGAGATTTGTTTGCTTGTTTGAAGAGAGAGAAAACAGGAGTTTTTTTATTGACAAGTTTCATACTCCCGTTAGATATCCAATTGAGTAGTTAAGTGAATATTTGATTTTTGAGGTCAGTATAGAGGTTTACCTAAAAATATAACTGTAGGGGTCATCAATGTACAGGTGGTATTTAAATCTAGAACACGGGAAAAGATGGTCAAGAGAATATATATCGGAAAGACATGCGGTGCAAATTTTGAGGCCTCAGTCACACCAATTTGGGAGTTGGGGATTGAACACCCTAGGATCCTGAGATACAGCAGCCAACAGGGCACTGGAAAAAAATCTTTTAAGTCAAGTGAAGAAGTGTAAAGGGAAGAGAAGAGACACAATTGTGTCAAATACTACTAATATGTCAAGTAAGATGAGGTATGAGATTAGATTTATAATAGCAGGAAAGTAATTAGTGAACTTCACAAGGCAGGTTTTAGTGGATTGGTGGCAAACGCATGACTGAAATACTTTCACAAGAAAATAGGAGAGAAGTTTGAGACTGTGAGTGGGAAAACAAAAAGAAACAAAACTTTCAAGCACTTCAGCTGTAAAGGAAAGGTGAGAAATGCAGTGATAGCTGATAGGAAGGTAGGATCCAGAGAGGCTGTTTTAAGGTAGGAGAAATAATGCATGTTTGCATGCTAATGGAAAAGTCTAACTAGAGGGAACATTTAGAAGCTGGCAGAGTTGTTAAGGTCATCATGGCGGACGTCCTGATGTAGACTCCATTGGATCTGGCCGGGCTAGGACTATAGGGTGTCTAAAGTTGCAAAGGTGTGGACACTGCTATGACCACCTTCAAGTCCCCTGGAAGAGCCCCAGTGTCCTGGAGTGGGTGGAGGTTGCAGAATACAGAGCCCTGGGAACAAGGCTGTACGTGTCTTCTCATTGGCCTCTCTGCCTCAACTGGAAAAGGTGTCCGCCTGCCACTTCTCCTGGGACCACTTTTCATTTCAACTTTTCAACTACAGCCATTGTAGACAGCCCTTTGCTGCTGATACGCTTTATACTAGCACTCTCGGTGGTCTCTGCTTTGCTGTCTCAGACATCTTCCTAATCCTGTTCAGCTCTGATCCAGGGCAAAATGGGTAAATCCTCCTCTTACTGTAGGAGAGACAATTCTGAGGTATATTCCACACAGTTCCCCCACAGTCCACAGGGAGATTGAGCCCAGACAGTCCACAGCTGCTAAATCATAACTAAACCAATAACTTGCTGTGGGGACAGAGTCCCAGAGAGCAGTTTCCAGGCTCTCAGCCTCATGTGGAAAGGTGCTGGCTCAGGTAGTAGATGGCTGTCAGCTGTGGCTAATTGACCATCAGCTGTAACCAGTTAGCCAATTAACCACTGATATAACTGCTGCAGCTGTGTTGATTGGTTGGCTGGTTGGTTGGCAGGCAGAGAAGTGGACAGCAGGTTGCAGGTCTTGTGACTCCAGCCTCCAGTGAGACTATAGTGCCTCCAGTGAGACTATAGGGGTATGACTCCCCTATCTATGGCTCTGTGGGTGTTCTTTTGTGGCCTAGCCATATCCTGCATTCTTATGTGGGGAGCGGGAGCAGCGAACCCTCAGGCCACCTTGCATGACAAATGGCACAGCGAGCAGGGTCCCCCACAAGATACTTGCCTTTCTATCCCCTGGCTCCCTTTCTCCCTGCTCTCTGACATGGAGCATGGGTGCTAGACCTTCCTCCTGGCTCTATTTGTGTGGCACCCAAATTAGACAATGTGCAAGAATTTTAATTGTTACATTATTTTCATTAGCAAAAAATAGTCAGCCTTTAAAACAGAGCAGGGATAGCTAAAAAATGTGGCAAATCATTATTGAATGTGTAGTTATTAAAATATACTTGAAGAAAATATAAAATGTCTTATAAAAGCTAAATCTGAGGATGTATATATGGTTGAGTTTTATTATATCAATTCTTTTTTCTTATTAAAAACATTTCAAGTAATTTATGTCATCTTTATAAACATGAAAATAAAATAAATGTTAATTATGAAAATAAATACCATCAGCAAAGCATAAAATACAGGGGAAAAGTCTGTGTATCCTTTTCCTTCCCTGCAGGCAAACTGCAAAAATGATTGGGATGTAACCAGTTCAAAAGCTAAAGTGAAAAGAATAAACATATATTTAAGTAACTGGATTTAGCAAACAGTGTACAAAAGAAAAAGAAAAAAGGAAAAGAAAAGAAAATCCCAAAGTAATAGCATCTTCTTCTTACCATTTCTACTCATTTTTATTTATGCAGTTGTTTATGTAATGTGTAGTGACCAACATGAAATATGTTATTAAAAATAAATAGCACACAGTGATAAAAGTATATGGTAAGACCATCTTCCTTTCATGAGACATGCGTGCGTGCTTAAAGCCTTTTTATGTGCTTTCGTTCATTCAACAGGCATCTATCTATCCATTTAACCACCCTGATGTCTTTATACTATCTTTTCCCTTAGTTGTTGACTAATTTAGAATTCATGATTCTAAATCACTTACAGTTTCTTTTCATATTTATTATTTAGTCCTCATCTATGCCATACATCAAAATCAATGTTTTTTTTAAGGGTTTTAGTGTGTTACTGGAATCATCTTAATAAAAAATATTGCATTTTATTATATAAATGGGTAATCTACCAACTCAAGAATATAAAATCCCTAACTGAAAATAATGAACTATAATCCAGAGAAAATAGATAATATATCACGGAGATATAAAACCATCTTTTTTGGTCACCAACAAAGTGCTCTTAGAAAGCATAAAGAGTATTATGATAGTGTGTGTCGTCATAAGATCTTTGTATTTGACTGTATCCTGAGATTTAGTAGATTATATAATATAGTTTAAACTGCAATGTCTCCTTTGTAACATCCATGATTCCATGAAGACTTGGAATATTTATGACATAGTATGAACTTCGGATCTGCTTATACATACCATATAAAATATAATTTCCTAACTAGGCAACACAATGAATCATGTTTAAAAGTAAGACGCAAAATATTATTATGGAGCTTCATTAAGTAATGAATTCATTATTTTTGGATGTTAGTCTTCTATTGTGCAAATATCTATTGATACCTTGTATAGTGCAGATACATTCTTCGCACTAGATGACCCCAAGAGAACTAAACAGGCCAAAGTTACTGTCTTCAATCTAAGTGAGAAGACGTGATCTATAAACTAGCAATAGAAAACTATATGCCATGTCATATGGAGGTTAGTGCTATGGAGAAAGATAAGGAAAGGAAAGGGGATAGGGTGGGGGCGTGTTGGGCAGTGACAGTAGCACTACAGTTTTGAATAGCGCGATAAAGGAAGCCTTCACTGAGAATGACCCTTGAGCAAAGCCCTGACAGATGGGAAAGAGAGAACGGGGAAAACTGTTTCAAAGGAAGAGAGTCAAAAGCCTGGAGGTGAGGTATGAGATGATTTCATGTGTCTGAGGACCAGCAATGAGGTTTGTGATTCTGGAGCAGAGTCAGTGAGGGAGAGAGGGACAATTTAGAAGAACGAATGACAGATTATGTAGGATTCTGTACACCACTGCGAGGAATGGTGTCAACTGGACCCTCGGTGATTACTTTATTAGAGCCCATAAAGCCACAAAATCGTCCTCTGGATTTGCACTATAGCGGCTTAAAGCCTCCATTGTTTAAGCAGAATATTCTTCATGAAAACTCAAGACTCTCTTCTGAACTACATGAATCAAGCAACCATGATCGTATGACCCCATGGACAGTTCTAAGGAATGCCAGTATCTATGATTACTTTAAATTTCTTGATCCAAACCATTTGTCAGCATATGGAAATGGGACTTATCTCACTATCTAGAAATGTAAAGCATGATTAAATGTAATGCCTTCATACAATTATAACTCATTTTCATTTATTATAATCAAGACAGAACTTTTACTGAAACTATTAACTTTGACAATAGCAATCCAAAGACTAGTACAAAATATAAAGTTGCTATAATATGTTCACTCACTGACTGCTGATCCCAGCAGGAGATACACGTTTAGCATATGATAGTGGAAAGAGGGAGGACGAGGGTGACATGGCAAATGTGGAATTATTTCACTTGTTAATAATTATTATTCAATATTTATGTTAATATTGGTAAATATAATGAAACTTTCTTAAGCAATCATTACTTAAAGCATCCATTATGTGCAATATATTGTGCAAAACATTTTACACTTATTGCATTTTTGACTCCAACAGCAAACATATTTTTAAATAAACTTTTTATATTAGAACATCTTTAGGCTTTAGATTTACAGGAAAAAATCCAAAGATAGAGAATTCCTGTATGTCCAGTAATCAGTGACTGCAAATATTAATATCTTACATTAATTATGGTACATTTGTTATAATTAATGAACTAATATTGATACATTATATTAACTTAAAGTCCACACTTTATTTAGATTTTCTTAGTTTTAATTACTGTCAATAGTCCTATTCCAATCATAAACCAAAAAAATCAGACAAATCACGAGGTACTACCTGATATATATGTAGTAATTTTATGACAAGTTTTAATCATTGTCGTAACTCCAAGTTATTAAGAATTTGCTTTCATTTCTTTGTCCAGTTTCATTATCCTTCATTAAGTATTCTGATGTCTAAACATTAGGTCTAAGCTTATTATCATAAGTTTCTAAGTTTTTGCTTTAGAAGATTCCATTGCCTTTTGTCTGTATCTTGAAAATGATTTTCTTACTAATTTCCTGTTCAGATGTTCCATACCCACTGATATCAAACATATATTCCTAAAATACAATAATGACCATTCCAGGCCTGGTGTAAAAATAATTCACTGCTTTTCCATCACAAACCAAATAAAATTCTACTCTCACTCAAGGTTTATGTGATGTAGTGGCATGCAGAATTTGTAGCATTACCTCCCTATGTTCTCTTTGCCAATTCTCAAATTTCATCAAATAATGTTTTCACAGGTCTACATATATATACACCATGTTTTTCCTGTTATGAATCTTTTTTCAGATTATTCCTTATATCTAGGATATTCTATTGCCCACAGCCAAATGTCAAATCATATTCACCTTTCCCAGATAAGAACAACTGTTCTTTGCTTAATAAAACCTACTAATTTTTCCAGGTAGAAGTAATCTCTTTGTTCTCTGAACCTCCTGGAAATTTCCTCTTTAACACACGGCTCTTGGTCTTTTTCTTGAATGTCAGAGTATTGAAAGCTTCATCCATATCTTACCACTTTTTAAAATCCTCCACAGCAGCTAACACTATACTGTCCATATTTAATTAATATTTATCATGGATTTATGTAGCATACATCTAAAAGAATAGAGTTATTTTTTAATTTGGGGCCAAACTGACAAATTTTACAAGTCTTTTTTGTTTTCGGTTCAATCCAGTCACACAATAATTTAGTCAGTATCTCTTACACATCCATCTATCCATCTTCAACAAACCAATTTATGGAGCCTTTCTAACTCAGGCTAATTTATAAAAGCAAATATTATTTTAGCACTGTCTATTTCTTCCCCTTCTTTTCATATTTGATTATGTACCTACAGTATTTGTTTTTCTCTAAGTAGATAGTCATAGCATTGATTTGTATATGAATGTTGCACTTACCCTTTGAATCACTATTGTTCAAGAGAGGAAAGGAATGGGAGTTAAAGAAATATTTAAATATAAGGAACTACTTATAAATGAAAACGATAGCTTTCTACGTAAGGCCATCCTCTATGTTAGCCAGTGGTATTTTTAAGCATCAGGAAAATTTTTAGTTTCTTGCTAAGAAAAGCTATAAAAACTGATAAATAACTTAGAGCATCAGTAATATGAAGAGGATATTTCAAAGCTACAACAGAAATGGAAAAAGTAAATATTAAAATGTCTTCCCCGAAATAAACAAGACAGCAGTAAGATTAATGTTATCATTAGTAGAATACATGTAGGCTATTGCTGATCTCTTCCAAGACTGGTCAACACTTCCCAGTATTTACTTATCCAAATAGGTAAGTATTTTTATAGGAGCATATTTCTTTGTAACACCTTTTTTTTTTGAGGATTTTAATCACTATTTTTCTTCAAAGACATTTTTGACAGAACACGCTGATGAATCATACATGCAACAAAATTTGCATTGAATGCCTAATGTGTGTCTGAAGCTGTTCTACATACTTTGGATACAATGCTAAGTCACTGCTACGGTATACCATCATTCTATAGACATCCTAATGGAATAGACAGAAAAGAAACAACTTAATGCATTGCTTTTTAAACAATTTTAAGTAGTAATAATGTGTATGAAGCTAGATAAAGTAAGGTAATAAGTGAGGATGCAGCTAAGTTGTGGAACTGTGTGCCTGTGTGTGTGTGTGTGTGTGTGTGTGTGTGCGCACGCGCGCACATTTGTGTGTGCATTAGGAAGGTCAGGAAAAGCTTGTTCTCTCAGTTCTGTGGTCTGATGTAGGTCTTTAATTTTGGAGCCATTATATCCTGCCTTTAGACTCACGTATTTTTATCCTTTCTGGCTGCTATCAGTTAGGATTACTTTCTGCAACTTCTATCTGAGAGACCCATAAACACTCTCCCTGTCTTCCCCATTTATACACACAAGGCGTCAAGCTGCCCGTCCATTTCAATTCTTAGATTAAGAGGTGTATAATTTTATTCCCTTTTTCCAAAGACTCATCTTCTGCAGGGAGAAACTTTCAGTGACTTCTGTGAACCTAACCTTGGCCTTCTATGGTAGCCTTCATTCCTGCATTCAGTAATTTGAATAGAACTTCTGCCACTTCCTCTTCTAGTCAGGCATTTCTTGGTAATTCCAAGATGACTTTTAGTTTATGTATGCACTCTTATTAACTACTCATTAAAGAAAAGGAAGTGCAAATGCACACAGATGTAATCTCTGCCAGAATATTCCCTCTGGTAGTGTTCTCACAGCTCTCCTCTGCCAAGCGCTGGGAAAATTTATTTTGGCACCAATTATACGATATCCTGATTTCAGAAAAATAAAATGTGAGAAATGTGCTACTGAGACGTTGGCAACATATTATGTAGAGTCACAACTTTCATATTATATCTCAAGATGAATTTAGAACAGTGGAATTATGCCATGAAAGAAATTGAATAGGGAAAAGTAAGAAATAAATTGTAATCTTGATTAGCATGTTCAACTCTTCTCACTCCTTATGGGAAATTGGCACTGCTATCTAGCCATCTATTCAAGCCAGGAGACTATGTATCATCAAACTTCTGCTTTCTCCTTTTTCTTATCTACCACATCAAATCCATAACCAGATTGTTTCAAGTCTGTCTCTTAAATAAAATTCACATTGGTCCATTTCTTTTCTATTTCCACGGGTATACTTTAGTCTATGCCACCAGCATCTCTGGCTTGAAGTATTCTAATAGCCTCCAACTACTGTCTCTGTCTCCAGTCATATTTGCAAATCAAATCCATTTTCTACACTGTAGCCAAAAAGCCCTTTTTTAAAGTTCAAATGTGATCATGTCACATTTCTGGTAATGTATGTCACTGGCTCCCCAATGTTCCTAGAATGAGACTCGACAGGACTTCCTAGACTTTGTATGATACGGGCACAATTTACCTTCCCAGTTTCTCTTAGCGCTACTCTACCCAAACCCAGAAATACTGTAAACTGAACTTATCTCCAGGAAATTTCACAAGCTGTTATTCTCTCTGGGTAGAATGCTCTCTTCCTTCTCCGTCTACCAAGATCCAACTGTTCTTTTTAAAATTATCATTATTAAATATATTGAGTTGACATTGGTTAGTAAAAATGTGTGGACTTCAAAGTGTATAATTCTATAATACATGATCTATATATTACATTGTTTTCACCACCCGAAGTCAAATCTCCTTCTGTCACCATATACTTACATGACCCCTTTTAACCTCTATACCACCCTACTCCCGCCTTACTTTGTAATCACTAAACTGTTGTCAGTGTCTATGAGTTTTTCGTTTGTTTGCCTTGTTTGTTTGTTGCTTTCAGTTTTATATCCTATATATGTGTGAAATCATATGATTCTCAACTTTTTCTCTCTGACTTATTTTAATTAGTATGAATATCTCAAGATCCAGCCGTACTACCGCAAATGGCAATATTTCATTTTTTCTTATGGCTGAGTAGTATTTCATTGTATAGATGTATCACATCTTTATCCAGCCATCTATCCAAGGACACTTCAGTGGTTTCCATGTCTTGGCCACCATGAAAGCTATCAGGTTAAAAAACAACTGCTACTTTTACCCTCAACTTAGATGCCATTGCTTCAGGAAAGTCTTCCCTGACTCTCCTGAATTTGTTCTTATATATGTCCCTAATATAACATTTATCATTCAGTATTGGGATTGCTAGTTTTACAAATCTGTTTGTAGGCACTCTGACGTCTCAGACAGAAGGACATGGAAAGAATTACATTGTACGGTTCCAATTTATTTTAAATGCATTTCAATGTCATTAGATGATGTATATAATCACCCATTTTCAAATCTTTATCACTGCCTTTCTCCTGTACCTGCTTTATACATTTTAAGAAATTCTGTGTTTCTTCTCAAGATACTCAATTTTGTGACTGCTATATTAACATGTTGATTCTATTACGTCTTCCTCTGCTTAGAGGTGTATGTCTATCATTTGTATGATGACTGAGGGTGGCTCAAAAATATTTATTGAGTGAATGTATTCTATCACAGGTATAAATTATATATAACTTATTAATATTATCTGTAGCTTATTGCTACATACATAAGCCTATCGGAAATTTTCAGACTTATATCTGCTGTTTAAATGTTCAATGTGAATATAAAATGAATCCCTTAACCACTAATTATAAGTTACATCATGGTCCACAACAATAACAGTCTTTATGTGAGAAAATAAATGGAATTTCAAAATTTATAAATGTGGTCGTGAAGATTTTTATAATATAGAGTAACATAAAAAACATCCCCCCCCATGAAATTTGCTTACCTGTTTCTATATCATTTATACTAAAAATAAATAAAAGATATTCTTTAAAATTTAAAGTATATTTTGTGGCCAACCATGTTCCTAGTTATAAAAATGAGCTGCAATAACAGTGGGTCAAATTAGCTTAAATTAAAAATGATGTTTACTTCTCAGAAGAGTATTGTTTATTAAAAGCTGTAATTGCAATGATTTACATGAATTAAATTAGAATAGCATGAACAATACTTCTTTATATGCTTTGAGCATTTACTTACAAAAAGGCAAGTAATTAATAAGTGGAATCTTTTAAAATCTAATCTTCAGCTGTTTACCCACTGTACTGGATTGAGTAGTGTTTTCCAATAATTCATGTCCACGTGGTATCATATTATATATAGAACATGACTTTATTTGGAAAAATCTTCGAAAATGTAATTTTTTAAAAAGAATTTCAAGATAAAATCATTCTAAATTTAGGGTGGGCCCTAAATCCAAGAATGGGTGTCTTTATAAGAAGAGAAGAGGACAGATACACAAAGACACAGAAGAAAGAAAGCCTTGGGAATGTGGGGGCAGAAAATCACATAGCGAAAGAGTTCGAGAGATCCCAGGAGCCAGAATAGGCAAGGGAGCATTTTCTCCGAGATCCTTGGAGGGAGTGTAGCAGCTGAAAAATTGATTTTGTACTTATGGCTTCCAGAAGTATAAGGGAAACATTTCTGTTGCTTTAAACCAACAGGTAATGGTGATTTTTTTTTTACAGCATCCCCAGGAAATTAATATAAGTATGAAGCACACAATCTTTGGACGATATGTTTTATGTACATTCCTTTTTTCCTATAATTTTGAACCTTTCTATTGAAAACCATTCAACGCTTTCAAAGGTTTCAAGGTTCAAAAGATTCTATAGTTTTTCCAATACAATGATTACTCTGTGTTTAATACAATGGCAACATCAATTTTTATCTTCACTAAACAAATAGTACCATGAGAGAGAAAAATACTACTATTTTTCATATCCGGAAAATTAGACAAATTTCAGATATAACTGAAATGTTTGTTCATTCAGCTATAGTGCAAATCAGGTTTACTCCTTCAGTAAGATATTTCATGCAAAATTTCATATATTTAATAAAAAATAAATGCTTATTAAAGATGCAATATTTGATCAAACTGGTATGGCTTCAGTAGTTGGGTGACTGATTTGGAAATACTTGTAGAATTAAGCCAAGTGAAGCCACTTGATAATTGATACCCAGAAATAGACCAGGAAATATTTATAAGGAAGGGCCAGTCCAGAACTCTCCTTTCCTATAGGCTCTGCTCTCACGACCGCTTTGTAATCTGTCGTCACCTGCTCTCTCTTTATTGAAAGAATTATCCTTTGTTCACCAAGTTACTTAGGGGCTATAAATTTGATTACATCCTCAGTCTATTCGATAGGTCTTAATAAAATAATAATAAGTAACATCTTTTGAAAGCTTGCTATGATACCGGGAAATGATATACAAACTTATTACCGGGAAATGATACACAAACTTAACAAGAATTAATTAGCTCACAATCTTTGTTACAACTGAAGACAATGGTAACATTATCTTTGCTCTATATTTGAGTAAATTGATGCTCATTGTAGTAAAGTAATTGTTTAAAGCCTGCACAGCTCGCTTCTATAAGCCAGAATGAAAAATCTGGTATTCTGCTCCGCTGCTGTGTGCTCTGGCTTTTGTAGGGCTTAAACTGGCCTATTTACCTTTCATGGACTGACCCTCCAAAATCATGTTCACTTACAAATGTAGTCCAAGTATTAAAATACCTGTGAGAGTCACAAAGCTAAAAACAAACAAACAAACAAACAAAAACAAACAAAACTACTCAGAAATGGAAATGAGAGAGAGAAATAAAGCATCACAAAGAGAATCAAAATACGGAGAGAGGGAATAGGGAATAAAGGAGAAGGAAATAAAGAATAAGAAAATAATAGAAGGACAAAAGCTGAGAATAAATGAAAGTTTAGCTAATGAAAAAAGAAAGTGAAACTTGGGTTTCTGCCTATTCCTTTACAACCTAGTTAGTACTTTGTAGCAAAGGCCACTTCTTCAACAAATGCTGAGGGTATCTGGTAGTTTCTAGACACTCTCCTACAGGTTTGGGATATAAGAGTGAACTAAATGGACTAATGAAGTTTCATTTCCATTCTAATGAGAGGAGAAAGCTATTAAACATAATGGATGTGTACTCTTTTGGATATGGAAAGCCATTCTGATAAGGTGACATTTGGAAATGTTGAGGGAATGAAATAGGAGAAAAGCATTCTGGGTATCCTGTCAGAACTGGCTCTGATGATGCAACCTCCCTGTGATTTCCCCATTAGTTCCACTAAGCTGGTCTCAGTCTAAGGAGCTCTGACCTTCTGTCTACTCTCTCTCTGTTTAGAACCTCAAAGGGAGGGGAAGAAATCAAACAAATCCTTCCCTGCTTGTTAACTGGGAAGTCACTTTTATTTTATCCTGATGTGAGTGTTCTTTTTAAACAACTTCATTAGTTACAAATGAAATTTTCTTGTTTTAATTTTCTGTCAAAGTGGAAAACTGATTTCCAACTTGTATTGGTTCTCATTATCACACTGATGGTAGCCTTTTATTTTTCCACTTCATCTTTTCAAATCATCACTTCCATTTATCATTGCCTAACTAAAATCTACCACATAATTTGTACTGTTTTATTAAATCCCTACATTTCCATCGAGCATAGCACAATGAACGGCGTTTAAAAGGAAAAAGAAAAAGAAAAATGAGGTCAATGTTATGAGTTGAATTGTTCCTTCCAAAAATACGTATGTTGAAATCCTACCATCCAGTGCCCTAGAACATGACCTTGCTTGGAAACAGAATCATTTCAGATTTAATTGGTTGCGATCATTAGGGTGGGCCCTAATTTGATATGACTGGTGTTCTTATAACAAGGGAAAGCTTGGACATAGAACCACACACGGAGAGAATACCATGTAAAGATGAAGACAATAATTGGGGTGATTCTTTTATGAGCCAAGGGACGGCAAAGAATGCCACAAACCACCAGAGGCACAGAACTGAGTCTCTGTCATAGCTGTCTGTCAGAAAGAACCAGTCCTGTCCACACCTTGATCTTGGATTTCTTGCCTCCAGAGGTGTGAGATAATACACTTATGTTGTTTAAGCCATTCAATTTGTGGTACTTTTTTTGCAGTAAACTAAAACAGGTGAGGGGGTCAGAATCTGCCATCACAAAACATACCATTTTGACAGAACCATTGTTTTGAGCGTCAGGCAATTAAGAAACAGCAAATGCAAGAGGAACTCTTTGCCCTCCAGCTTTCTGCTGAAATTTCTATTTGTAAACATGTCTTTCTCTCCTATACCAGAAAGAAAATAACTCTAAGTGGGGATGATTCATCACTGGCAATGGCACTGACTTAAGTTTTCACAAACAATCCATACTAAATAACCCTCATCCTCCAGTAGTTTCCCCCATATATTTGCCTTCCAATAATTTACTGCCCCGAGAAGCCCAAAATCCTTTTGCTGTGTCTAGTCACTTCTCCATAATTTACTACCCTTTGTTAAAATGGCATATGAGCCCCTAGGCCTAACCACTTTTGGGTTTTTCACTTATTTTCTGTAAAGCCCCAGTGTGCATGTAAAATAAGCCTTTTCTCCTTTTAACCTGTCTTTTGTCAGTTTAATTACACTCTTCAGTCATTGAACCCTCGGACGGTAGAGGAAAATTTTCCCCTCCTTTTCTATATTCTGGTTAAGTTTGTGAAAAATTGGTATTATCTTTATCAGTGAATAGACTTTGTTCTGAAGTATTTGTTTACCTGTTTGCTTTCAATGAGAAGGTTTTCCATGATTCTATTTTTGAAAAGATAGAGGATTAGAGTACTGTCCTATTTCTTTCTGGCTGAATCTTGGTAAGTTGCACCTTCCAGGAGAATTTCCATTTTGCTTAAAATTTCAAATGTGTTGAAATATGGTTATGATATCCTTTTATGATAGTTTAATATATATTTTTTTATTGTTAAATATAACCCAAATAGAAAAATACGAATTAGACAAATGTAGAGTTTGTATATTATTATTAGGCAAGTATCCCTTTATCATTGCAGTTGATAACATTTTCAATATCTGGGGTCATAGAACAGGGATATTTCAATCAACTTGTTAGAATATCTGTAAAGGAGTTCAGCGTGAGTCTGGGGAAACATTGTAGAAATATATGAGGGTGGGCATGGTCACGATTGGCAGATATTAACATGGAGGAGGTTATGGAAATGCTGGAATGAGAGGTCATTTTGTTACAGATACCAGGACCGGAAAGAACCCAAGTGGCACTCAGAGAGTTGGGAAGGTCAGCTTTATTATGCCGGTGGGCTCAGCGGGATCCTTCCCAAAGACTGAACCCCCAGCAAGGTTTTGAGCAGGTTTTTATGGGTTGGGGACTTCCTTGAGTCGCAAAAGGGGTAGGTGTCGTCTGGTGATTGGCTCCGGGTGTGGCTTGGAGGGAGTTATGCGGAAGTGGGCTGGGACTTAGGCTGGGGACTTCTCTCTTTGCTTTGGTCACCGTTTTAGGTCAATTCCTCCATCAATTTCAGAGAGTACTCCAAAGACAATGGACCGTGTCCATTGGAGAGAGAGTATAGAAAGCAATGAATTTTCTTCAAGTCACTGTTTAATTTTCAAGTATATAGGATATTTGATATTTTTAATCTTTTGTTGTTCCAACAGAGGTAGCCCTCATAAAGATAGCTGTTTCTACCTTACTCTTGTTGTGATTCCCTTTTGTAACATAGCATCTGGTTGAAAATCAATGGAAAATGAATAAAGATGATACATTATTCATAGGCACCAATGTTTCTATTCTGGGTAGGCTTGCTAAATTGCAGTTTTTAAAACAAAGGACTTATTTTGGCTAACCAAATTATCAGTATGTGAATTATATACATCCTTACTAAACAATGACAGTAATTCAACTTAACAGATATATACTACCTGTAACAGACATATGTTGGTTACTAATTCCTCTGGGCTTGGAAAAGTCATCTGGTCAGTATTTCTGAAGTGTTTGATAGTGGTGATGACCTTAGTGTGTGAAAACAGACAGGTACAGATGCATATCTTGTTCCTGCCCAGCAGTGGTAACTAGATATGCTATCTGCTTCAGTATGTAAAATTCAGATAACGATATTCCATTACAGGTCCATGGTGATATGAATATAGCATCTATCATTTATTGGTTTTGCCATGTATACAAAGCTCCACTTTATAAAGTAATTTAATTTAAATGTGCTATTCCTCATGAAGTATATTAAGATTATGCTGTCACTCTAGAAAGGAATTAAGAAACTAGACTTGTAAAATAACTGGTTTTATTCTAGTTCTTTTATTTCTCATTTGACTACTTAATGGGTAGAAAGAAATTATGCGCAAGAGATGGTGTTCCAGACTCCTTAAGGCGGTAGACCAATGCAGAGAATGCAATAGAGGCAATTACCTTTAACTCATCAGATAGAGGAAAAGTAGCTGATTGGAGATGATAGTAAATAACTTTAAAGGTATAGAAATTCCTAGGAATTGGGAATTAAGCCCAAAATGTTATAATTATTTTAATTTGAAAATTCCAGTGTCTTTGTAATACTTTTTTCAACTTATTGAATTTTCTCAAACACATTTCAGTCGTATTCCACCAAATTGATGCTTCATGCATCATTTGCAGGAGTAGACTGAAAAGCAAATGGAGTATATGCAATCTTCACAAAGTTTACATACCACATTACACACACACATACACACACACACACACACAGACACACACACACACACACACACGAAGTCTGGCAATTAAGTCCGCGAGCTCATCCTAGAAAAAATGCTACACACCTCATTGCTGAATATCGCTATGGTCACCTTTCTTTCAAGTATTCCCCTTGGGAAGCTGTGCACTGAGGCCAGCCTAGTCCACCCTTCAAAGCAATTTTGGAACTCTTTTTCTGGAATGACCATCGGAACTGTTGTCGTATTACCCTTGATGTCCTGAACGTCATCAAAATGTCTCCCTTTCAATATTTCCTTTATCTTTGTGTAAAGAAAGAAGGCATTGGGGGCCAGATCAGGTGAGTAGGGAGGGTGTTCTAATACAGTTGTTTATTTGTTTACTGACTAAAAACTCCTTCACAGACAGTGCCGTGTGAGCTGGTGCATTGCCATGGTGCAAGAGCCATGAATTGTTGGCGAAAAGTTCAGGTTATCTCTCTTTTTCACACAGCCTTTTCAGCACTTTCAAATAGTAAACTCAGTTAAGTGTTTATCCAGTGTGTACAAATTCGTAAAGAGGAATCCCTCTGATATCAAAAAAAGGTTAGCAACATCATGGCAACAAATTCGTGAACTTAATTGTCCGAATAATATACATATTCTACATTTCACTTAATATAGGATTGTAGACAACCAATGTTGTAATTTATTATCTTAAAGCAGGCAATTTTCATGAAATGTAGGCTTTATTGCACATATACTGGAAAACAGGTATTGTAAGACAAGTTCTATTTTTTCAAATTACCAACAATCATCAAGCTACAGGTAATAATGCAGGTGGCTTCAGCTATGAGCAAAGAAAACGGGTAAAGAGTTATTTCAGATTTTAACATGGTTAATGCACAGCAAAGAGTTTAGTGAACATTTAAGGCCCTGTGCATGGAGCACCCACACAGACAGAATTGAACCTGCAGACAGTCAGGTTATTGAACACACTGCAACTTTTTCAAATGCTTCATTCCCTTTGCTTTTCTCCAATGAAAGGATATAAAGTTTCCTATCAGCCACACATCATAGGTGCAATACCTAGAAAATTATTTCTTTTGAAGCCCTATGAAAATAATAAAAAAAAGTGTTTCAAAGCTGGATATTCATAATCCTTCATGTCAGAGGACAGATAAAGAGTGAGCATAAAAAAATAAATCAAGTGTTAAGTTGGTTCAGAGAAAGTACTTGGTAATATTTAACTTTACTTGATCCCTGTGAACCCATAAAACAGCAATAGTTAAGGAAGCCATCCCACTTTTATGTTCCAGGAAGCTGCTTGCTGCAAAGAAACATCCTTTCCCATATGAATTACATAAGACACAGGAATGTTCTGTCTGTCAAGGCCAGACAGAGACCCTCCAAATTCTCATTCTTTGCTTCATAAAGAATTAGCTCAAACTGTTGTCCCCATTTTTCAATGGCAACAGAATATGTGTTAACCAAACTTTGGTTAAGCTTGTCTGCTTCCCCCAATGCCCTGAATTTTGACTCACCCTCGACCTGAGCCATATACAACCCTTCCTCTCAGCCCCTCCAAGAATTGGCTGGCCTCAGGCTAAACATTCTCTGAGTTATCGTTTCACCATTACCACCTATACCCATCCATTCCCTTCATCCCCCTTCTCCACACCCTGCTCCTTGGATTTCTTGCTTTTCTTTGTCTTCTTTTCTCTTCCTTATGAAAGAAAAGCTGCTTTCTGCCAACTTGCGGACATTGTGGTTGCTGTGTTCTGCCTACTGCAATAGTCTCTTTTCCTCTTCTTGCAGTAATCCTTGCAGATAAAGTCTCTCTTTACGTAAGTCCTATTTTTTGTTTATTTGACACAGTTCAGAGTAAATATGACCTATATAAAAACCAAAATAACTTGTTATTTCTTTTTTGAAATTAATGAATGAAGAGATGTTAGATAGATAGATAGATAGATAGATAGATAGATAGATAGATAGATAGATAAATGGAACTTGGTTATCCTACTCTAGCATTTATTGTACAAACCGAAACCAAAAGCAAGCATGAATCACTGTAATTACCAGCATTTTCTGTTACTTTTTGCTTTATCTGTGTCTCTCTTCACACCCCTTCATTCAGCATGAATACACTGACCACAGGACAAAAGACATTCGTAAAATGGAAGAATGAACTATTCAAAATGCTTATTTTGTTTTGGTTCTGCTATGACCATCCTTATTTCCTAAGGTAGGTGAGGATACTTTAACAAATGCATAATATGATGTTTACCTATAGTTACTTTTTAAGAAATATTTTTTTGGGGGGACCTAAGAGCAAACTTTTTCATAGTGCTGTTAAAGAAATCCTTATTTGGTGAGAATTCCTCTTGCGACTTTCAACCACTCATTGATCATGAGTCGAAAAGACGGATATGCCTTTTTAAAAGCCTCATTTAAAATATTTCTATGAAAATTGGTAAGATATCGATGTGAAGACAAGTAGAAAGTCTTTGTAGTTAGAACATCTCATCTGAAATTCTGTTGCAACCACTTATTAGCTAAGTGGTCTTTAATGAACGATTTAATCTTTCTCTTAAGCCTGGTTCTCTTGTCTATGAAATGGAGATATGAAATAAAATCACTAGTTCCGAGAGGTTTTGTAAATATAAAATGAAAACTTAACCAAAAGTGCTATTTCAAATGACACTGACATACAAATGCTACTTATGGTTATTGTACTTCAGAGAGATAAGGAAATGAGGAGTTTCTCCAGCAATGTAATGTTCTACCTTAAATATTTTTAACTTTATTTTGATTTCATAACATGTATAATGTAATTATAGAAAACAATAGACATCAACATGCTTATATTCCACTTGTCATTTTTTCAGATGAGGATAATGAGTGTGTGTTATTTGTGTAGAGGGTAGGCGTGAGCAAATATTTAAAAAAACCCAAAAAACTTCTCAAAGTCCCCAGACTAAGGTTACTAAACAGTATTAACTTTGATTTTGCACTTTGCCACTTTGGTTCTGGTATTTGGATTTTTACATTTTCAGTGAAGTTTAAATGGAATTATTTAAATGATGGTTTAAGCTGTCAAGGTTCTGATGTGACTTCCTTTTGAGCAATTTGGCTCCTATTACAGGTTCCCGTGTTTTATAGAGCATCGGAAAACCCACAACTGAGCTTCATGCTCTAATTTATACCCATTGCACGTACTATGTAGTTTTAACTGACTTGCTCTAGAAGGATCTCAGGAGTTGCTAGGGAAGCTCTCTGTTCTTTCCACATTGCATCAGTATTTCCAATGATAACGCCGTACCTGTAGGTACAGGAGAATTTAAGCAGAATCAAACAGCGATAGCAAGGCTATGGCACAGATAACAAGCCCCTTAAAGTTTCTTCTTCCTCATATAGATAATAAGCTATAATACAGCGGAGAAAAAACAAACAAACAAACAAAGAAGATATAGTACATGTTTTCTTTAAATACAAAATATTTAGCAAATACAATTTTTAAAGTTTCAAAAAATATATGTCTGCTCTTATTTTTTATGTTTTGTTTTGTTCTTCTATCTCTCCAGTGCTGCAAGGCAGATGGCATCACAATAAAGATAACGGGTAACTTTTAAAGTTTTAAACAATCTTCCTGTTGAAAATATCTGTCATTCACATGGTTTGTATATGCTTTGCATATGAACCTTATTTATCTTCTTCAGTACAAAATCATTTTTTGTGATTTTGTAGGTTTTTATTTTTGTTTGTTTGTTTTTAATAGATAATTTCAAAAAATAGCAGGATGAACAGTTCTAGTGAAACAAAGATCAGTTAAGATAGCAGGTCAGTCTGGGGGTGTTACTTTTTAGCATTCTTGATTATGTGAATATTTTTGACACTTTAAGTAAGTAAACATAGCTCTCAGAAAAGTGTTGAAATAAATTTCGTAAAGAAAAATAGTGGCATAAGAGGTTCATCACTGCTATGTATTTGTGTTCTTCATTAGAATAAAAAAAAGCCAACAGCATTTTTTCTTCTCATTTTCATTTTGAGAAAAGTTATACTTTTCCACCTTGTTCAAGATACGAATGTGTATGTATGCCAAATAGAAAAACTAGTTCAATCAGGAGCATTTTTTAGAATAACATTTCATAATGACATGTTTTTCTTAAGTTACTGTATTGTGTTGTTGTTTTATTTTTTTCCAATAGCTTCAAATGGCATTTTTAAAGGTTAACTGCAAAGAGCCTGTTGAATCTATTTCTGCTTCAAGTCTTTTATTATTTTCCCATGGTTGTTTTGAAAGTCTTTGTAATACTATTGGAACCGCTCATCTGTGATTACACTGCACTGAGCTGTGTATGTTCTGACTCATTATCCCAAACAATAGTTACTAGAGAATTTATGAAACTCATTGTTTTGCATGAGTCTGGATTTAAACAAAATATTTATTTGTTTTTAAATATGCTGATACTGTCTTCTTACTTAAGGGAACCTTTTCATTAAAAGGTAGATCGGGTTTTGTAATCGGGTTTGATCAGTATTCCGAGTTTCTTTTGTCTAAGATCGATGTTTCAATCATAATATTGCTTCCTGGAAAATGAAGTGCCTGACTACATTAAGTAATCACACAGAAGTTGTCATTAAATGGGAAGCAAAAATGCTATTCTATTGGAATATTCCTAATGGAAATCAAAATTTTATTTTCCCAAAGATGAAAAATACAACAGGTTAATAGCATAATTTTATATAGCTTATTTTAGGTGGATCATCTTAAGGATATGGGAAGAAACCAAGAAAAAATATTTGCAATTATTTTCAGTTATTTATGAAGTTATATCCACTGAATGGGATACTAACATTCAAAAGCTCTTGCACATTTAAAATATAGACTAGAAAAATAATGTGTCCTAGCCATGTCAAAACCATTGTTTGGTTATCCATTCAACTAAGTGGCTAAAATAAAGATACATAGACTATTACAATTTGTCTCTATTAGAAAGACTTGAAGACTCTATTACAATTAGAATTTCTAATATGAGCACATAAACACCTACGTGGGCGGAAATGATGAGGGAGTTCCTTATTTCAAAATTTAAAGAATAACTCTCTAAGTAAAAACCTCTTGATTATGAACTTTAAAAATATTTTACTGAGTCTTCTGCAGGAGAAAATAGAAAGTTAGTTAAGACTGTCTGGTTTTACATATTGCTTAACCCAGACTAGCTTGGTGGCCTTTGGCAACTTAGCCCTGCTGTGCCTCATTTTCTTATCTACATAAACAGTAGGGATAATAATTTGTAAATATTTTATAGTCATTTGGAAGATTAAGTAAATGTTTTTAAAATCCTTGGTATTGAGCCTGGCAAATAGAAAGTACTACAGAAGGGTCTGTTCAATAAAATAAGGACTTAAAATAGATAAAGACATATATCATTTTCTTGGATAGAAAGAATTCTTATTATCCAAATGAAAGAAGATTGTAGCTTGGATAGAATGCTGGTAGTGCAGATGGCAATAAATAATCATATAAAAAACATAGGAGCCTTTGGCTCTGAAGGATGAATATCATGCTTATGGTTGGCATAACTCAAAGGATGGTAGAAACATTTGCAGACACAAATTGTTAGAAGTAAAATTTGCCTGGAGATGACTACCCTGCCCTGTGTTTCATGCATGCTATATTTAAGATAACTTTAAAGCTGAGAAAAGATGTCCTGGAAGCAATTAAAAGTGGAGCTCTAGAGTTCAGAAAAGAGATCTGTGCTGAAGACATGAATTCAGGATCCATCTGTTGGAGCCATTATTGCAGCTCTCAGGCTGGAAGAGATCACCCCAGGAAAAAATAAGGACAGGGAAGATGGCCTAGAACCAACCATAGAAAAACTGCAGCATGTAATGTCTGCATAGGGCAGAATAATCATTCAAAGAAGAGGAGATTGCTGGAGAAGTATAAAGAAAACCGTGCGAGTGTTGTGATTTAGAAACAAATGAAGTGTGTTTCAGGAAGCTCAACAGCATCCAGTGATGCTGCAATAATTATGATAAAGAAATAAAAAATGTCCATTAGATTTAGTGATGAGGTCATTAGAAACATAAATCATCATTCTTTTGGACAGGAGGAGTATATGTCAACATTAAATTGGTGATGGGAGTAAAGGAAGGTAGGATGATGAGCACTGAACATTTGTTTGAAGAGTTTGGCTGCTGATTCAAATCTTGTAGCTAGAGTTATGTGAGGTCCCAGGGGGAAATATAGATAAAAACAATCAATTACTGGAATCGGATTTTGGAAGGAATATTTTACATCTTTATGATCTTGAATTAGTCTATTCTATAGACTAGGTGATTAAAAAAAATACATTGCCTACTTCTTTTCTTGAAAAAAAAAATAATGAATCCAAGTTTAAAATAACCACATGTGAAATTATTTTTTTGCTCTCCATAGTGTCTCTTCGTTACCTTTGCCCATCTTATATAAACAGCATAAATTCATCGCTTAATTTATCAACATGAGTAATACCTGATTCTGTTCCTGGTATCTTATTATCATGGCCCATAGAGTCTGCCGATTACATACACTTTAATAAAAAGATAACAAGAATAAACAGCGCTCATGCTTTAAAGAAATGGTATTGAGCACTTTTATGTATCTTACTTCAAAGTTTACAAATTTATCCTTATGGAGTAAGAATGCTACCGCCAAAAGAAGGTGGTTTATAACTTAATCAAATACTTAGAATTTTAGATAAAGGCAACATGAAAAAATACACTTGGTAATCCTCTGATAATATTGGCAGTCCTGTATACTGCAAGTATGATGAATGTATTTGAGAAATCCCTCCTTCTATAATAAGTCCTGAAAAACTGTGTGGCCATGTGGTCGAATCAGGGTGGTAATAACAACGGGCAGGCAGGCATCCTATTTCCTTAAAAATAAATTTATTAATATGTAGAAATGCTTTTACTTTTAGAGAATTTCATGATTCTATTTTAAATGTAGGGTTATCTTGAAAAAATCCTTTACTTCTCCGTTCTTCACAAGCTTCTGCTATCATGCCTCTCTCCTTCATAAAAGCAGATTGCCCTCGATACAATTTGCCAAGCAATGGATTCCACAAGTCAAGATGCCACTCGATTTCCCATACACTTCTAAATATAGAAAATATCTTTGCTCTATTTCCCCAAGGCTCTTTTAGGGAGAAAAATGCCTTTTCTTTCTGTATGTAATTTAGAAACAGAGAGTCCGTGCAAGTTCATGGTATCAGTCATTCTTACGTTGGAGGTCAATAAAAGAAGTAAAGTACAAGTTATATCCTTTTCTGGAAGTCAGGGCAAAAGCGTTGCGTATATCCCAACCTTGGTTCCCTTCTTAGTGACTATTTCTTATAACACTACATGAGGGACTAGGTGCTACCATGAGGGTCATGTCACTTAGCTGTGGCATCTTGCAGAATTACTCAATATCTGAAAACCTCAAGATACCTCATCAGGAAAATAAGTACATGAATAGTTAGTTGACCCAACACTATGAAAGTTTTATTAAATTCATTATTATATATAAAGTATTTAGACACATGTCTGTAATAATATGTTTTCAGTACATTTTAGAGCTTAATATTTTATTATTATTGTTCATTTATTATTAGAAAACTTGTTCTTGCACCATTATCCAGCATAGAAAGAAAATTGTGGAAAACTAGTTGCGAAGTAATTGCTCTATTGCAGACAATAAAATAAAGGCTTTCCATTATTACTACTACAAAAACTACTCCATTATTGCTGACTACTATCATTTTTTATAATGATTATGATAATTATGATTATAGCTTATATTTTTAAGTGCCTAATATCAATGATAGTAAACAACAGATCTAGGATGTTAATCCTTAATATATTACAGCAAAAATACAATTCTTACTTGCAAGAAGAGTGAGATAGTACATAAAAAGTTGACTCAAAATAATTGAGAAGGTACATTCAAGAGGACTTGAGGTCTGTATGTCAGACAGGGATGAGGTAAATGATGCTGCAGTCTGGTCTTTACAAGGGCGATTGCTTTTTCCATGTCACTTGTTTTTGGGTGCAGCCTTGTCTCTGTTTCTTGTGGACTTTTCTATATCAGACTTTTAGTTCAGTCAATGCACTCGGCCAGTCATACCAGAATTTCTTGACAGGCTTCAATTATTTCTATTCTTCGATGTAATTCCCTTCTAGCCCTTGACTATTGACTCAATATTTTGTTTGTAATATAACACCTGAAATTTAGACTGTCTTATATTTTTCCCTGTTCTTGGCTTTCTGGCAGTAACTTTATCTTGAACAGACCTATTACCGTGTTTCCCCGAAAATAAGACCTGGTCTTATATTAATTTTTGCTCCAAAAGACGCATTAGGGCTTATGTACAGGGGATGCCATCCTGAAAAATCATGCTAAGGCTTATTTTCCAGTTAGGTCTTTTTTTTGGGGAAACACGGTGGCTCTTTCCATTTTAGGCTAACTGTGACAATGTATCAAATTTTACTAATAACCATGCTTTCTTATTTCATTGAAGCAGTAGAAGCAATGAGATAATGTTGTTGTCATCTTCCCACCACCAAATCTACTATGCTAATCAAACTTTCCCCTTGAAAGTTATATTTGATAAATCCCCCCCATTAGGTTTCTGTCATTCTCCAACTCTAGCACTCTTTATCCAATCTCCTTTAATCTTAAGAATTTCGTTTTGGCAGACATCTGTCTCTCACCCTTAGAATCATCCCCCCCAACCCAGTTTTGATAATTCAATCAGTATACAAGCCTGACGTAATCTGATCATCTATTAAATATACTCAATAAAATACATTAAAAGAAAATAGAAAGCTCCTATTTTAAAATATACAATAAAACAATCATTTGATCCTCCAGCTTCTGTCTCCACCAGCCATGGAAGGCAGAATAACACCCCCTCACCCCCCCTGCCCCCCCCACACACAAAAAGAAACGCCCACATTCTAATCCCCAGAACCTGTGGCTGTTGCCTTCCATGGCAAGTGGGAATTTTGTAGATGTGATTAAGTTAAGGAGTTTAAGATCAGAGGTTATTCTGTATTATCTGTGTGGACCCAGTGTAATCCAAGGTGTCCTTAAAGGGTGCAAGAGGGAGCCAAAAGGGTCAGAGAAGGAGATGTCAGTATGGAAGCAGAGACACTAAAGATGGAGGAAGAGGCTATGAGACGAGGGATGCTAGCAGCCTATAGAAACTGGCAAAGCAAGGAGACAGCTCCTTCCCTAGAGCATCTGGAAGGAATGCAGCCCTGTTAACACCTTGATTTTAGTTCAGTGCAACGTATTTTGGACTTCTGACCCCCCAGAACTATAAGATAATAAATGTGTGTTGTTTGAAGTCACTAAGTTGTAATTTTTTACAGTAGCAATAGAAAATGAATACAAGTTCCATTCTATTTTGAACCCACTTCTGACAGGGTTTTCTCTCCACAACTGGAGAGAAAACATTCATTTCAAGGTCATCAATGTCACTGTGGCCAAACTGTCAGCAATCTTTGGTATTTATCTCAAGATATATTTGCTATTTTCTGATTGTCAGCTCACATTCTTTGGAACTTTATTCTGTGTAAAAATTTAGGTCTGTTTATAAAATGTGTCCTGTGAGAGAGGAGGAGTGTTATTTCTGCCAGGCACTTGCCCAGAGCCTGATGATATAACCAATCCATGACAAATGTTGACAACAATTCTCAATGTGAAACTTTGCAGGCCACAAAAGTAAGAATTCAGACACCCGCCTAAGTGTATACTGGTGTGTGCTTAAAATTTCTCAAATGAGGCTCTTTTGTTAGCCCCCTGCTTCACTCAGAACATGATTGAGACCAAAAAAAAAAAAAAAGAAAAAAAAAGAAAAAAGTCACATTTTAAGTGTTTTTATTTTTCCCCTGAATTTAACCACTGGGGTCCTGACGTTACATAGGGACCTCTGATCCTGTTACCCCTATCTATTTATAGATACATGACTCTTCAAGATCGGGCACCAGGGCACCAGGCCACCAGGAATCAGAAGAAAATTTTAAAAGAAAAAAACACCAGGTCCAACATTAGTTTATGTTTATGGAATGCAGCTTTCCTATCCTTTCTGGCTTCTGGTTGTTTCCTTGACATTATCACCTGCTCTGTTTTGCCTTGAAAACAACATTCTTTAAAATATTATGTCCATTATTTATAAGAAGCTATGTTGGGAGGATTTTCTCTGTACGTCTAGTGTACCACCTCCTGGAAAGAGAAGATAGCTACTTATTTAAGCATTTATACACTTGGCTATAGAGACACCACATGCTTTGATTTTCTTCCTATTGCATTTGTTGTTCTTTCTCAATTTCCTCCGTTGGCGTCTCTTTCTTTCTAATGATTTGAAGTTGGGATAGTAGAGGACTCAATATGAGGGCATCTATTCTCTGCATACAACCACTTTTTTCCTTTCATGTAGTTTTAAATGTTATTATGTTGATAGCTTTGAAGTCTTCGGTCCACATTTCGTTGCGGAATCCTTATTTCTAATATATAATTACCTATTGAAACATAGTTGGAAAAACGATAGGTATCTCAAAATAATTATGTCAAAAAAAATAAATAATTTCCTTCTCCAAACTGTCTTACCAACCCCCAGAGTTTACCTTCTTAATAATAGTGCCCACATTCTCTCTGTTGCTCAGGGGAACACACATCATTAACTCTTCTTTTTCCCTTCTTTTCTCCTTTCCTGTATACAGTCTATTATTAAGATCATCAATAGGGCCCATCTTTCTCATCTCACACTGCCATCCATACCCAATTCAAGTCATCAGTCCCTCTCACTTTGTTTCGTGTAACATCCTTTGTCATCTCCCTGTGCCAATGTAGGTGCCTAGCGCTTGGCCATAATTTTTGTTTTATAAAAAACTGGTACCGTAAATGTTCAGTTGGGGGTGTTTTTTTTTCTTAATTGAATACATAAGTAAGAATATGTCACCATCACCCGCCCCAGTTTTTCTAATAGCTTTCATTGCCCGTAAAGCCCAAATACATCCAAGTTCCAATGGATGCTTAACTAGACCCCTCTTTACTCAACTCCCACCACTCTCCTCCTTACTAACTCAGCTCTAGCCATACTTAACTTTTATCCTCACATATGTCAAACTCGTACCCCCTGAAAGATGTTTGCACTTGTAGTTCTCTCTCCCGAGGTAGCCCTTCCTCTATAATCATCTAGATCTCATTTACTTGCCACCTTCAATATCTCTTCTCTCGAGAAGTTTTCACAGTATTATTTAAAATGGTATCCCTCACGGTCTTCTTCTTACCCCACATCCTGGTCTATCATTGATTTCATCTCCTTTTGAAATTGAATTGTTTATTTTCTGCTAGAACTTTAGCTTCATTTCAGGACATACAGTTTGTCTTGCTTGTCACTGTGTCCCTAAAAGCTAGAAAAATGCCTGGCATCAAGAAATTGCTCCACAAATATTTTCAAATGGATAAATGAATAAGTGAGTGAATGAACTAATGATTGAATGATACTGGTTTCTTACAAGAGGCTAGAAACCATGATGTGTGGCCAGAAGTAGCCTGGCTGACAATTGGAATCTGAGGGGAGGTTAGTGTACTTTACATGATGGGCATCTAAAGACTTAACAAAAATCATTTACGTCTGCCTCAAGTAACATTGCAATTTGTTAGGCAATCTTTAGGGACTGTAAATAAAACTGAAGCATTTATGGACCTTCTAGGAAAGTGGTTTCACCTCCTTAAGTCCTGTTGAGTAGCATGTGCTTTTAGTGTGAATGATTCCCATGAAGCCTCTTTAAAGTAGTCAGAAATAATTATTGAGCCTATTGAAATTGAACCCTCTTGTGGAAGTGATTCTTCTAGGGAGTAGTAAAGCCTTTGGGAATAACATTGTGTGGTGAAGATGCACCCAGGCAAGGCTATTTCTGAGCTGAGATTGATCAAGTTACATTTAAAAGAGTTCCTTCCTAACTTAGCAACATTATCTACCCACAATATGTCTCCTCACCTTTCCTTTGTGTGCACATATATGTTTCACTCATCAGTGAGGTCTAGCCAGTGAAACAATCTCTCTCTGTCTCTCTGTCTGTCTGTCTGTCTGTCTGTCTGTCTCTCTCTCTCTCTCTGTCTCTCTGTCTCTGTCTCTCTCTCTCCTTTCTCTCATTCTTCTCTTCCTCTCTCCTCCTCCCTCTGTAATGTTTTTAAATTTATGTTTTCATACCTGTTCCATTCCATATTCTGCTGCACTCCCTGCAAAACTTTGTGTGGAGATGTTAAGAATTAGCCATGAGGCCTGAGTGAAGACATCCCTCATCTGAATTTTGTCTTCATGGACCAAAACAGCAATGGTGCCACACAATAATAGAAATGTTCCCATAAGATGGAAGCAGCACATTCTCTCAGGAGATTTGTAAAGGAAAGTCAATGTAGGAATTTGGCTCATGGCAAAGAAAGGAGACTTTTATGATAAACCAAAAAGTGAGGAAATGAAATGTAATATATGTGAAAAATAAGGGAATACCTTATCTATTTAGAGATTGGGATATGAAGAGTTTGAACTTGATTTATGATTCAAGAGTAAAAACCTGCTTACATTTAAAAGTAGGAAACTTGTGACAGGTTTTAGGGATATTCTGCGACATTAAAGTACATTTTGATACTGAAAGAGTGGAATCTGTAAGAGAACAAAAAGAAAGATTATATTTAACCTCAAGAAATTATAGGTTATTTTGGAGCAGCAGATATTGATATATCTTTGAAATATCCACATTGGAAAAAAATTAACTACATAATAGAGGGGAAAAAAAGTAGCTGAAAACAGAAGGTGATCTTTTAAATCAAAAGGAAACAAAAAGTTGTATCTTATAAAGGAAAAAAATATTAAAATGAACTAAAAAATCTGGGTATTAATAATTTCATTGGAAATTTACATACAAATAAAAATTACTAAAAATGAGGATCACATTAGTTAAGTGAAAGCAAAAGTTATGGAATGAGGATTGAGATGCTAAGCAGACAAAAGGTGCAAATAATCAAAAATCTTGATGAGGAGGAAATCTTTAGTCACAAGAATATAATCCAGGAATGATCTCAGCCAACCTTAGAAAATCATAATTGTGCTTCCCTTAAGACTTTTGGGAACGTTCTTTTGCTTTTGGAAAAATAAAAGGGGGGCTAGGGAGTACACTTGGGAAAACAAAGAAACCAAAAAACAAATAAAATATGACTGGATTCAGGAAAAATTTATTCCCTTTTTTAAAATATTAAACTTATTGACATTGGTTAGTAAAATTATATAGGTTTCAATTGTATAGTTCTACAATATATCATCTATATATCACATTGTGTGTTCACCACCCATAGTCAGTTCTCCTTCCTTTTTGACCCCCCTTTTTCCTCTTCTACCACCCCATCTCCACAAACCCTCTGGTAACCACTAAACTGTTGTCTGTGTCTATTAGTTTTTGTCTTGTCCGTTTGTTGCTTCCAGTTTTATATCCTACATGTGAGTAAAGTCATATGGTTCTTGACTTTTTCTTCCTGATTTATTTCGCTTAGCATGATAATCTCAAGATCCATCCATGTCACTGCAAATGGCAGTATTTCATCTTTTCTTATAGCCGAGAATATTCCATTGTAATCTGACTGCTCCTTACAGATTAGTTATTTGATTTTAGGTAGTGAAATTACTGTTTAAATCTCTGAGCCTCAGCTTGAGACATGATTCTAAGGGTTATATGTTAAATCATGAATTTATGTAAAGTATGCAGACAGTGTCTACGCCCAGGAAATGTTAAAACTAAACCACATCTTCCCTGTTGTCTGCTCTAAAATGCTTTCTTTTGGCTTTCTTCATTTTGCATTCTCTAATTCCTACTCAGTGCCTCAATTCCCAGAGTATCTAGCTAGGCTGATCATGCTTTACCTTTCAGGCAGCTATGAGAAACACACACACACACACACACACACACACACACACACACACACACTCAAAAGGAATTAAAAATTCAGTTTACTTTGTTGTTGCTTTTATGTTGTCAGTAAAATTGACACATGTTAAAAGAGATGACTTGTAGTCTCACACCAAAATATACATGTGCGAAGTGCTGCCAGGACTATTTCAAACAGTTGCTTTTGGCACTGAGCTAAATGTAATGCTGTTTGTATCAAGACTACTCTCTATTCCATTTTAAGTGACAGTATACACCTGGAGTACCATCCAACTTGCATTAAACTCTCATTTTCAAAATACATAAATACAGCCAGAAATACTGATTTGAAAAACGCTCTCACATGCCGATAGTTGTAGCTAATAATTGCTTTTTTTCTGTCATGAAATACAACATATTTTTATAGGATTCTTTGTTACTCGAAAAATAATGACTGCAAAAGTAAGAATGAAGTCTTTTAAATTATAAAGTTGTTCATTTTTGTTAAATATATAAATTGTTGTTCATTTTGTAGAGTAAGAGTCTACAAATTACGAGCTATGGGTCACATCTGGCCAATGGACATTTACTTTATTTTTGTTTTGTTTTTTAAATCTCTATGAACTAAGAATATTTTTATATATTTAAGAGTTGTGAAATAAAGCCAGAAAAGAATTTGCAACAGAGGCCATATGTGGCCTTCAAAGCCTACAATATTTGCTATATTGCCCTGCAGAAGGGGAAAAAAAAAATTGTAGACCCCCTTTCTAGAGTAATTCTCTAACCCATACTTCTACTTAGAAAATGTTTTAACACAATATTTCAAAAGAACAAGAAGGAGATTTTCTCCCTTCTTCCTGTGACATTTGGCGATTCGACATAGCCATAATAGATGCAATTCCTTCCCATTTACACATTGATCTGTCAAATTATAATGATTTATAAAATTAGAGGCTTTTAACTTAATATTTTGGTAGCTATTTCTCTTACTTTGGGCTTAATTTTCTTGGTACATTTTGTTTTAAGTGTACAAAATGAATGTTGACTTTATGTCTGCATTGGTTCTAATGTATACAGTTTAAAAGTCTGAATTTAAGCCATAATTTTTCCATGGGGACTTTAAATAGACATACTGGGTTTCTAATAGATCTGGGGAAATGCTGAATTTTTATTTATGTCTTCAGGTGACAAGCTGTGATGGATGGCCTGACAAGGTCCCACAGTCTAGCTCTGCAATGCCAGGGAAATGATGGTGGCATCGCCTGGCAGTTTAGTTATCAACAGCTAACAGCCTTAAGGCAGCAGTTTAAAAGTCATTTGTTTGCACTTCTAACAAGTGCGTTCTATTGTGTAGTTTTATTCAAGTAAGCATAATTTTATAACAAGTTGTTAAAAGCCCGTTTGTCACCAATAAAAGTCTCTTCTTGGTATAAACAGTCCTAATAAGCGACTATCTTGAAAATTGTATTACTGTAAAAAAAAAAAATCAAAGCTATCATTTCACTAAATATTGTTAAAGTAATGGCTGTGGCCCTATTTTTTGTTATTCTGCTCTTTGTTAAGTAACATTTTTTTTCCTTCATCGCAGAAATTGCTCATTTAAAGACGAATTATTACTCTCCCTCTTATCATGAGGTGAAGGCTGTCATCCTGTACTGTTGTCAAGAAATGCATATTTTCAAGAGGAAGGTATCTAATTTTAGCAGTTGTAGCTAAAAATGATGTTACTGTTAGTTGTCAGAAAAGTGATCATTAAAGAGTCTATTTTTTCCCTTTGATGCAAGCAGTTCAGATCAACTTTTCAAGGCATTTAAAATTGTCATAAATATTCCTCCAATATTCACCGCATTCTTGTTATTCTTTTATTAGTGTCATTTGTTATGAATGTAATGCGAACAATGAAAACATATTTCTTGTTCACTTTTTCCAGATATATTATTACTTAAGTCAATTACTTTTTAAAACCACTTGTATAACTGTATTATTTAAAATTGATTAACTTTAAAATAAATCCTATCTTCCGTTTTGTGCTATTAAAATTATGTGTTATTTGAAGAATTTCCTAAAAAAACAACAACAAAAAAAAAAAAAAAAAACACCTAGCTTTCGATATACTTAAGTCTTACTGAAGGTAAACCTTTGCCTCATCCCAGGAGGGGCATGATAGAAAAATATTTGAGTTTAATTTGATGCTTCTGACAATGATATTTCAATATCCTATATCTAGCCTTAATATGGTAATCAAATGGTTGTAACTTTCTGTTTGTCCTCAGGAGTCTCAATCATTGGATCAAAATTATAAATCATAGTTTCATTGTTCATAAAAATATTAACTTATAACACAATTGTGTATAAACATACTATATAGAGCAAGTAGAAAACCCCATTGAGAGGAAAGTTCATAGAGAAAGAAAAAATATTTGAAAATTTTGACATAATGCGCAGAGTGTAGCAAAAAATAATGTTGACTTAGGACAGAGATGAACAGCTATTTTCTCTTTTGCACTTTAATGGAAGCCATTAGTAATAGATTTCTGAAGAATGAATTTCATTCTCGCTGGGTTTCAAATGGCATTTAGCTGGCTGAGAGGTTCTCTGCACTCTGCCAACTCCATGCCTGCAGTAGTCCCTGTTTCCCTGAGTGATGGGTTCCACAGGAGATGCTTTTGATCTGAAAATTACTGTCGTCCTTTACACAGACCTGCTTGGTAGCTGTGGAGCAGCAGAGTTGAGAAGGCAGAATGGATTCAGTTCAGTGCTTGGTTATTCTATCTCCAAGGGCCCCCGACATGCTCTGGGATGAGTCCCATAGTGGCAGCACACGTCCTTTGAAATACACAGGCAAAAAGTGGCTCTGTTATGTACAGGCTCACATGTCCTGTGTCTGCCTCACTGTCTATGCAGGTATGTTGCAATCTATTTGCCCTATTGTGAGGAGTCTCAGTGTATTGTAGCACAAATTTATCTACTAGCTGAAGCTAAGCTGTCAGACGTTTAAAACTCTATTCCAGTTCCTGACACATCAGTATCTATTGAAAAGAACAAAGGTATCAAAAAAAAAAAAAGAAAAGAAACAAAAGCACCTTTTTTTTTTAGATAATGGAAAAGCATATTATTAGTTAGAATATAAAGTGTTCTTTGTCTTGGATAAATCATCGGATAACATCCAAATAAGGAGAGCACCCTTCTCCTACAGGTGGGTAGCAAAAAGATAACAGAAGTGAAGGAAGATATGTGTAAAAAGTGAACGTGCTTGGGTTTGTCTAGAAAATATCACAGGCAAGAAAGCCTAGTGGGACCTTAGAGAAATCACTTGAAGGCAAACAAATGCAATGTGGCGTTCTGTAATCAATCATCGTTCTACTTTTCTTCTGGGCCTCTTCAAACCCATATTCTGGGTTTGAAGAGGTCCGTTTGCTCATTGAGGCAAACGGCAATGGCTTTTGCAATGGAAAGCATATAGATAAGGAAATTTCAGTCTTCCTTTACGAAAACACTGTATGTTAAGTTTATCAAATGCCACATGCTCAAAATATTGAGTATACCATAGAAGATAGAAATCAGAAGAATGGCGGAGGCCCCAAGGGAGCCTGGAAATAATTATCTGATAAGTAAAGGAAAGCTAGAGAGAAGAAGAGTAAAGTTGGTGATTTAGGTCACTTACATAAAAACGATTCTCCTCCCATGAGAATTGTCTGAGGTTCAACACGAGGGATTTATTGATGACGAGGAACATCCAGCTGAGAATAATAGCTCAGAAGGTTTAATAGGAGGTGAGAAACATACCTATTGTAGGGTTTACTGCATAAGCATCAGATAGAAGTAACAAGAAAATCCAAATGAAGGACTCCATCACAAACTACATCACCATAAAATGGGGGATGTAGTGGTATGTGGGGGAGAATTTGTTTTATTTTAAATGTATACTTCAAATTAAGCACATGCTTGAAACTGTGTGCTACTTAGTTGACTTTCGGCTGAACTATTCCTGAACAGCAAAATACTGTACAAATAGTGGGTTAAAGTGACAACAGTGATTTTATTTTATCTCACCATTTTTGTGGGTCAGGAATCAGGCACAACGTGGTGTTTCTGACCTTACGTCTCATGCAGGTTCAGCTAGACAGTGGCTGAGTCCTGAGGTTCAGGAGGTTGGAACAGCTGGCCAGACATCTCTTTCCCTTCCATGGTGTCAGGTCACTCTGTGATCCCTCTCCATGTGGTCTTTCCTTGGGGGCTAACTGAGGCTTCCTCCCAGCTTGGTGGTCTCAGGAGAGTTGGAATGCACACGTGGTGGCTAGAGACTTCAGGAGTAAGACTCCCATGGATCAGGCAGAAATGGTGTTGGTATTTCTGTCCTAGCCTCAGATGTCACACAGCACCCCTTCCACCCTATTCTATTGGTTACAGTCAAGTCAGGAACCTTCACTGATGTCTGAATGTCCAGGTCACATTGTAGGAGTGCATGTGACTTAGGCATATTGTTGTGGTTATACGAGGTCTTGCAATTAAGTTTGCGAACCCGTCCTAGAAAAAGTGCTACATATCTCATTGCTGAATATCACTACAGTCACCTTCGAAGTACTACCCTTGGGAAGCTATGCACCAACGCCAGCGCCTACTCCACCCTTCAAAGCAATGTTGGAACTCTTTTTCTGGAATGGCCATCAGAGCTGTCTTTGTATTACCCTTGATGGCCTGAATGTCATCAAAATGTCTTCCTTTCAATGTCTCCTTTATCTTCTGGTAAAGAAATAAGTCATTGGGGGCTAGATCAGGTGAGTAGGGAGGGTGTTCCAATACAGTTATTTGTTTACTGGTTAAAAACTCCCTCACAGACATTGCCGTGTGAGCTGGTGCATTGTCAGGATAAAAGAGCCATGAACTGTTGGTGATAAGTTCAGGTCCTCTAACTTTTTCATGTAGCCTTTTCAGCACTTCCAAATAGTAAACTTGGTTAACTGTCCAACTGGTACAGATTCATACAAATTCATAATGAAGAATCCCTCTGATATCAAAAAAGGTTTGCAACACTGTTGCAACAAGTTTGCAAACTTAGTTGTCGGACCTTGTAGTTGGAAAATCTACCAGACAGGCAAATGAAAACCAAACGTACCATAAAGTACTCCATGTATATTACTGACATCACTGTCACTGTCCTCCTATAAGCTGGGTGCTGTCACCTGGCTGCCAGAAAAAGCAATTCTCCATGACCCCTTCGATTCTGCATCACTACCTTCCAATTCAGAGGTTGGGTCACATCCATCTGCTTAATTCCAGGTGCTCACGTACTAGTTTAAGAAAAACCTGAAAGAGTGAATACCTGGTCTTTAAATGTCAGCAGATCCAGGGTGATTTGTAACTCATTCCGGTTCCCAATACTCACTGCGCCATGTGGGCAGTTTGCTAAGTATTCTGGGACGAGGGAGGAGGCTCAGGTAGGGCAGCCAAAAAATTGCTATTCCACACACTGATGGGACTAACACATTTAGTCCTATGATAGATGGACATGGGAAAAGGAGGAGTGTATACATCCGACAGAGGTTTATGAAAATTAAAACCAAGTGTCTCTTCGTGGTAGGCATCAGGAATATATATATATATATATATACGTACGTGTGTATATATATATTCCACGTACATGTATATATGTACATGTATACATATATATGATTATATATGATTAGTTATATATGATTAGTTATATATATATGATATATATAGGCATATTGTTATATATATGATATATATATAACTAATCATATATATATGATTAGTTTAACATGATCTTTTTAAAAAATATTGATATAAGGAATTTAAAAATTTTCCAAATAATTTAAAGAAGTCAGACAATATTGAAAATGTGTGCCCTAACATAACCTGAATCAGTGAATTTATCTAAAGTATTAGTATAAAATCATGTTTAAATAATACAAAAAAAACTACTAGTTTTTTTTCTTGATAATTTATATGGTACATACACATACACACTTATAAATATGTGTGGGCCTGTATAAGTGCAGGTTATTTTATATGCTAGTAATATTATTTCACTACTTTTAAAATAGGTTCTTATTAGGATGTTTAGAAGATAAGCATGCAAATAAAATGTTATGTGCAGTAGCACATATATTAATACAGAGATCATTTCCTTTGTCTCTAGATTGTTTTGTGTGAATGCTATTCCAGCTACTTATGCTATTAATTTAAAAACTGTTTTATTAGTAAAAATGTTTTTAACCACATTGAGCCTATAACAGTTAAGAAAAAAACAGAAATAACACTGCTTCCTAAATAGAATGTTTTTGTCTTTAAATTCTGATGAAACATTTTTAAGAAACAATGTTGCTGTCTTGTGAGTATCCTTTACATTATCTCATCTTTAAGTGGTCCTAAGCTAATACTTGGTGATTGAACCTTTGCAGTGTTTTCATAAATCTTGAGATTAACAATAGATGCTGTAATGAAAGCTTGTAAATATAACATTATATTCCTCACTTTCTGTGAAAAATTATTTTTCACTACACTTTCAAAATTTATTTTTAAGATTTCTCGTTGTACACATCCCCATATCTAATAACAATACTGCTTCTGAACATTTAAACTGTTGACATATTGATGCTTCTTAACACAATAAATTGTCAGAATTCCTTGACATAGAATCATTTAATCACACACACACACACACACACACACACACACACACATGCACACACACATACCCACACATCTCCAGTGAACTGTGTAAACTCCAAGGGTAGGGACCACAGTTGTCTTTATCACCATATGTAAGTAAATCTTTTCCAAACTCTCTAGAACAAAAAAAAGCACTCCAAAATGACGAAGTAAATTAAATATGACGTCATGTGACTAGAGAGCTAAGGGCATGGTGCCTCTCCTGATATTTTCAATTTATGAAATTCTACTTTTCATTTTATAAATTTGCATCAAATCTTTGAAACTAAAATTTCAATTCTGTGGTTCAAAAGCAAAACTGGCCCTCAGCTCTGAAGCTTATACAATTTAGGAAGGGGACGTACACACACGTCTTTCCTCCGGGGTAAAGATTCTGAGGTCGTACCTCTCATCCTCACCCTCCTATTCACTGCCCATCCCACAGCCTCCTTCCATGTTTCCCTCTTGCTCTTTCCTCAGGTTTTCTCAATTCACTGGCCAAGAGCAAACATCCTTAAAGATGTCCTTTTCTAACTGCTCTTCTTCTGTCAGAAATCCTACCTGATACATTTCTAATAATTATATCCGTAATTATTCCACTTATTCATGAATTTTAACGATACAATCCTAGTCTGAGCTAACATTGTTTCTCACCAAGATTGCTGCGATGTTCAATGTCATCCTTTTATACCCTTTCCCTGCCAAAACAATGATTCTCCACTAACAGCTAGGATAATATTTTTAAAATGTGAATCAGAACATGTCCATCCTCTAATTATCTAATTGCCCCCATTATGTTAAAGGTAAAGCCAAAATCCCCACAACAGTTTACTAGACCTTCTGTGATCTTTCTCGCCTCACTCATGCCCCTCACTTCCTTTTCCAACTTCTTCAAAAGCCATCTCTCAGTGAGGGCTGTCTTAGCTACTCTGTTGAATATCACAATTTTGCTTGATATGGCTTTCCTCCTATTTGCCTTATTTTTCTCTTAGCACTATGCCACTGGCACAAATTATATTTTACTCATTTGATCTTTTGTTATTATATTGAGCTAGACGTTAAGTTCCAGAAGGTAGAAATTTTTGATTATTTTTATGATTGAAATCTAATACCTAAAAAGTGGGTATTCACAATAAATATTTAATGCATAAATGAATGAATGTTCTAGTTCACCGACATCCTTGTTCCGCTTCACTACCTTCTTTTGTGTCTTTCTTTCATGAGTCTGCAAAGGTTAAAATGGACAAGAAATTCTTTGAGAGGAACACGAACCATATCTCTGTTTCTCTGTTACTCTTATTCCCACAGAACAGAAGATACTGGAGGGTCAATTAATAATAGTTAATAGTTATTAAGCACTTGTTTGGGAGTAGGAAGCATTCCTTATATATCTTCAAGTGTCCTCCCATAAACCCTATGAGGTACCTATTTTAATTATCCCTATTTTATAAGTAAAAAAAAAAAAATCTGAAAATGGTTATGTAACTTGAACAAAATTATATATCCTGTGTGTTTGAATTCCACGAGTCAAACTGCAGAGCCAATGTTCTCAAATTCAGTACAACAGGACCTCTTTCTCTGCTCTAACCTGCTGTGCTGTAGTCATTAAGCAAAAGCTCTGGTTCTTTCCTGCTTCTGTTCTCTCTTCTTCACATGGCTCACTGTGGTTTCCTTGGCCTCTTCTTGCTTTCACTAGTTGAAAGCTGAAATTCTATTTGAAGTTGGAGTAGGTGTGGGATAGTGGGGGATCTTTCAACTGATTTGATTCTAAGATGCTTATTTCTGTCTCATTTAGACAATAGAAGCTTGTCTTGTGGTTGAACCAAACTCAGTAGAAGTTTACATTAGGGTTTGACATGGGAACCCCAACCAGAATTAAAGTTTTCATTTAAGTATGTATTTTATGCGTACATTTCCTGCCAAGACTTGTGGGCAAGGGTGACTGAGAATGGGCAGGAGGTTTAAGTTACTTAGTATTTCATGTACTAGCTTTATTTGTTCTCCTTTTTTTTGAATTATATCCAAAAGTTTATAAGTAAATAATTAATTGCCCTTAAGAAGAACTAAAGCAAACAGAACTATCACTTTTAATAGTTATAAATTTATTCTAGAATATATAAGAACATATGTGTGTGTGTGTATGTGTGTGTGTGTGTGTGTGTGTGTGTATGTAAACCAGAAACTTAGAACTATGTATCCTTACCATGTCATTCTATTAACCCAGAAAAGGACACATATGACAGATCATTAAGTAGCACAGGAAAAAAAAGCTTTTAAAAGTTACTGCACAGCTGTTTTGCAGAATATTCTTTGAAAGATCAAGACTCTGATATGGATAGCAGTAACAGGAATATCAGTCCTAGTCGCAATAATAAAAGTAAATGGCACTTACACAAAATTTTATATATGCCAGGTACTCTTGTGTTTCTCATTGAATAACCCATGTAAGTCTCAAAGCAACCTATAAAATAGGTCCTATTATAATACTATCTCCTTTATACAGACAATTGAACAGAGAGATATAGGAAACTTTACCTCTCAAGATCACTAGCTAGTAAAACGACTTTAGTTTTAAAATGAAGTATCGAGCCCCACAGGCTGTGTGGTTTTTACCACTACATAATATGAATTTTTTAGGAAAAAAAGGCTTATCTAGAACTAAGGAAATTGGGTTGGTGAAATTTTTGTAATTACATTAGAAACTTAGATTAAATTATAGGTGAAAGTACTGGAATTTTTCTCCAAGTTATTAACAAGAAATTGCAATACAAGAAACTATATTGTGTGGTTCATGTAACAGCAGAGCAACCAGAGTTCACATGAATAAATAGGTTGATAAAAAACAATGCACAACTTAGAAAATCCATCTTTTCTAGCTATACATGGAAACAATATCTTGGGTTTCATTGTAAAGAATAATTAAAATAAACATCAGAACTGTGCACTGCTTTATTATAGTCATAGGTAACATATATTTTTGTTGTTGATTTTCAAAAATTTATATCTACATGACTCTAGAATGGACTTGATAATTATTAATAATTTATTAAATCCAATTTTAATGTAAATTAAATACCAAATACCACTGAATAAATAAATACATGAAAGAGTGCTTGAATGGACTTTTGTAAATGTAGAAAAACCCTGCAAGAAAGTGAACCAAAATGAACAGTGATTTATGTACTAGTCACTAGAGGTAAAACAATGAACAAGAAAATCTATTTGCATATTGGAATATATATCTAATGGTAGTTATCTAATTTCTAGCATGTCAAGTAGATAAACCAGATCAATAACAATCTTTGTATCTAAACAGATAATCTATTCAAATACGCAGTAGAGTATACCAACATGGCAACCACTCTTCCAGAATATTTTGCTTCTCATTTTTGAAGTGATAGTCACACAACATATAACTCCCATGGAACATTGTTTTCTGGTTGTAAGTCTTTATCAGCTATCTATCTATCTATCTATCTATCTATCCATCTATCTATCTATCTGTTTATATCTGTATCTATCTTCTGTTTGTCCATCATGTTTTTTATCATTATTACTAATTTTTTCATCCTTCTTACCTTTGTTTTGGTGGTGAATTCCTATTTTTTCAGGCTTGTTAATTAGTTTTGACAGCTCCTTGATGCTATTTGAGATTCAGGATGCTTCATCTTCTCTAGAATGTCCGACTTCTCTGTAGAAGAGAAACTCATGGGTCCTATGTAGCTCCTCACTGCCAAATCTGTCCTGCTCCTCCTTTCAGTTTCACATACATTTCATCGTTTTCTCTGTCAGCTGTTTTAGACCCCATAATAGCTTACTAGAATCATTTCCTCCTTTATATTTCTTCCAGTCTATCTAGTAACTCTTTATTTTCTCTGATACATTACAATGTTGAGAATTTTTCCACAGGATCCTTCATGTTCTCATTGCACCTAGTATATACACAACTTCCTTCTGGAGGAAAAAAAATTCTGGATAAATTCCGAAGTTCAATTTATTTTACAAAGCTCTCATGGGATGAGGCTGAGACCAAAATTTACCTTAACCCACAGTTTCTTAACTTCTTGCCTTTCCCTTTCTAGCTGTATACTCCCATACAATTTCTCCCCCGCACACATGACTTTAAGAAATCATTTGAATATGATCCAAGAAACCTAACAAAAAACAGTTATAACGCTGTGAAACAAATACTATTACTACTTCTACTAATAGATAACTGAATTAAAATGGCTACTTAAGTCAAGCATTCTTTTAAATATTTTAGGTAATTTAAGTTCTCTAAGTTCTAAATATTCCGATAATAATTATAGAATTGCAGTAATTGCCACTTTTGGAGTTCCTGCAATGTGATTAGCTAAGTTAATCTGCATTTAAGCTGAATGTAGGGGTTATTATTGTTTTCCCGTTTTCTACAAAATTAACAATTTAAAGTACAGTGCCTTTAAGTACTATCCAAGTTTAAACAATGCTGCTTGATCCAATCAGTGCTCAGTAAATAACGCATCCATCACACCTGGAGTGGAAGTTCTTGGGGAACATCAAAAGCAAAGAAATATGTCATACAATTTTTGTCTCTTTTCTATCAGTACTTTACAAAATGAAAGATAATAAAGGGACATTTTGGAACTTAACTATGAAGTTAAATCATACAATAAAATTGTTGTACAAGTTATTTTATATTTAATTACACTTACTTTTAAAAGGTGAGTTTGTCGTAATGTTACCATTAAAAATAAAACAAGAATAACTGGTTCTTATTTAGCAATATGCTATTATTTAAATAGATAAGCTCATGAAAGAAAAAAAATTATCCATTAAATATTATAAAGCAAAAGTATATCGGAGTACCCAGTCTAGTGAACAGCATGGAGTGGGTGCTGCATAAACATTGGTAGGAGCAAATCTGATTTTGGGGACTAGAGCTTAGCGAGGAAAAAGAAATCACTCTTGATGAAGGCCTCCTATAAAGGACTTCATGGTTAGAAAAAACAATTTATATGTTTTAGAATTTACTTTTAATATATATAAATATATTGAGACAATTTATAAAAATGAGAACAATAATATAAAATAATTAATTTTAATTCTCTCATGTACGAGTACAAAGGAAAAATAGTAATCTTATATACAAACCAAAGAAAAAGTAATAATATTGAATCACTTAAAATCTATAGTGTAACTATTTTAGTAAAGAGTGATAGAAATTCAGTTTAATATATAAACTATTGAAAACACATATATTTGATTTAAATAATTTTGTTAAATATTTTAAAATTATCTTTACCCATTTATTAGATTAAATGTATAAATATCTACCTGAATACATTCCACCAGTAAATATTTAGATGGCTGTAGATTTTTAATTGGTGGTGGTGGTTTTGTTTAGTTTCACTCCACTGCTACAGAGAATATTCAATATGGTGTTATTCTCAATCCCCTATACAATAAGTACACTTAATTATATATTTGCATTTCACCTCCTAAAATTTAAGAAATGGGAGAAAATGAGCAGAAAATGAAAAATCAGTAAAGAATTTAGAGTGATATGAAAGCATCGAAGAAATTTTAATTTTTCCCCTATAGAGAAAAGCAGAATAAGAGAATATTATGAAATGTCACTAAAATTTCATAACTGTCAGTACCCTTAAATCAAAATTATCATCACTGCTCTTTTAAATGTAGCAGAGGCAATTTCTTCAGCACAATAAGAAGACCAATTTTTACCATCAGATACGAAGGGCTCTGCAGACAGGGAATACACAAAAGTGCTCACTGCCACCTTCCATCATAAAGGCAGCTGAAAACAGAAAAAAAAAAAAAAAAAGTTAAGAAACCTATCATAAGTATAGCTAAAAGGATCAAGAAATAAGCAAGGCAGGAGTACCTAAAGGATAGTAATAGTTTATATTTAAAATGACAGTACAGTCTTTTCACTCCATTTTTATGGTAGATGAAGGAATTCTAAGATGAAAGGAGAGTCTCAGCTCTGCAGGAGACAAAAGGGCCTATCTTCAAAGCATTGACTTGATATTCTCTGGGAAGGTACAGGACAGTGAAAATGTCTCAGGAGAGAAAGAAAAACAGGAACCAATAGAATATTATTGAAATAAAAATGACAAATGAGTTTAAGATGTACGTTCAACTAATTCAAATGCAAGAGAAAAAGTTAAGGGATGAAATATTTATATATTAGTATTAAGTCAAAAGGTGAGAAAGGAAACATTAGGTAAGTAGTTTTTATGTTCTTAAAACCATATGTTACAAGTAGATAAAATGGAAGTACATTATTCTGTTTGAAATTACCTCGACCATTTTGATTTCCATCATTTTATGAGCTTTTTCAACTCTGAATTTCTGAAATTACATGTTCATGACTCAGCATTTTATACTCATTTGGTGTCATTTCAAGGTGTGTATATATATGTGTGTGTGTGTGTGTGTGTGTGTATATCTATATATATACACACACACATATAAATACACATATATATACACACATATATATGTGTATTTATAGCAAATAGACTTTTCCAAATTTTGGCAAAGTATGTGTATTGAGAAACTAAGTTGTTCATATTTTCTTTTTCTTGTTCTTCAATAAATAATCAATATTTAAATTAATATGTATTACTGTGTAATTTGTAAGCTACTTAATATATCATATACTACTTTCCAACAACAACAACAAAAAGGAAATTCTACATTTCCTTATTACATCAAGACAACAGTAGTACTCCATTTTTATAGTGTGGCATTATATTTATATTTTAAATGATATATGTATTTTACTGTTTGTAGTGTTGTTTTCACAAAGATAATTGGTAGAAGTGCATACATTTTCATAAATATTTAGAATATGTATTAATGGAAATTTTTAAAATCACAAATCGTCCGGTTAGTAGATATACCTTCCTATAATTTAATATGGGAGCAATGATCTATTTTGATATTTTATGTTGAAGTTCTGGTAGCTGTAATCTGTTTCAAATATAATATTAATTATTTCTCAATAATTTTTTTCAAATATAAATTATGCTGCATTGCGACTAAAGAGACTATTTTCTGTCTAAGTGATCGATAGGCTTTTTCTAACTCTTAGAATCACTTGTAAATATATACAATTTAAATATTTTATGAATATGTGGATCACTTCTGAAGACTTTGTGAGGTAACAATTAGTGTGAAAATTATTTTTCTCTGTTTTTCTTGAACTGTGTCAAATACTAATTTCTTGTTTTTTATAACCCATTGTTTTATTTCTTTGTAGTAGACATAATAGCAATGGAACTATTGTTCTAATCCTGGACAACATTTTTTGGAGTAAATTTACATGTACTTAATTAACTGCATTTGAAATGTTGTTTTATATACAATTCTATTCAATAGTAACTGTTATAGATCTTGTGGAATAAAATCTTGATGTATTTGGAAATATGGAGTTACATAAATACCACCAATATATTTCTTGCTGTCATTTTTTCACACCCGTATAAATATATAATTCTTGATTTTAATAAGATAATTTTTTCATGTCATAGCTACACAAAATAACATATCTATTATATTGATAGAATATAGTTTTCCAACTTCTTGTCCTTGATGAAATGTACTTTACTTGAAATATCACCCTGTATGGTATTCAGTACTTAGTACTTTACTATTTGAACAACTTTCTGAGAAAGTATATACATGACATAGTCCTTACACAGTTATTTTAGTCATATTATAATATTAAGAAATGTATTGTAATTATGTTGCATTATAAGGTGCAAGTTACAGTTAATCCTTGAACAAAATGGGTTTGAGCAGCACAGATCAACTTATATGGACGTTTTTTTCAATAAATACTGCAAAGTTATTTTCACTTCCTACGCTTTTCTTAACATTTTCTTTTCTCTAGCTTAATGTATTGTAAGAATACAGTATATAATATATATAACATACAAAATTTGTGTTAATCAACTGTTTATGTTATCTGTAAGGCTTTCAGTCAACAGTGGGTTATAAGTTTTGGGAAAGTCAAAAGTTATATGCAGATTTCTGACTGCACCTAGATCAGCACCCCTCACTCCTGCATTGTTTAAGGATCAACTATTATATTGCTTCTTAGTATATTTGAAGTCATGTATTAATTAGAGCTTGAGAAAATTGTCTCCTGGTAGTCTGTATGTTGCTGGTAATGTATATGTAGAAATATCTTTAAATCCTGAAGTGAGACTTTTTAGTATGGGATCGCTTCTTCCCAACAATGAAAGTAATCTTTGCATTTACTAAGGTGGTACAAAAGTAATTGCAGTTTAAAAGGTTAATAATTGCAAAAACCGCAATTACTTTTGTACCATCCTAATACATTTTATTTCAAAGTTAACCTAAAGAAGAAAACAGTGCAAAAGGATGACTGTCCCGGCCTACAAGGCCCTTTCTGACCAGGCCCCTACCTACCTCCCTATTTCCATTTGCACCACTACTCCCCTTGCACATTACACTCTAGCCACACTGGCCTCCTTTGATTCCCTAAAATAAATACCAGGGGCTATTTCTCTTTTGAATCAATGGAGAAAAAATTATTCTTTTCTCTCCATTGAATTATTTTACCTTGTCTTTTTTGTGAGAGTTGGCTAATGTCATCTCTTGAATCTCTCTTGACTCTCACTTCAATTACCACCTTGTCTCATACATCAGTCATTGAAAAGTAACTCCATTCCTCCAAACACACATGGGTCATTATCATGTCTCCCTCTTTAGTCACTTCATAGCATTTATCACTAACAATGAAAATATTTAGATTGTCCCTGTACTTTCTTTTTCTTTTTTTCAGTTAAGAGATAAGTTCCAAAACAACAGAGCCTTTGCCTGGGTAATTTACAGTTGTTTGTCACCAGTTAGGTCAATACCTATATCAATAAATATTTGTTAACGTCCATAGCGAGAAGAAAATATCTCTTAAAAGGCAAAAGTTTAGAAACGATCAACCCCATTTTAATTTCTCTAAGTAATTCATTTTTATAATTCAAAGTACATGTTATGTAAGGAATATATTTTGTACTTACAGACTTCACTTTTTTATTACTATCGTGTTTAAGTTTATAAGCAAGTGTGCAACTAGAATTTTGATTGCAATGAATAACATTTTAAGGCATCAAATTTTAGAAGACTCTAAAAATAATGCCATACTCTTTAAGACTACATATGCAGTCTATATTTGCAAATGGATCTTTTAAGAAATACAATAACATTGTATACATTAGTCACTTAGAAATGATTAATATAGCAAATATTCTATGCTACAGCAATCCATGAGAATTTAATTAAAATAAAGATATATTTTATTTTATGTTACCCTTCACTGTTCTAAAATTGAGCCATAAAGAAGGACATATTTACCTAAGCCCACAGATTGTCATGTTTTTTTCTTTATGAACCATAGTCTCTATAAGGATATTTGTCCATCTTATATATTTGTATCTTACTCAAGTTTTGAAACATTTTTATGCCAAAAATAGTAGTTAGTAAATATCTCCTAAAAACCTTCCTAAGTGCGTGTTGACATGATTAGTTTTTATCTGCCTTACTAAAAATTATAAACTCTAAAACACTTGGGGAATCTAATAGGTTGGGCATAGTCTGTTTCTTATTTGAAGAAAAAGAGATGTCTTGTTTAGGCTGATAGATGGCACCTGTAATTAATTAATTGCTTCAAAAGTCCTATCTAAATTATTTTGGAACAAAATTCAGCTCTGAAAATAGCTGTCTTAAATGCATCATGACCTCTAGTTTTTATCTGATAAATTATGTCCCATCCAAACTTAGTGTCAGCAGTTATTTATTGTCCTGGTTACAAATTGGCTGATATACAACTGAATTAATTTTGATCAAACACAGTTTCAATTTGTACTCCCATACAGCTGAGTGTCTTGTAGAACCTGTACTTTCTTTTTAAAGACCATGATATTTAGAAGTTATACTTTGAGTATCTGAATCAGATTGCGTTTGCCAGTATTAAAAATTAGAGAATATAAATGATGACTCCTTAAATCATTAAACATCTTGATTATTTACAACATTCTCTTTTGAATAATGGTGTATGAGAACGTGAACCCGAGATTCATTCAAGAATGTGAAGATTAACTCATCCAGATTTAGTGTAGCCAAAGATTTAGACATTTTTTTTTCTTAAGATTGTCAACTATTGACTTAATAAGAGCTATCTCCAGGCCAGGAATCTGAAGAAGAATAAAATATTTCAATAAATTTATAAAATAAACACAATTTAAGTGACGTGGTAATCTATAAACATGCTATAAAAAGCAAAATATACAGTTACCTTACATAATTGGCTATATATTTTTAGAAAATTTCTGAGACTAACAGGAAAATAAATATTTACTGCGGAGCTCAAGATAAAGTGCCTTGTAGTAGAGCCTGACATGCAGAGTCGTGCTGGAAGAGAAGCACATGGTTGGGTGTTGGGGCTGGGATTCAAATCCTTGCTTTGTTCTTTTCTAACTTAACAACTTAGAATAAAATGCCTTACATGAAAGAACAATTTATTCAGAAAGGATATATGCTTCACCTCGGGAGTTGTTAGTGTTAAATGATGTGTTATGATGCAAGCAGTGCAAAAGGATAATTCATTTTTATTATTATTATTATTATTATTATTATTATTATTAGTTTCAGGTGTACAAAATAACATAGTAATTAGACATTCATGCACCTCACAAATCTACTACCCATCTGACACCGTACATAGCTATTACTATACCACTGACTATATTCCCTATAGTGCACTTTACATTCCATGACTGTAAAAAATGTATACACATGACACTTGTATTCATCTTTTTTATTGGTATATGTTGAATATTACAATTTTAATACAGTTTTTACCTTTCTTAACATATGTATACATTCTTTGGCACCATATGTATGTAGTTTATATATATATATATATATATATATATAATTATAGTTGACATTCAATATTATTTTGTATTAGTTTCAGGTGTACAACATAGTGGTTAGGCATTTATATAATTGAAGATGTGATCCCACTGATGCATCTCGTATCCACCTGGCACTATACATGGTGACTGCATTCCCTGTACTGTATTTCATCTCCCCATGGCTATTTTGTAACTACCAATTTGTACTTCCTAATCCCTTCAACTTTCTTACCCACCCTCAACCCCCTCACTTCTACCATGTTTCCCTGAAAATAAGATCTAACTGGAAAATAAGCTGTAGCATGATTTTTCAGGATGACATCCCCGAACATGAGCCATAACGTGCTTTTGGAACAAAAATTGATATAAGACCCATTCTTATTTTCGGGAAAACATAGTAGCAACCATCAGTTTGTTCTCTGTATCCATGAGTCTTTCTGCTTTGTTTGTTTATTTGTTTCCTTAGATTACACATATAAGTGAGATCATATGGTATTTGTCTTTCTCAGTCTGACTTATTTCACTTAGCATAATACCCTGTAGGTCCATCCATATTGTTGAAAATGATAAGATTTCGTTCTCTTTGTATGACAGAGCAATACTTCATTGGATAAATGTACCACGATGTATCCAGTGGAGTATTACTTTACTATTCGTCTATTGATGGGCATTTCAATTTTCTCCAAATCTTGGCTATTGTGAATTGTGATGCAGTAAACATAGAGGTGCATATATATTTTCAAATTAGTGTTTTGGATTTTTTTGGATAAATGCACAGGAGTTGAATTGCTGAGTCATAAGATAGTTCTATTTTTAATTTTATGAGGAACCTCCATACTGTTTTCCATAGTGGCTGCAACAATCTGCAATCCCACCAAGAGTGCACCAGTGTTTCCTGTTTATCCACATACTTGCCAACACTTGTTTGTTGATTTATTGATGATAGCCATTATGACTGAGGTGAGGTGGTATCTCATTGTGGTTTTGATTTGCATTTGTCTGATGACTAGTGACATTGAGCATCTTTTCATAGGTGTATTGGCCATCTCTATGTCCTCTTTGGCAAAATGTGTATTCAGGGCCTCTGCCCGTTTTTAATTGGATTATTTATTTTCTTGGTGTTGTGTTGTATGAGGTTTTTAAAATAAATTTTGGCTACTAACCCCTCATTAGATGTATCATTGACAAATATCTTCTGCCATTCAGTTGGATATCTTTTTGTTTTGTTGATGGTTTCCTTTGCTGTGCAAAAACTTTTTAGTTTGATGCAATACTCCCCTTTGTTTATTTATTTATTTATGTACTTATTTATCTATCTGTCTATCTTTTGTTTCCTTTGCCTGAGGAGATATATCAGTGAAAATATGACTAAGGATAGTGTTTAATAGTTCACTTTCTATATTTTCTTCTAGTAGTTTTATGGTTTCAGATCTTACATTTAAGTCTTCAAACCGTTTTGAATTTCTTCTTGTATATGGCATAAGAAATGGTCCAGTTTTATTTTTTTGCGTGTATCTGTCAAGTTTTCCCAGCACCATTTATTGAATAGATTGTGTTTATCCTAAGGTATATTCTTGCTTTCATTGTCATAGATTAAATGACCATGTAGGTGTGGGTTTCTATTTCTGGGTTTTCTATTCTGTTCCATAGATCTCTGTGTCTGTTTTTATTCCAATACCATGCTATTTGGATTACTATGGTCTTGTAGTATAATTTGCTATCAGGTTACATGATAGTTCCAGGTTTGTTCTTTCTCAGGATTACCGGTGTCTTTTATAGTTCAGTATACTAGTATTTTAGTATTATTATTTTTTAGTTCTGTGAAAAATGCTATGAAATTTTAATAGGGATTACATTGAATCTATAGATTGATCTGGGTCGTATTTTAACTATATTAATTCTTCCTATCCATGAGCATGGTATATGTTTACATTTATTTGTGTCTTCTTTATTTTTTCTCTTCAATGTCTTATAATTTTCTTAGTACAGTTCTTTTACTTCCTTAGTTAAATTTATTCCTAAGTATATTATTGTTTTTGAAGCAATTGTAAATAGGATTGTTTCCTTAATTTCTCCTTCTGATAGTTTGTTATTGGTGTATATAAATACAACTGATTTCTGGATAAAATTTTGTATCCTGCTACTTCACTAACTTCACTTATGAGTTCTAATAGTTTTTTTTTCTTTTTTTTTTTTTTGTGATGCCTTTGTGATTCTCTCTAGTATCATGTCGTCTGCATATAATGACAATTTTACTTCCTCCTTTCTAATTTGGATGGCTCTTACTTATTTTTCTTGTCTGATTGCTGTGGCTAGAACATCCAGAACTATGTTGAATAAAAGTGATGACAATGGGCAACCTTGCTTTGTTCCTTATCTTAAAGGAAATGCTTTTAGCTGTCCCCCATTGTGTATGATGTTAGCTGTGGTTTTATCATATATGGCCTTTATTATGTTGAGATATGATCCCTCGATTCCTACTTTGTTTAAAGTTTTTATCATAAATGAATGCTGGATTTTGTCAAATGCTTTTTTCTGCATCTATTGATATGACAATATGATTTTTATTTTTCATTTTGTTAAAGTGGTGTAGCATGCTAATTGATTTATGGATATTGAACCAACCTTGCATACCGGGAATGAATCCCACTTGTTCGTTGTGTATGATTTTTTTAATGTATTGCTAAATTTGGTTTGCTCATATTCTGTTGAGAATTTTTTTATCTGTGCTCATTAAGGATATTGACCTATAGTTTTCTTTTTTTGTAATGTCTTATCTGGTTTCGGGATCAAGATGATTGTGGCTTCATAAAAAAAGATATTGGGAGCTTTCCCTCCTTCTGGATTTTTTGTAATAGTTTGAGGATAATAGGTGATGATTCTTTGACTGTTTGCTAAAATTCATCTGTGAAGCCATCTGGTCCAGGGCTTTTGTTAGTGGGATCTTGTTGATTACTAATTAAATTTTGCTGGTAATAATCTGTTCAGATTTTCTGTTTTTTTTCAGCCTTAGAAGATTGTATGCTTCTAGAAATGTATCCGTTTCTTCCAGATTGTCTAATTTGTTGGAGTATAGTTGCTCATAATATTTTCTTAATTTTTTTTTTTTTTTTTTTTTTTTGGTATTTCTGCGGAGTCTGTTGTCACTTCTCTTTCATTTCAGATTTTATTAATTTGGGTCCTCTCTGTTTCTTGATGAATCTGGTTAAAGGTTTGTCATTTTTTTTTTTTTATCTTTTCTAAAAACAGCTCTTGTTTTCATTGACTTTTTTTTTTTGTCTCTATTTAATTTATTTCTGCTCTGATGTTTATTATTTCTTTCCTTGTACTCTGGGCTTCATTTGCTGTTATTATTTCAGGTTTCTTAGTTGTAAATTTAGACAGTTTGAGATTTTTCTTGTTTCTTGAGGTAAGCCTGCTCTGCTATGAATTTCCCTCTTAGGACTGCTTTCACTGTATCTTATAGGTTTGGGGTTATTGTGTTTTCATTTTTGTTTGTCTCAAGTTATCTTTTGATTTTTTTCCCTTGATATCATCGTTAATCCATTCACTATTTAGTGGCATGTTATTTAGCCTCCAAGTATTTGTGTGGTTTCAGGTTTTTCTTGTAATTTCTAGTTTCATCTCATTGTAGTCAGAGAATATGCTTGGTATGATTTCCATCTTAAATTTATTGAGACTTTATTTGCGGCCTTAAATGTGGTCTATCTTAGAAAATGTTCCATATGCACTTGTAAAGAATATATATTCTTCTGCTCTGGTGTGAAATTCTCTAAAAATATCAATTAAATCAATTTGGTCTAGTGTGTCATTGAATGCCACTGTTTCATTGTTTATTTTCTCTTTGGAAGATCTGTCCATTGGTGTCAGTGATGTGTTAAAGTCCCCTCTATGATTGTGTTACTGTTGTTCTCTGCCTTTATGGCAATCAATATTTGTTATATATATATTTAGGTGCTCCTATGTTAGATGTATAAATATTTACTAGGGTTATCTTCTCTTCTTGGATTGATCCCTTTATCATTATGTAATGTACTTCTTTGTCTGTCATTATAGTCTTTATTTTAAAATCTATTTTACCTGCTATAAGTATTGCTACTTCAGATTTTTTCCTCCTTTCCATTTGTGTGAAATATCTTTTTTTGTCCCTTTAGGTTTAATATGTGTTTTTCAATGTGAGGGGGTCTCTTGTAGATAGCCTCTACTTAGGTCTTGTTTTTCTTTATCCACTCAACTACCCTATGTCTTTTGATTGGAGAATTTAATCCATTTACATTTAAAGTGTTGATTGATAGATATATAGCTATTGCCATTTTATTATTCATGTTTTCTATCCTTGTTTGTTTGTTTTCTGCTTTCTTCTACTTAAAAGAGTCCTTTTAATATTTCTTATATTAACTGGTTGGTGGTAATGAATTCCTTTGGCTTTTCTTGTCTGGGGAGTTCTTTATCTCTCTTTCAATTTTAAATGATATCCTTGCTAGGTAGACTAGTCTTGATTGTGGCCCTTGTTTTTCATCACTTTAAATATTTCCTTCCACTTCCTTCTGGCCTGCAAAATTTCTGTTGAGAAATCAACTGACAGTCTTATGGGAACTCCCTTTTAAGTAACCAGTTGTCTTTCTCTTGCTACTTTTGGGATTCTCTCTTTGTCTTTAACCTTTGCCATTTTAATTATAATGTGTCTGTTTTGGTTCATTATCTTTGGGACTCTCTGTACTTCCTGGGCTGTTATGTTTATTTCCTTTGCTTTTATTATTATTATTATTTTCTTTTTGTTGTTCTTTTTGTTGTTGTTGTGTTTTCTGTTTTCTGTTACCTTATCTTCTAAATTGCTGATTCAAAACTCTGCTTCATATAAACTGCTGTTGATACCTTCTAATTTATTCTTCACTTCAGTTACTATACACTTTATTTCTGACTGATTCTTTCTTATGGTTTCTACATCCTTCATTAGGCTGACTATCTCTTTGTTGAAGTCTTCACTACGTTCCTTAAGAATTCTTATAACCAGTGTTTTAAACTGTAGTTCGGTTGCCTCTATTTCATTTTGTTCTTTTTGTGGAGTTTTCTCCTGCTCTTTTATTTGGGACATGTTTCTTTGTTTCCTCATTCTGGCTGCCTCCCTCAGTTTGCTTCCATGTATTATGTAGATCTCCTACATCTCTCAGTCTTTGCAGGGTGGCCTTATGTAGTATGTATCCTGTGTAGTCCAGTGACGTAATCTCCCTGACCACCTGTGCATGTGTTCTGGGAGTGTGTCTTGTGTGTGTTATATGTATTCTCTTGTAGTTGAGCTGTGATTGCTTGTGCTACATAAGTGGGGATGGACTCCCTGGCTGATTGGCTATGAGTACTGGCTACACCCACAGTGTATGAGCTGTTGTGTGGGGGCAGACCCCTCAAAGGAGGCTCCAGAAAGTTCTTGTGCCTGTTGAGACAATCCTTGGAGTGTTCCACTTGAGGGGCTAACTGGGCAGTGCTTTGCTGTGGTCTGAGGCCAGCCTCTGGGTGTGTTGTTTCTGATGTCTCTTGGGAGGGGCTTTTGTGCAGTCCAATTTCAGCCTTGCCTGTGACTATCCCGGCACTACCTGGTAGGAGCCACAAAGGTATATGTAGTTGATTGTTGCTTGTACTGGACCTAGAGGCATGTGTGGTGGCCTCCATTTGAACCGAGGCCAGCTGCTACCAGAATTGGGCCAAGGGTCAGTTTAACAAAAGGCCCAGATCCCCCATGGCCTTTTGCCACCTGCTGGTTGTCCATAAAACTTCAGTTGTTGAAAGAACCTCCTTAGCTGTGTGGGCTGGGCTGGGGGCTGGATAATTCAGTGTTGAGAGTGTCACCGGCAAAGCACCAATTAGCTGGACAGGCAGATTCTTAGGGAATCACAACATGTGGCCTGTGGTTTTTACAAAGTCAATGCAGATTCAGCTCCTGCACCAGTCCGGGCCTACAACCACTCATCAAAATGCCCTGAGAATACCTTTGCCAGCCACCGACCACCCTGGGTCTGCAGATCTCTGAGAGCCACCCAAGAGAGGCTGCAGCACAAGTGTGGCTGACCATTCACTACTGAAATTTCCTCAGGCCTCTGTGGGCTATCCGCTGCTGTAACAGGCTTTTGCAGCTTTTGGGGTGGGGCCAGCCTCCCAGGAATGGAGAGTGACTGGGGTAATGCATCACTAGCTGGACAGAACAAGGACTCTGGGCATCACCACGGTAGTGCATGTGCACAGATTTTACCAGACCAATGCGGTCTCACATTTGACTCTTTGGGGAAGGGTTCCATATAGAAAAGATGGTGACCTCCTCTAGTCTACATATAAGGCAGGATCCACACAGGGATAAGTCCTCGCCTCAAAGCCATACAACTCAATCTTTCCCTGTATGTCTCTGGAACCTCTCAAGTTCCCGGCCCTCCACCAGAGACCAGGTGAGCGTTTGTAAGAAAGTGAATCTATTAGTGGGCCATTTAAGAGGGCATTTGTGTTTCTAGCCACCTTCTGTCTTCCTGGGATGAACAGACAGAGTCCTCCCTGCTTTTCACTGCCAGATGTTGTGGGGACTTCTCTTCCTGGCACAGGACCGCTGAGTTGGGACCCCACCCTCTTCTGGGACACCTCCACAACCAACGTGTATCTCCCAGTATTTCAACCACTACCTGTGGGTTTTGGGTCAGCCCATTTCGTGTCTCCAGACCTCTCCTTCCAGTCTCGATCTGGCCTCTTCTTTATATCCTTAGTTATAGGGATTCTGTTCAGCTAGTCTTCAGATGATTCTTGAGATTGATTTGGTACTATAATTTGGTTGTAATTTTGATGTAATTCTGGCAGGCAGCAGATCTAGCATTTACTTAATCTGTCATCTTGGACCCTTTCCAGGATGATTCCTTTCTTAGTGCCTCTCCTCTATCTTCTGCAAAATCGATTATGACAACAAATGGTCTATGAATACTTAAAAACAATGGTATGTGTGAGTGGAAAAAAGTGTTCTTTTATTTTATTGTTTTATTTATTTATTTTTGAAATATGTTGGAATGATTCTATCATTAAAAATAATAGGATTCAACTAGAAATTTTTTGAATCCTCAGACATCAGTATGGAAATTTTGAATTTTGTTAAAACCAAAATTAAGCCCATTTTGTCACTTTAAAAACTTTAAGTCTCTGTCAGGGCATAGTTGAAGTGGCCAGCAGGATTAGGATACAAAAAAAAAAAAATGTAATTATGCTTACTTTGATGTTGTAATTCTATGGTTTAAAGGAGTTTGGTTTGTATTTCTCTTTGGCAGTTTTCCCAGTCACTAAATTCATTTCAGCAGTTTGCTGAAGGACAACGGCGGCGTTTCAATATAAAAATCTCAGTTATCTATGTTTAGAATTGAATTGTTTCCTATATTGAAACACTGGCCTGCTTCCATCAATATGAGTATCACATCAGCTATTTTATAAATGAGTCATTGAAAAGCATACGCAGTTCAATTTGTTGGGCAACATCAAAAATATAAGATCCTAAAGTTATTTAACAAATGAATGTTGGAGCACAGAGACTTAGCAAACTGTCCAAATTATTTTACATTCTCTTTTTATAAGAAATTTTCTTTGTAAATATAAAAATAGAACTTGAACTATTAAAAATTTAACAAAATTGTCTTAAAGATATTCATATAACTATTGCACACTATATATACATATCATATATGTTATACATACTATATTCTCTCTATATATTTGCACATATATAGCTTTTTTTAATTAAATGTTTAACAATGGATGGTATTTCATTGATGTTATGGTAATTTTTAGGTATACACACTGAAAGTAGTTCTTTTTAGGTTCTCTTTATCTATGTTCTACACTTTTATAAAAATGATGTAGTACACAGTACCAATATATTTGATTCTATTATGTAAAATATATATTCCTATGTTTTTTATTATATATAAAACAATTTTATATAATCTATTATATAAAGTGCATTTTCCTGCCACTTTTTCTTGCTAGTTCAAATATTGTACTTGTTCAGTCATTTATGAAATAATTCAAAACAATTTCCTAATTATTATTATGAATCACAAACGAAATAATGAATTCCTATGGCAAAAATGAGTATTATCTAAAGCCTAAATGTAGGTAGAGTTGGTGAGCCCTCTCTTCCCTCACTAAGTCATAACACACACCATCTCTTTTTCTCCTGAAATAAGACATAGCCTCTAGATCGGCTCTGCAGAGCTCTCCAGGCAGTCAGTATTCATTGAGTGCACATGTAAAATAAGATTGATTTGCCATTCTTATATTGAAGGGTATAGAAGAGATGAAACATATCCTGTTAGTAGGTGGGTCTAGGACACCACGGTGATTATAATGATCAACCTACTGGAAAAGTTGGAAGAGAGAAATTGTGTAGGTCTGGCTAATTACATGTATGTGCTATCTTTCAATGAATCTGCCTTTAAATGTGGTTTTCAAAATTTTAGTTCTATTTTATGAAGGAACTTGAAATATTTTTGTAATTTTGTTTTTATTTCCCCTCTTAAACAACTTTCCATCATTTACTCTTTTCCTGATTTCAGCTATTCTAAGCCTTACATAGCCAATCCTGTGTTTATCTCAACCAAATAAACAAAACTGTTCCCAGTATTCGACTGCAAACTGTCTCCTTGACTTGAAGAAACCTACTTCCTTGCCTCGTGAAGTCAACTGAAAGCTTCAATTTGAATTGCTTTCTTTCAGGATTATCTTCTTGTAGCATTACCAGCGATGTGGTACTTTCCCATTGCAATAAAAGGGTTTTGGGGAACAAATTAGTAGGATTTCCTGTGACAAAAAAGCAAGAAAATGAGGAAAACAGAGATTGTGATTTTTAAAGTCAGATTATGTCTCACAATAAAATGAGGAGAATAACTGGAAATAAATTAAATAAGAGAAAATGATGAGGAGGATAAAGGTGAAAAATAACTTAATAGGAAAAATAAATTGAAAAACCAGAATAAACAAATAAGAGAAAAGGACCAGCATGAATTAGTCATATATGCTAATTATAAAATATTTAATAGCTGAGAATTCATTTGTCTCCATGAGGAGACTATCAGTCTCTAGTAAACAGCAAAAAAGATAGTGACATTTTGCAATAATGATATTTGAGATTGATAGTTCAGTTACATATACCCATAGAGGCCTAAAGAAAAAGTTCGAGTTTGAATATTTGTAGAAAAAAGGTAAAGTGATTTCTAAACTTAGCTTCCTCTTCTCCTAGAAACATAATAAATAATTACAAATACAAGTTTTTCCACAGACAATTAATTTGGGTATAAACTAATGAAAGAGAGGCAGGAAATAATGGTCCATAATTTAGCACAAATACATTTCTGCTTACTGAGTGAATGAATTCAGGGACAATGTGATCAATTACTCAGCTCCATCAGAAAACTCAGGAAAATTTCATATGACCTTCATTTTATGGATGATCTTAATTTTATGGCTAATTGTAGAGATTATGTACATGGAATTTATTAAGTATCACCTTTGCTTTGTATATCACATTACCATGGATGCATCTATAAATTATGGGTTTTTGTTGTTTTGTTTTGTTTTTCTTGTCTATTGAAAGGGGAAGGACTTATTCAAAAGTTGTGGAAAATCTTGGTCTGTTGGAGTTTACTTTTCATAGTGCTATGAAGACAGTGATTACACACAAGATCTATAAAGAAAAAAATTGGGACAGAGACTGTGATAAATTTGATTAGGCAGTATTGTAATGGGAACACGTTATTGTATCACATTCTTTTTTCTCTTCTCTGGTCCTGGAGTTGCTCCTGTTGATCATTGGTCTTCAGAATTGCATTTTTAACTCAAATATGTGCTGTGGTTAAAACAAACAAAAAAAAATTTGCAACATAACTCGCACTGATTTAAAAAAAAAAAAAAGGATGTGACGCCGTCATCTCTCTCTGTATGGGTAGTGCATAAAATCCGATGGGGGACAAATACACATTGAATAAAATAATAACCTGTTCTTCATGAAACAACTTTTATCCCTGGCAAGTCTAAGGATGTAGGAATCTACCAACTCTGTGTTACCAAGCCCACAAATAAACAACTGAGGGCAACTACATCAGTACAAATGCATTGTCACTAATCCATTGTTTATGACTGTTTTTCACCTCTTACATCAGACCTGGAAACAAAGTTATATGGGTCTTTTCAGTGTGAGAGTCTAAATCCTAACAACCATATTTTTCATTTTGTTTCTTCAGAGTTGCCAAAATCCATTCATGTAATCAGAATGCAATGTTTTCTTATATATGGTTAGTTGAGTGATCAGTAAGATATGGCATGAGATAAAAATATGTGCTGCTTTCATTATTAAAAAGAAAATTAATATAAACTATATTTGAACCCAGCAAAGCTATGAATTGCTTCTGGACTTGCGGATGTGTCCTCGACACTGCACCTATCGTGGTTTCTGTATACTTGAATCATTGATTCGAAATTCTAAACTTGAGAGCAAAATGTTAGAGGATAGAACCTGTCATGGTAAATTTTGTGTGTCAACTTTCACTTGGCCAGAGTACCCAAATGTTTGGTTTAACATTAATCTAGATGCTTCTGTGAAGATTTTCTAAATGAGATTAATATTTAAATCAGTGGACTGAGAGTAAAGCACAGGGCTCTTCATAATACAGTTGGGACTCATCCAATGAGCTGATGACCTTAAGAAAAAGGCTGACCTCACCAGAGAGAGGGACCTCTGCCAGTGCCTTGCCTTAGGACTTGAGCTGCAGTGTTGACTCTTGCCTGGGTCTCCAGCCTGTCAACCTACCCTGCAGAGTTTGATCTTGCCAGCCTCCACAACTGCATGAACCAATTCCTTAAAATAAATAGCTCACCATCTTTTTGACTCCCTTCTCTCTCTCTCTCTCTCTCTCTCTCTCTCTCTCTCTCTCTCTCTCTCTCTCCCTCTCTCTCCCCCGCAATTTTTCTCTGGAGACCCCTGACTAATACAGAGTCTAAGTGTTTACAAAATAAATTTACATTTTAGCAGAGATCTTATATGAGAAGGTAGATAGGTAGTTGTATTTTTTTGTTTGTTTTTTGAATGGATGGGTCACTTTTTATTGATGAAGAATGCTACTGGCGATAAAATCATACTCACACTCAAACACTTTTATCTGCTAAATCATATGCCATTTAGATGTCATAAATTTAATAAAATGTTAACGGACAACATAAAGGGTGACAAGATTAAAATAGTAATAGAAAGTATGGGCATATCACTCAATCTTGTGTATGCCAAAAGACCTAATATATAAATGAATATAGAGAAGCTAAATTTTATAATAATTAGAGTTGATTAAACAAATATTGAACTCAATACCGTCCAAACGTATATTGTAACCAGGAATACCCCTAAACATATATAAAATATGTTTGCATAATAATGTTAGGAGAAATTATAGAAGTCATGGCTGTAGCCACATTAAAAATAAAATGAAATCTGCAAAAATTGTACAATATAACTCCCTAAGGAAAAATTAGAGATGAGAACAAGATTTTTTTATAGTTAGACATTTATCATTTATATCCCTTACACAGGGACAACCCCCCTCCCCCATCCGCTACCCCTCTGACATCGCACACAGCCATTACATTTCCACTGTCTCTATTCCTAATGCTGTACTCTGCTTCTTGTAACTATATATGTGTGTGTGTGTATATATATATATATATATATATATATATATATATATATATATATATATATATTTGTAGTTGACATTCATTATTGTTCAGCTTCATCTTCAGGTGTACAGTGCAGTGATCAGGCATCTACATCATCCCTGAGGTGGTCTCCCTAATGAGACCAGTGTCCATGGGATACCCTACAAAATCTTTACAACATTATTGATTACATTCCCCAAATTGACTTTCGTGTCCCTGTGGCAATCTTGTGGTTACTGACTGTGCTTTCTAATCCCCTCACCTTCCCCCCTATCCGCACCCCCCCCCTCATCTAGCAACCCTCAGTTTTTCCTCTATGTCTCTGAGACTGTTTCTGATTAGTTCATTCATTCTGTTGTTTTAAAGAAAACTTCCTTTAATGTAGCCATTAATTAATTTAATAAATTTTATTCATACTTGATCTTCATGCAATGATAGGTGATAAGCATCCAATGTGAAAAACAAACTTGTCCAAATTTCATCCTTTGTGGAAATTTGAATCTTGTGGAACTGGCCCTATATTACCTGCAGCCCTGTTAATTTTCATATTCTTATGTTTGGTCTTAACTTAATACCCTTGCCCCAAATATGAACACAGTTTCTATTTCAGCTTTACAAAGAACTAGAAGCTTAAAATCACTGTAAGTTTTTAACGCACCCTTAATTCTTATGTGCTGAGATAATATATATTGTATGTTTATAACATGATTCAAGCAAGGGCATGATGATTACATTTAAAAGGCCAAATGGTTATAGAAAAAGAAAAAAGTAAATATCATGTACTGTAAAGTCTGTGTGATTCTCAGGGTTACTGTATCTTCCTCGCCTTAATAGAAGTGTTTTCACAACTCTGCATTTTAAGGCATCAGGTAATTCCAAATCAATATAACCTTTGACATCAAAATTGAGCCCACTGGAAGATGGCTTACTTGTGCCAAAGGCAGAAGAGGTTCGATAAAATGCACCATGCGCAAAGTGACAACTAGATTGAGATCTGGCTAACCAGCCTTCAACAGTCATGATTTTCCATCTCTACTGCCTTGGCTGAGTTTCTCTGTGATCTCTGCAATAAAAAGCATCTAGTACAATTACCTGTGCAATAAGCCTAGTGCTTTTTTTTTCCTTTAGATTCCATATGTAAGTGAGATCATATGGTATTTGTCTTTCTCTGTCTGACTCATTTCACTTAACATAATGTTCTCTAGATCCATCCATATTGTTGCAAATGGTAAGATTTCCTTCTTCTTCATGGCTGCGTAATACTCCATTGTATAAATGTACCACAGTTTCTTAATCCAGTCGTTTACCACTGAGCATTTCGGTTTCCATGTCTTGGCTATTATGTATAGTGCTGCAATAAACATAGGGGTACATACATTTTTTTGAATTAGAGTTTTGGGTTTTTCCGAATAGATACGTAGGGGTGGAATTGCTGGGTCATAAGGTAGTTCCATTTTCAGATTTTTGAGATACATCCATACTGTTTTCCATAGTGGCTGCACCAATCTGCAATCCCACCAACAGTGCACAAGCGTTCCCTTTTCTCCACATCCTTGCCAGCACTTGTTGTTTGTTGATTTATTGATGATAGCCATTTGGACTGGAGTGAAGTGGCATCTCATTGTGGTTTTTATTTGCATTTCTCTGATGGTTAGTGAGGTTGAGCATTTCTTCATATGTCTGTTTGCCATCTGTATGTCCTTTTTAGAAAAATGTCTCTTCATGCCCTCTGCCCATTTTTAATTTTTTTTTCTTGGAGTTGAATTGAGTGAGTTTTTTAATAAATTTGAGATATTAACTCCTTATCGGATATATCATTGGCAAATATCTTTTCCCATTCAGTAGGATCCCTTTTTGTTTTATTGATGGTTTCCGTTGCTGTGAGAAAACTTTTTAGTTTGTTGTAATCCCACATATTTATTTTTTCTCTTACTTCCCTTGCCCGAGGGGATATGTCAGTAAAAATCTTACTCCAGGTAATGTCTTTGAAGTTTCTTCCTGTATTTTCTTCTAGGAATTTTATGGTTTCACATCTTACATTTAAATCTTTAATCCATTTTGAATTTATTCGTGTATATGGTATAAGGAGGTGGTCCAGCTTCATTTTTTTTTGCATGTGTCTGTCCAGGTTTCCCAGAACCATTTATTGAACAGACTGTTTTTACCCACCTCCCCTCCCGTAGACTCTTACTTCCATTGTTGTAGATTAAATGATCATATAGGCATGGATTATTTCTGGGTTCTCTATTCTGTTCCATTGATCTATGTGTGTGTGTTTATGCCAGTACCATGCTGTTTTGATTACTGTAGCCTTATAGTATAATTTGACACCAGGTATCATTATATCTCCCACTTTGTTCTTATTTCTCAAGATTGCCGAGGTTATCCGAAGTCTTTTATGGTTTCATATAAATTTTAGGATTATACGTTCTATTTCTGTGAAAAATGTCCTTGGTATTTTGATTGGAATTGCATTGAATCTGTATACTGCCTTAGGCAGTATGGACATTTTAATGATATTAATTCTTCCTATCCATGAGCATGGTATGTGTTTCCATCTATTTGTATCCTCTTTAATTTTTCTCTTCAGTGTCTTATAATTTTCTGAGTACAAATCTTTTATTTCTTTGGTTAAATTTATCCCCAGGTATTTTATAGTCTTTGAAGCAATTGTAAATGGGATTGTTTTCTTAATTTCTCCTTCTGATATTTTATTATTGGTATATACAAATGCAACTGATTTCTGAATATTAGTTTTGTATCCTGCTACTTTACTAAATTCATTTATCAGTTCTAATAGATTTTTGGTGGTCTTTGGGTTCTCTATATATAGTATTATGTCATCTGCCTATAATGACAATTTTACTTCCTCCTTACCAATTTGGATGCCTTTTATTTCTTTCTCTTGTCTGATTGCTGTGGTTAGAACTTCCAGCACTATGTTGGATAGAAGTGGAGAAAGTGGGCAACTTTGCCTTGTTCCTGATCTTAAGGGGAATGGTTTTAGCTTTTCCCCATTGAGTATGATGTTAGCTGTGGGTTTATCATATATGGCCTTTATTATTTTGAGATATGGTCCCTCTAGTCCCACTTTCTTAAGAGTTTTTATTATAAATGGCTGCTGGATTTTGTCAAATGCTTTTTCTTCATCTATTGATATAATCATATGATTTTTATTTTTCATTTTGTTAATGTGGTGTATCACATTAATTGATTTGCGGATGTTGAACCACCCTTGCATAGCACAAATGAATCCCACTTTATCAAGGTGTATGATCTTTTAAATGTATTGCTGAATTCTGTTCGCTAATATTTTGTTGAGGAGTTTTGCATCTATGTTCATTAGAGATATTGGCCTGTAGTTTTCTTTTTTTTGTAGTGATTTTGTCTGCTTTTGGGATCAGGGTGACAGTGGTCTCACAAAAAGTGTTTGGGAGCCTTCCCTCCTTCTGGATTTTTTGGAAGAGCTTGAGGAGAATTGGTGATAATTATTTTTTGAGTGTTTTGCAAAATTCACCTGTAAAACCATCTGGTCCAGGGCTTTTGTTTGTTGGGAGATTGTTGATTACTGATTCAATTTCCCTGGTGGTAATCAGTCTATTCAGGTTTTCCGTTTCTTCTTGAGTTAGCCGTGGAAGGTTGTATGCTTCTAGAAAATCATCCATTTCTTCCAGATTGTCTAATTTGTTGGCATATCGTTGCTCATAGTAATTTCTTAAATATATATATATATATATATATATATATATATATATATATATGTGTGTGTGTATATATATATATATATATATATATATATATATTGTATTTCTGTGTGTCTGTTGTCACTTCACCTTTCATTTCTGATTTTATTAATTTGGGTCCTCTGTCTTTTTTATGATGAGTATGGCTAAAGGTTTGTCGATTTTGTTTATCTTCTCTAAAAAACCAGCTCTTTGATTCATTGATCTGTTGTATTGTTTTTCTGGTTTCTATTTCATTTATTTCCGCTCTGATCTTTATTATCTCCTTCCTTGTGCTCCCTTTGGACTTATTTTGCTGTTCTTTTTCCAGATCCCTTAAATGTGAAGATAAACTGTTGATTAGTGATTTTTCTTGTTTCATTAGGTATGCCTGCATGTCTATGAATTTCCCTCTTAGGACTGCTTTCGCTGCATCCTATAGATTTTGGATCTTCGTGTTTTCATTTTTGTTTGTCTTGAGATATCTTTTGATTTCTTCCTTGATCTCAAGGTTTACCCATTCATTATTTAGTAACATGTTATTCAGCCTCTGTGAATTTGTGTGTCTCCAGTTTTTTTCCTGTAGTTCATTTCTAAATTCATAGCACTGAGGTCAGAGAAGACACAACTGGTATGATTTCAATTTTCTTAAATTTATCAAGACTTGTTTTGTGATCTAACATGTGATCTATCTTGGAAAATGCTCCACGTGCGCTTGAGAAGAGTGTGTATTCTGCAGCTTTGGGGTGAAATGCTCTGAAAATATCAATTAAATCCAACTGGTCCAATGTGTCATTTAAGGCTGTTGTTTCCATATTGATTTTCTTTCTTGAAGACCTGTCCCTTGTTGTCAGAGGTATGTTGAAGTCCCCTACTATGATAGTGTTACTGTTGACCTCTGTCTTTATGTCATTCAATATCTGTTTTATATATTTAGGTGCTCCTATGTTGGGTGCATAGATGTTTAGTAGGGTTATGTCCTCTTGTTGGATCAATCCCTTTATTGTTATATAGTGTCCATCTTTGTCTTTTAATATATTCTTCATTTTAAAGTCTATTTTGTCAGATATAACTATTGCAACTCCAGCTTTTTCTCATTCCATTTGCATGAAATATCTTGCTCCAACCCTTCACGTTCAGCCTGTGTTTGTCTTTCGATCGGAGGTGAGTCTCTTGTATACAGCATATACAAGGGAAGAGTTTTGCTTTCTTATCCACTCAGCTACCCTGTGTCTTTTGATTGGAGCATTTAATCCATTTACATTTAAAGTGATTATTGATAGGTACATAGTTATTGCCATTTTTTAAATTTATAGTTACATTATTTTCATCTTTCTTCTGTTTACAGAAGCCCTTTTAATATTTCCTGCAATCCTTGCTTGGTAGTAATAAATTCCTTTAGCTTATTATTTTCTGGGAAGCTCTTTATCTCTCCTTCAATTTTAAATGATAGCCTTGCTGGATAAAGCAATCTAGGTTGTAGGCCTTTGTTTTCCATCACGTTAAGCATCTCCTGTCACTCCCTCCTGGCTTGCAATGTTTCTGTAGAAGTCATTTAATAGTCTTATAGGAGTTCTCATGTATGTAACCTGTTGTCTCTCTCTTGCTGCTTTTAGGATTCTCTCTTTGTCTTAAACCTTTGCCATTTCAACTATAATATGTCTTGGTGTGGACCTGTTTGGGTTTATCCTGGTTGGAACTCTCTGCACTTCCTGGGCTTGTATGTCAGTTTCCTTCACCAGGATAAGGACGTTTTTCGGACATTATTACTTCAAATATGTTCTTGATCCCTTACTCCCTCTCTTCACCTTCTGGTACTCCTATGATGCACATGTTGTTGTGCTTTATGTTATCCCTGAGGTCTCTTAAGCCATTTTCATTGCTTTTTATTCTTTTTTCTTTTTGTTATTCCATTTGGATGATCTTTGCTAACTTGTCTTCTAAGTCACTGATTCGATCCTCTGCTTCATCTAACCTGCTGGTAACTCCTTCAAGTGAGTTCTTTATTTCAGTAATTGTATTCTTTAGTTCTAACTGGCTGTTCATTATGATTTCTCTATCCTTCTTTATGTCATCACTAAGCTCCTTAAACATTCTTACCATCAGTGTTCTGAACTCTGTCTCTGATAGGTTGGTTCCCTCTATTTCATTTGGTTCCAATTCTGGAGGTTTCTTCTGTTCTTTTATTTGGGAACTGTTTCTTTGTTTCCCCATTCTGGCTGACTTTCTTTGTTTGCTTCCATGTATTAGGTAGATCCCCTGGGGTTCTTGGTTTTTGCTGTGTTATCTCATGTAGTATGTGACCTTTATATTTGATTCCAAAGGTGACTCTTTTGTTGCGTAAGGTAGGTTTTTTTTTTTTGTTTTTTTTTTGCTAAAGTAAAAGTTGTCTTAAAATAACTAGAAGATTAGTTTCTAGACAACCTATCATTGGATTATACAATAACATTTAACAAATATCAGGTATGCCTCTACTGAGAAATGTTGCAACAAGAAGAAAAAAGTCTAAATATATTTTTCTCTGCCATTTTAAACATATGTAAATATTTATTTGACATATGCTTTAATTTAATTCACATTCAAAAGTTGGAAATGGAAGTGTTTGATTATCTTTAAATTTCTTTTGTTAATAGGGAGTAGCAATGACTTTTAATTCCATCAATTTACTTTAAAACCACAAGTACAGCTCCATCATCAAAATACTTTTATGTTTGTAAATTAATGCAAATTTTCTAATCATCTAAATCTTCTTTGGGGGGAAGAAAGTATAAGTTTATTTATTTATTTATTTATTTTTTTCAATGTGGAAAAAACAGACAAGACAACTTTCTTATGCTTCAATATTAAAAGTCAGAATCTTTTCTACTTCTATCAGTACCATCTTTCACAAGACAAAGTGTGTAATTCTGGAGATATATGAATATGAAGTTGCTTTAAAGGCTACATGAACATTTATAATTTATAGGACCTGACTTTCCAAACCTCCACTTTGTGTGTGCTCTTTCCTCAAGTGGTCTGAGAACACAGCTGTGGGGGAATCATCACTGTGTTCTTTCCATTCTCTGTTGTGCTTTCCCTCTTTTTTCCCTTCGACAAAATCAAAGCACATTATTTTGCCTTGGTAGATTTCCTACTAGGATGCCAAACAAAGGAACGACATCAGAGTTTGGGTAGACACCTGAATCAAGGCATGAACTACCCATTGGAAGAATTTTTTGTCTTCTCCTATCTGATACAAATTTTGGTCCAGGAGGCAATTAAGCAGAAGAAACACAATAACTTAACCCATGCCAGGATACTGTAAATGTATATGTCTTATAGGATGCGGGAAGGAATCATGATAATTACTTTTTTAACGATCTTGCCACATTTATCTCTCTACTGTTACAAAAGCATATATTTTTCTGAGAGTAAATCTTATAGAAATCAACAAACGAAGGTTTATATAAAATCATGAAAAGAGCAGTATCCAGCTTGATTCATGTGACAGTCGTGGCAGGGATCTATGCCTTACCTAGTTATTATCAAAAATCAGAATTAAAGGAAATGCTCAACCAAGGAAGTTGTTTCCATATCTTTATTTGAATTTAAAAATAAAGTCAAACTTTTTTCCTTACAGAAAGTTTAATCTGATTTGATCAATCAAGTTGACAATGAGTTTGGGTTTCCCGATGTAATTGTGTGGTAAATATTTCCATATTTAATGACAAAATATGCCACTATATAGTTCTGATTGAAATATGTTTATAAGATCAAAGAATTTTATCAAAGATATCTTATTGAATAATGCATTTTGAAATTAACAATATTTAAATATTTGCAATCTTTGCAGAATACAAGATGCCTCTATATAAAAGAGTAAAAGATAAAGTTATATTGGAAGATGACTTTATTTAAAAAGTGAAATGTGAAGTTATAGGCCTTTAATAAGCCCTGAGAAAGAGTTATTCTCTAGAAATCAATAATTTTGCATCTCAGATAATTTTTATCAATGTATATTCAAAAAGTTGAAAAAAATACTGTTGAGTTTTCTAGTGACAGATTTATTACTGTTATTATTATAATTTAGCTACCATTTACTATGTCAATATTAACATATGTATAGCCCATAGGGAGGATATTTGAATAATACTCGCATAGCAAGAGTTATATAATGTATACTATTATATTATTATACAAGGTAGTTCCAAATACTTAATGAATATCAAAAAAAAAAAAAGAAATAACATGGAATTGATATTAAACAGTTTCTGATTCTAGCAGTAAAAAATATCGTTGTTTCATTTTTTATTAAAATTTACTTTATATGTTTAATAACTATCAAAATGTGTGTTTTAATCAAGTGTGCCCTACTAATAAATGTAATAAATCAATAAAAGGAAAAACAAAGGTTCAAGGACAAACAAATGTTTAAGGATACAGAAAATAAACATTTTTAATTTGTATACATTTTAACAATTACATACATTTGAATGTAATAGAAATGCTGATGTATAAATATGTAATTTATTAGTATTTAAAATTGTATGAGTGTTCTGTAACAAAATATGAGTTCATAGAGAAAAAAGAAAATTATAAATTTTCTGATGCTAAAAGATTCTTTAGGTGTTTTTTAAATGTATAATAGTGGATATAAAATCTCAATGTTTAGTATTGGACACCTTCTAAAAAGTGGTTTAATATTTTTGTTTTAAATTCCCAGTATTTACAATATACCCCATGTTCATAATTTGCACTATTTTTAATGTACCAAAGCGGGACAAAATAGTTGATTATCTTAAAATTTTTTGGCCACATATAACAGCTACTAGCCACATATAACTATTTAAGTATAATCTAAATTAAATTAAGATTAATATCCTTAGTTATCCCAGCCAGATTTCAAGCAATTACATGAGGCAAGTGGCTACCACATTGGACCAAGAAAATTTCCAGCATCACATAAAGTTCTATTGAACAGACCTGCCTTAGGAAATTGCATTTGCTTCAACATTGAAGTCCTTCAGATTCTACAATATTAGATTTTTCACAATGGTGAGATATATGCCACGCCCTCCCCGCCGCTTTTTCACTCATCAGAGATCAGAATATGCACAGAATTGGGATCCTAAGGTATGCTCTTAGATTTGTAGAAATTTTCCCTTTAGACCTTATACTTGAAATTTTCATAGCATTTTAATTTTTAAAATTTCAATTAATTTCTACTGGTGTTTTGATATACCTATAAATGCTTAAATCATGAGTAACTTACAGTTTATCTTATTTCTAAGAAATTATTTTAATTAAAAATACCCACAATACAACTTGCCAGAGTTTACCTCTAATATTTATTATTTCTACTAATTTATACCTAAAGAGATATATAAAATTCAAAAACAGAAGCAGCATTTGTTTTAACATACCAGTTATTAAAATTTCTAGCAGAGAAATTACAAGGGCAGAACAATCCCCCTGGTTTAGGACAAAAGCTAATCACTAGCTACCCCTGATGTAGAATTAGATAATTAGGATTAAATAGAGTTCAGTGATGCATGAGTGACATTTGTCATATGAAGGGAAAATATAACATTTTTTTTTAAAAAAAATATATTTTACTGTATTAGGCCTGATGTAAAATTGTCAGGGTATATTTATAGATAACAATATAAGTCACATGAAAACATAATCAAATTTTTAGAGGACAGTGATAAAGGCATTGGCTTTGTATATTCTCATATCATCAAACTTGAATATAAGTAATTTCCTTATAACTATATGATGAAGAAATCTAAATTAATTTTTGTAAAATAAAACTATTGGAAAAATTTTGTTTTATTTTACAACAATGTTGATGTGTCACCTGTCTCTGTCACAGCAATAAACAATGAATAAAGTGAATCAACTTTAATTTATTCTATTGCAAAGTTACTGATTTTTAAATGAACTTTTATTTTAAAATAGTTTTAGGTTTACAGAAATATTATAAAGATATCACAGACATTTCCAATGTACCCCATAACCATTTAACTGATTTATTGACATTTTACATCAGTTTGGTACATTTGCTATATTTAATGAACCAATATTGGTAGAATATTATTAACTGAGGTTTATACTCAGTTTATACTGAGGTTTATACTCAGGTTTATTCAGATTCTTTTAGTTTTTACCTAAAGTCATTTCTGATCTCGCATACCTTCCAGGTCACTACATTACATTTAATCATCGTGTCTCTTTAGGGTCCTCCTGACTGATAATTTTTAAGGCTTGCCTTGTTTTTGATGGCCTTTACATTTTTGAGAAGTATTGGTCAGGTATTTTGTACGATGCCCTTTAATTGCTTTTTGTCTGATGTTCATCTCATGATTAGAGTGGGTGATGTGTTTTTAGATAAAACACTGCTTTCATCATATCATATCAGGGTACTTGCTGTGCAGTTGAATTGTTAGTTACTGTTGACCTTGATTAACTGGCAAAGGCAATGTTGATCCCAGTTACATTTCAAAACATGACGAGAAATAGGTGCACACTGCATAAATGTGTCATAAGAAGTCACTAAATAAAAAACAAAAGTCAACATCATTATAGGGAACAATGATGCTTCAAATAATATATCATTCAATTTTAATTAACTGACAAAATACAAAGAAATAGCCAGATAACAAATTAGTGATATAATTTTCCTTACAAATCTAGATTACACACAGATCATTTGTTAATTTCTACATAAAAGTAGATGATTTTTATTTACTCAAAATTAATTAGTCATATTATAGATGAATATATATAATACATCTGAGAACATAGTCATCAGTCATTTTCTAAGTAATTTTTCATGAAAACATTGTGCGCATGCAAAGGAAATTCAATTCTAGATTCAGATCTAGCTGTGACTTGGTTTAGGTAGTGCACAAAAGGTAGGGTGCAACAGAAATTTATAATCAATGCTAAAATATTAAATCATACATATGACTTACCAATTCTGCCTACAGGTAATATTTTGATTCATATAATGATATATGTTTATTCATATAATTCTAACTAATGCAATGTCATATATATGTGTATAATACATGATGCATTCTTTAAAAGTACAAATGGTAGATCATAAATGTATTAATTAATTTGCATTAGAAAAAACTGCAAAGTTGTCCCACTTAAATTTACTGGAACAACAACTGTAGTCTTTTAGGATTATAATAGCGTTGAAAGCAACCACCCCCACCGAGGCTGCTTCAGGCAATTGAGAAGCTGTCAAAAATTTCCTGTTGGTAGGCAAACCTTGGGTGCCTCCCAGGTAACTAGGCCAAACCTTTCTGAACAATACTGCACTGTTGATCCCAGACCATTTTTTACCTCCATTTTGCTGTAATTAGAGCCAGCGCTAGAGTAAAATAGACTCTCCTGAGAATTTGGCATCATCGGTCATGGTGATTTTGTCCAGAATGGTTGCTTGAACATAGACATGGAAGTGATTTGAAATTATTGTTTTTAATGTTATATATCCCAATAAATGAGTTAGCATGTTAAAATAATGATGCCCATATTTAAGTGTTCTGCTATATTTCCTTATTTATTTCAGGAGTCATATTTCTTATATCGCAAGCTGTGAAATATTCTATATCTGGGAAACTAACTGTTATCTTCCATTAGTCCTACTCACAGAAGTCATTAATTGTACAGAAAACTCTCTTTGCCTCGACAGAACATGACATCTAGTGATCTCTGTGATATTATACATAATGGATAACCACTTGCTCAATAAAACATAATGTTTACAACAAAATGATACTATATTTAAAAATATACATTGTGAAGCTTACATAGGAAACTGTTATAGGACATTGAACAAGCGGTCCTGAAAGAACAGGACATTTTTCAATTTTTCTTTGAATCTCTAAGGACTAGTGCATGATCTGGCTCATAACAGAAACTCCAAAAACAGTCGTTAAATAATTGAATGACTCATATTATTTAGTTTGCTTAATAAAATCCTATGTGCAGTGGGAGATATATATATATATATAATCAGCTATATGTTAAACACTAGTGGTGAAAGGCTCAGGTTTCATATTCCATTCCCTAAATGAACAAACTATAAATTCAGAAAGGTATAAAGAATAGAATTACAGGACAGAACCCAGCTTGAGAAGAAAAATATAGTGTTAGGGCATTAGAAACAGGATAAATTGGGATCTTTTTCAAGGCGTCTGAAATGAAATATGATGATAGGAAAAGCTGCAAGTCTATGTATTCTGGTTCCAGACTGCATCATAAAATCATTAGTCAAGGCAACAAGAAGGATCACTGCAATGAATTGCTTCCTTAAGTACAATGTGTAATGTGCTTCCTGGATTCAAACACTTTCTATTTGTAAATATTATAGTAAGTGGGGATTTTTATGAATTTTTCTAGGAACCTATAATATACAAATTTGAATTTGAAAATGACCTGGAAACAGTTTTCAATATTTCTATTTTCACTTTTCAAATAATTCATAGTTCTCTCTCTCTCACACACACATATATATATGTGTATATATATATATATATATATATATATATATATATATATATATATATAAAACAATATTTTTGAGCTGCTCTAGGCATGGGGAATGCAGCATGGGGAATGCAGCAGCAATCAAAGCAGGTAAAAATCCCTATCCTCATGGAGCTAAGTTCGGGAGAGAGAGAATTTTAAAAATGATAAAAATAGAATATACCATAAAAATAGAATATATAATAGAATATATGATGGTGATCTATGAAGAAAAATAAGGGAAGTGGCATGAGAATATGTATGTGCATTAAAGAGTTGGTTGTGGTACTAATTAGGACGATCAATGTCACTGAACAGATGACATTTGAACAGACAACTAAGTGAGGGATTCTGGGTCTATTGTTTTGAAGATGCAGTCTGTTAGGTTGCCTGATGGATGGGATGTAGGGTATGACAACAGGAGAGAAACTGAGGGTGATTCCAAGATGTGATAGGCAACTTATGAGTTGGCTCCCAGTGATCCCTGCTGCCTGGTATTCATGTGATTTCCCTGCTCTTGAGTCTGGGCTGGACCTAGTGACTTGTTTCTATTGAATAGATTATGGCAAAGTTGATGGCTTCTACTTCTGTGATTACACAAAAGATTGTGACTTCCTCTTGCTAGCTGATTTTCCCTATTGCTCTCTCAACTTGCACACTTCATTGAAGTAAGCTCCTTTCTTGGAGAGGTCCCCATGTCAGGGACCCAAAGACAGCCCCTAGCCCCTTGCTGGATACAACCAGCAAGAAATGGAGGCCCTCAGTCCAACACCCCATGAAGAACCAAATATTAAAAAAAAAAAAAGAAAAAAGAAATGAAAACAAAAGATTTTATTGAGGTATACTTGAAATATAATAGACAGCATGCTTAAAGTTTACAATGTAAATTTGAAATATGACTACATTATTAAAACAATCATCACGATCAAAAGAATTAACCTATCTTTTGCCCCTGTCCGGAATCTTCATGTCTCTTTCAAACAGTCTCCCTTTGGCATCTTTTCTGATTCTCCTCCCTGTGGAACTACTGATGTGCCTTTCATTATAGATTCATTTTGATTTGGAGTTTTATGTAAATGAAAGCATAGAGTATGTACTTCTTTGTCTGAATTTATTAATGCAGCATAATTATTTGATTCTATGCATGTTGTTATATGTGTCCATACTTAGTTCACTCACTTTTTATTGCTAAATCACCTTCTATTGTATGGATGTAGAACAATTTGTTTATCCATTTCCCTGTTGGCAGAAATTTAAGTCATTTCCTGTTGGAGTCATTACACATATAGCTGTTATAAAAATTAATGTACAAATGCCCTTTTTATGGGCATTTGCTTTCTTTTTTTCTGCATAAATATCTAAGAATGAAATGACTAGATCATATGGTAGATATGTGTTGAACATTTTAAGGAAATGTCAAACTGTTCTTCAGAGTGGTTGTATTTAAGCCATTTTTTATTTAAACCATCAAAGTCTTAGATTGCCAGCTCCTCTACATTCCTGGCAACATATGATGGGGTCACATTTTTGTTTTGTTTTGGTTTTTTATTTCAATTTTTTCTAATAGGTATATAATGGTATCTCACTGTAGATTTGATTTACATATTCCTAATGACTACTGATGTTCAACATCTTTTCATATGCCTATTGGTTATCCATATACCTTCTTTGATGAAGTTTCTGTTCAAATATTTTGTCAAATTTTATTGGGTTGTTTGGATGTTATTGAATTTTGAGATTTTTTTTGTATTTTTCTAAATACAAGTACTTTCCAATTTTTTCTCTTAAACTGTGGAGAGCCATTTATTTTCTCGATATTATCATCTGAAGAACCATTTTTTTAACAGTCCAATTTATCCATTCATTATTTTAAGGATTGAGTTTTTGTGGTTGTATCTAAGAACTCCTTTCTAATCCAAGGTTATAAATATTTTCTCTCATTTCTTCTCAAAATGTTATAGTTTTAGCTTCTACATTTAATTATATGAACCGCTTTGAGTTAATTTTTGTATATAATATGAGCTATTCTTCAAAGTGCAGTTTTGCAATGGATATTCAATGATCACTATTTGGGGAAAAATTAAAGCCATCTATTATAGATGAAGGAGGGGGGCAATAGGAAACAAAGGAGATAGAAAAAAGTATTGGAAGACATGGAGCCTGGAAAATTTCCAATTTTGATAAAAACTGTAAGATGTCAGATCTATGAGGCTGAACAAATTTCAACACAAACAACATAAGGAAAGATATGCTAGCACATTATAATCAAATTAATTAAAATCACTGATAAAAAGGAAATGTATAAAGCAACCAAAGAAAAAGAGCACATTATATATAGAGCAGAACAAAGATATAGATGAAAGTGGGTATCACATTGAAAATAGTGTAGTAAGATGACAATGGCACATATTTAAAACACTGCAGGAAAAAAAAAAGTCAAACTTTTATTCTATACTCAGTGAAAGTCTTTGGAAAAAAAAGGAGAAATAGAGACCTTTGTACATACAAAACCTAAAAAAAAGAATTCATCACCAGGAAACCCACTCTATAAAGCATATTAAGGGTAGTCCTTCAGGCAGAAGAAACAGATACCAGATTGAAATCCAGAAGTATAAAGGGAGCACTGGAAATGGTAATTAAACAGATTTTTTAAAAAATTTCATATCTTTTTTAAAAGATAATTGGCTATTTAAACTGATCACAATGATCGTGGCCTTTAGAACATATGTGTAAATATAATGTATGACAATAGTATAAAGACTGTGAGAGGAGAAATAGAAGTATAATATTGAGAAGTTCTTCCCGAAAGTAGTATAATATCATTTGAAGACAGACCGTGATAAGAAACATTCATGACTTCATGATCTGAAGGCTTAGAGAATGCTTGGGTTACAGCAGGGAAATCCGGCATATGTCACCTCAGAAAGCGACCATTAAGACAGTTAGCTAAAGTGCCAGTTTGGAATGACTCCCTAAAGCGTTGAAGAGCTGCGCTTCAATATGCTGTTTGTAAATTAAAGCATCGATGATATATGGTGTTGTTTTATGGTACCTAGCAGGGAAAGACATAATTTATATACTGGAGAGGATAATCTATCTTGATTATCATGTGTAGCTGGTAGGCACATATGAGTATGTCTAGGCCATGAGAAATTCACTGGGGTCTCTCTTGTTGCTTCCACATCTAGTGAAAACATTGGAATAACAATTTCAGCAACCATAGGTAACCAGGACACAAACAAACAACTAAGGGGATCTATTCCATCAGAAATTGAATCTGAATGACCACAGCTTACCCATGTATGCAACCTAGGGAAGTTAAATAAATGCCTGGGGCTGATGCAAAATAAAAAAAAAGAAAGAAAGAAAAAGTATGAGTGGTAGAGGAAGTTGACGAGACCATCAGTTAATGTCTCAAGACTAACTACAGGGTTTGGGCGATGTACATTCTACGGATTATCTTAAGTGTTTTTAGAGTGTAACAAGCCACACCACATTGAGTGCACTTAAAGGGCGCATGACCTGATTGAATGAAACTAGTGATTATTTGTGTCAGGGACTTTTAGCACCCAGGTCCACAAATCTTAGTCCATTACTAATTCTGGCTGTGGCTGTAGTGAACAGTCCCTGTGTAACCCAGCAACATACAATTTCTGTAAGGCCCTGACACTACACTGTAATTTTCTACCTTTTCTCCCCGAAACTACAGGAACATGGGACAACCCAGAAATGGGAGGTATTAAAACACCAAGCAAAAACTTCATGTATGGGTGTTCAGAAGATAGTGGGTAAATGCACCAAACTTCCTTTCATTATAGGGGCAGAACTTATGCAGATTTCGCATGACTTTCAGACAGATCACAGCAAGTTCTAAATGCAGCCTCTCAAAACAGAAGCCAGATCAGCAGCTCACCCTTCATTGGAGTTTTCTCTTTTTCTGTCTCATTCTTCTAACTTCTTCTTTCTTGCTTCTTAGGATCAACTTCTGAATAAACTAGCTGCACGTGTGTGTCTTGGGCTCTGCTTTCATGGGAAGCCAAACCAAGACCTGCTACCACTGAGGTGAGTACACTCCATTTTTTCATAGTGTAAGGATTCATTTGAATATTTTAGTTCAACATCTTCTCCTTCTCATCCTTACTCTCTAATTTGTTATCTCTAGAGAATATACATTAGAATCATGAGATCAAAGTGTAATTATTTTTAAGGTTCTCATCATAGAATGGCATATTGCTTTTCAAAACACATGCCAATTTACATAGCCACCAGCAGTGTAGGGAGTTGGTATTTAATTGAAAATATTTCCCATGCTGATCTTGATAGAGTTAGTGTAATTTTGGCTAGACTGAGAAAAAGTTTATATGCCAAATAAAAAAGTTTGTTCAATTTCGTGCTTAGAACATATTGCCTTTTCATTCCCACAAGTCTATCAGTCTTAACAAATATATTTTCTATTCTGATTTAATTGTGCAGAAATCTCAAAAAATTTGAGTCAGATAGATATACAGTGATTAAGGGAAAATTAATTCTGATTATAATGTCTTTGCAATATTACTGCTTCATTTTGGGATATACATTATTTTTTATTTGTATTTTATTAGATGATTAATGAAGGAGAGGGTTTTTTCCAAAAAATATTTCAATGGAATATTTTTTTCCTAGATCATTTGAAATATGAAAACTTAAAAACATTGCTTTTAAGAAAGTCATTTAAGAAAAGCAAATATTGTAATAATATGTTACATAATGATACACATGATTAATAAAGCAATCCATTAAAATCTTACTTAGTTGCTTGATAGAAATGAGAATTGTCAGATATTTTTCTCATATCCTAGTAATACACACTGTTCCATCATAAAAAATTTATGTTTCATCTGTCCTTTGAGATTGTCTTGTTATATCTAGCACAGCTATGCTTTTCAAAATAAATTCAAGTCCACTCTGTGTGCTTATTGCATTATTTGTGTTTCTATTTTGCCTTTATTTTAGATGTGTACAGTTTTTCTTCATTTTAGACATTAGTTCTTTGAGGAAGTTGTATATTGGAAATCTCCCAACCCAGTGAATAATAACAATAATATGTATTGGATTTAGAATAACCATTTTTGTCAACTTTAATTAATCAAAATAGTTTCTATTTCAAGTGTTTTATCCACTTCAATTCAAATAAAAACAAGTGTTTTTAAAACTAAAAAAAAAACTACATTAAGAGCCTCATAAGTTAAAATTGTTATCCAACACATTTTAAAAATGAATAAATAATCTATTAAATATATGGATGACTCCAGTATATATTCTAGTAATACAGTTTATTTTCAATTATATTTTTTTAAAGAGATGCATCTAAAAACCTTTTAATTAATTAAAAGAATATATAGTATTTGTATACACCTGTGACAAGAGGAGTTGAAAACTACTCGTTCCTATCTTAAATCATAAAGTAACTATCTTTTGTTAGAAAAGAATATTTTCATTTTTATACCTAATTGAGAATGTTGATAAAATGATTAATTATTAATATTTAGTAACCATTTGTTATTAGTAGAATTGATATATATTTAACTTAATATATTTTCTTAATAATTAGTTATCATTTGTTATTTTTGAGAATTTAGATGAGGATGTTAATTATTATTTAAAACCAGTTCAGTATTTATTTTCTTTTATTCATACCAATATGCCTGCAAAGACTTATTTGGTAGGTTGCTAGCCTTATATCAATATGATTATAGATGCTACAAGTTGGCCCACTAATTTAAAATAAAATTAAATAAGTTAATATAAGTGAAATAAAATTAAAATTAGAACTCACATTGCTTTATATTTACATGTAAAGATATGTATATAAACTATTATATATATTGTGAGTTTTATATCACCTCCATGTTACAAATGAACACCTTTAAGTTATGACAAAAATAAGCCAAAATATGATAATCTGGTGATACTTCTGCCTCTAATTGGAAGCAATATGACCATGCACAGGTATCAAAAAACAAAATGAACAATTTACAGTAATTTAAAATTAATCTTACCTCAAAAGAACCTCAGATTATTAGATCAACTTGTGATGTGTATTTTCAGCAGGACTTTTAACTGGGAACACTCTGATTAATTTCATTAAACCAATTGTCTTAGAGACCTGAGTAAATGGAAACAGGAAAGAACAAAATGTCTGTGTAGTCTGATATATTTTTCCCCCTAAATCTGTAGCAGCATATCATTGAATTAAAACAAGTGGAAAGGTATTCGGAAATTTGATGATAGACATTTGGGCATTTGATAAATAGTTTATCAATAACTTGCAGTAGATAAAACCATATAAGCATCCATTCAGGAGACTTAACTAAATTGAACATGTGCCTTGTAAGTGGTTGAGTTGGTTGAAACCTTAAAGGAAGGGGAGAAAATCAAAGTCATTTCTGCTACCAAAGTACATTATCTGGTTTAGAAATATTGAAATATATTGTAATATTTTGAAATGAATATTTTGAAGAAAATGCAGCTATGTCCTTTTTAGTCAATATGCAATTGGATTGAAAATATAGCCTTCCCTCCAGGCAATGAGATTTTGCCTTTTTCATTTTCCTGTTATATGCATACCAATTCTATTAAAAAAGATAATTACTAATTTGTGAATAGATTGATGAAGCTTGAAAATACATTTACTGCCTTTGAAAGTTTAGAAAAATCCCTTTTCCAATCATAGCTCTGCCTAAAAAAAGAAATGTTAGAGTTAGAATATAAGCAAACCACATACAATACCTGGCAACACACCCAGACCTGCTGTTTTGCTTAAGAAGCTGCACACAAAATTGTTACTCTAATTTCTACACTGGCAAGTGCTGCTGTATTTATTTTTGTGTTATTCCAGCAATCCTGTCTAACATGATAAAAATCTTTGTCATTATCAGAGCTACAACTTTGAATCATCTTCTTTTTAATTTTTTTTTTAATTAATGTGCCAAGAATAAAAAATGAAGTTCTCTACTTTGCCATTCAGAATTTTTTCTGGATTTAACACAAAATTACCTTGAAGCATTTGATGGACTTTTTATTGGGACATACCTCTTTTTTTTCCCCCCCACAAAAAAATAAATTCCCAAAGAACAACTTCATAGAATGGAGTTCATCTATAGCTTTGCCTCCTTGGGTAGATGTTTGAGGCCACACAAATGAGAACAGTTTGGTTTTTTTGTTGTTTTTTTACCTATAATTTATTATTATTATTAATATTTTAAAGACTGTGATTGCAAACTCACATACTACTAAGCATACAATCTTTCAACATGGCCATCTAGAAAAAGTGATTGAAGACAGAAGAAGAATATGCTCCTGAAAACTTGTCAATTTTACAGCACGTGGAAATCTATGGACATCTAGAATTAATATATGTGTTTTGACAGGAGTGTTTGTTAATAATGCCTAAAATGGAATGTAGATTAATCACAACCCCCTTACTGAGGAGAGAAGACTTGCAGAACTTACTAAAATTTGATTTCATTGATTTGTGAAAAAAGTAAATTGTAAACTATGACTTCAAAGCAAAGAGGGTGGAAAAATTCTGCGATTCCTGTTTCTCGAGTTTCTTCTGTGGAAGAGTATGCTAATTTTCTATTCATAACCAATTCTCATTTTTTCAGAATGCTTATAATATTGGAAGCAGTAATATACACACCCGCAATGAAAAGACTCCTTCTCCCTACCTCCATCTCAGGTAAGAGACAGGCAATGAGATGTAATCAGTTATCTCATACTCTTGCCTCTTCATTTTCCTTCCTGCTAGAAGCATGTACCTGATGGCTGGTGCTCTTGCAGTCATATTATTACCATGAGCTTAATGTTAAGGATACTGAAAATGAAAAACAAAACAAAACAAAAACAAGAAACATGTAATATTGGGCATTAAATGAGAAAAAATAAGGCTCCATTTTGTTTAAAACTATGTTTGTTTGTTTTAGACCACTGTAACTAGCACTTAATAATGAGTTAGTATTTATAGCGATGGGGATGTGGATTCCATTTGCTAAAGCACAAGTTGTAAATCAGTGTTTTGAAATAATTGTGGCCAAGTGAGTGATAACAGTTGAATAGATGCCAAACATTATAGAGCAATTGCCATTATAAATTATTCATATTTTTCATTTTTAATTGAAATACTATAGAAATAGTTTTACTATTGAGATTCATTTGTACTAGAATTTAAGTAGATTTTGTGAGGTGTTTTGTTTGTTTGTTTGTTTTACATTTTCCTTGTTGTTTTCCTGAAATTGATTATTTTTACACCAAAACATAAAACTGAAAGAGAGATTTTTTGTATTGTTTTGTTTTATTTTGTTTTGGTTGTTTTTGTTGTTGTTGGTAGAGGTCAGTCTCCATCAAAAGCAGACATCGTGGTGAGGAGAAGGTTGTTTGGTGAGGGGCACTCTTAGGATCACCACCTGTGGAAGGGAAGAGAAGGAAACAGGATTGGTCAGAGGGAGAAGTTGAGCTGAGACACAGTTGGAATTTTAGCCTCAGTTGACCCAACTGGCTGCAAAGTGAAATCACAGCCAAAATTCAGTTTAAGAGAACTGACAGTTCAACTAATGTCTGTGCGATTCATATTGCACTTCTTTAATTTAACTGAGACTTCGATACTAGTTTAAATGATGGTTGACTGGAGGGGAGAACCAGAATGGAGAAAATTTTTGAAACTGTATCTTATAGAGAAAATAGGACGAAGCAAATCTATTAGCCAAGTTAAGACAAGATCTGAAGCAGAATCAGTAATACTTCAAGCAGTTGGAAGGCTGGCCAGACTGTGTAAGAGAGGATTTCAAAATTTGTGCACATCTAGAGGATAGAATGTGAACCTTAGAAAGTAATTGAAGGTAGACCGTTGTGCTTTCTGTAAGAATCACCTATCCATTAGAGCTATCCAAACAATTTTGAGGGAAAGAACTGCGTAACAGTAAGGTGAATGTATTGGTAAGATTGCCTTAAAGAAAAGAAAAAAAAAAACAAGTAACCATGGAGTGAGCCAACTAGTGATAATGAATTAAACTTCAGAAATAACATTTTATTCTTAAATGTCTCTCTCATCACATTTAATTTCTAAATTACATTCTCTCTACTATCCAGTACATGTCAGCTACACAATCCAGTGAATAAACAGCATGTTCTCATTATCCTACAGCCAGGGAATATCAGGTTCCAAAAGTATCCTTTCAACAGCAAACACATAATAAAGCACAAGACACAAGACTATAAAACATGGGAAAAGGAAGAGACCAAAGTCTAGAAGGTTGTTTTGTTATGACCATTCTGGAAAAGAAATGTAAAGAGCTTATATCTATTTTAAACTAGGAGTCTGTATATCTGTCTATTCTACCATTCCATTGATCCATTTGTCAAAAGAAAGGAAGTATAATATTTTTTATACCATGAACAAGATTGAAATTCAGCATCATTGATTTTACACAGTTGGTGGTCACCTCATTCAGCTGCAGTCAAATATAGCATTTAACTTCTCTTCTTTAACTGCTATTAGTTTTTGTCTAATATATTTAGAGCGTGTATCACTCATGAAAACAAAACGAGTACTATTTTTAGTCATTTTGAACATAGATATTAATGTATACAAAAGATAAATGAGATTAAAAAATGATAAAATACTTTGATTTGGTTGTGCTGGGTACCTGTTTGGAACTCATATTTTTGAAGATCACATTCTATTGAAATACAATAAAATGATATGTAATAAGCTGAACTACAGACTTTTTTAAAACTTGATTTCAGAAAAACTAGTTGAATCATAAATTTAAATATCCAATTTGTCAGTAGTATTTCTATTACTCATTTTGTATGTGAAGGCATAGATTATTATGAGGATGTAGTGGGATGTTTAATTTTGTAACAAGGTTATTGGTTCTTTAGGATACATTTAAAAATACTTAGAGGTTGTAATATATAAACTTCTCTACTTATCCTTCTCTGTACAAAAATCTCATTGAAAACCTGTGTTGTCAATGGGCATTCAGCAAGTTGATTTTTTAAAAGATAATCATTTTTAGTTTACTCATACATTTCAACAAAATAAAAATATGTTTACTGAAGGCAACAAATCTGATGTAAGTTCTTTGATATATGCATTTTATAAGTCAAGTTAGTTTCTGATTGATTAGATTTGTAGTTCCCTGGATTTTTCTAAGATTTTTCCTTGTTAATGATAGCAATTGGTTAATTATTTATCAACTCAGGGAGAAGCATAAAAATAAATGCGTGTCCTTTTATTAATTTGAAAATTTGGTATGACTTATGTTATACACAGACAAACATATGCAAAAACACGTTACTTGGAAGATGTTTAATAGAAAAATTACTACTAAATAATACATTTTATTTTTTAATTAAAAATGATACTCACATTATCATTTGAACAAAAATCTGATGGTTTTATAAATGCTCTTTAAACTTAATCTATGATTTGTATAAGTCCTCCTCAAAAATAATAAAAAACTTTTTGTGTAGATAAGCAATGAAAACCCAGATAATATTAAACTGGGTTTAAAATACACTATAGAGTACATCAGAGATAATGAGACAACAATTCATTTTTATAACAGTATTAACTAACTTTAACTAACTGCCCTGAATTATAAGACTGCTGTTATTAAATTTTTAAGTTATCTTACTGTGTTCCAAATGACATGATTTAAACTCTAGAAGTGATATTAAGGTAATAATGTATTGCTGTTTTCTTGTCTGATTCTTTTCTATGTTCTCTTGGGGGAAAATAAAAATCAAACAATATCTTTTAGTCGTTTCCATTTTATGTTAGAGCATACCAATATGAAACATAGCCCTATTTAAAACTAGATGAACTTGCTCTCAAGCGCACTCTTCTTTCTTTCCATTATGCTTTTGAAGTTCCTTAAGATCCATTCTTAGGTCCTCTTCTTGTCTTGCTCTCTACACACACTCACTCAAACCACTTTCTTCAATTACTTGTATTTGCACATCACTCATAGTTTAGTCCTCCATTGACTTCAGAACTTACATACTCACCTGTTTCACAAACATCTCAAACTCAACTCAGCGTATCTAAACCAAGCCATAGATTCTACCATCCACCTCTTATTGTACGAGCTGCACTCCCTTAACACACACACACACACACACACACACACACACACACACACGCACAGACACACACAGTTTTCCTACATGTCTCTAATGTTGGTCAAATACACCGTCCCCCACTCAGTTGATCAATCAAAAATACAAGTAGTCATCCTAGACAGCTCTCTCTCAGCTTTATATAACCAAACCATCACTAAGTTCTATCATTCATAGCTCTAACTTCCTCTTGAAGCTATTTTCCTTTTTCTCTATTCCTGCTTTCATCAAAACAGTCTCAGAAAATGTCACCTTTCACCTCGACTCACAAAAGAGTGAATTTCTTCCTCCCCTCCACCTATATGGGTTTCCTCTAATTCTTTCCTTGCACCACTTCCAGAGGTAATTTTTTTCCACATCAAATCTGATCATGTTCCACCATGGATTAACACTCTCCAGCAGTGTCCCATGGCTAATAGAATTATGACCCAAATACATGTGACCTAGAAGTCCTTCCTGATTTCATCTTTGCGTACTTCAGCATCTTCATCCATCTTTGCTCCCTCCTAGCTGCACATTGACCTTTTAGTTCCTCTTCCTTGCCATGCACGTTTTAATCTTTGCACTCATCGCTCTGCCTGGGATCATCTTTTCTTCCAGCCACCCATTAGATATCAACTTAAATGTAATTTTTTTTTAGGGAAATCGTCTTTGACTTCTCTACTTAAGCCTTTCCCTTGATTACTGAATCTCATAGAACCATTTACATATCACTTATAAACATTCGTTATGTTGACTCTTCTATGTATTTATGAATATTTCATTAGTCTTTCTGTTCCATTATTTTATAAACACAAAGAGGATTAGGCTGTGTTTATTTTTATTCACCAGCTTAACCCCACTTAAACCAGCAATGAGGACATAGTCTGTCTGGCACAAGGTGCAGGTCTAATTAAGTATATGTTTCCTGAAAGAAAGTATAAATGAATGAATTTTTAAATTAACATGCAGGTGTGGGTTATGGGTGTCCAGGTAGATGTGCCACCAGTGTTGTCCTACCCACATAATTTCTGGGCAATGGTTTTGGCGATAATTTCTGTTGCCTAACCTTCTGGCTTTTCCATGTGCCAGTTCTCTAGTCATTCCAATAATTCTAGGAGCCCTAGGAAATGTCCAAAGGTTTCTGTTTCTACTTTTGTTAGCCAGAATCAGTTTCTGTCTCTTGCAGGTAAAAATTCTGATGCTGACTCTGACTTTCATTTTATTATCCCTCTCTTCTTTTTCCCACTAGAAATCACATATCGTAAGCTCTTTTGATAATGATGTCTCATGGTGGCTTTCTAAATTGCTCATTTTGAAATTATGGATATGACTACATATTTATATATTCCTGAGTATCTTTTCTTTTATGTTTATATTTATATATTAAAGAAGTCTGCTTCCCTACTGACCTCAGCTAAATGCTGACTTGCATTTCACTTAAAAATGGGATTTTTAATTTATTCCTTTTAGTTTGTTTATTCATTAGGAACCTACTGTAGCACTGACATTCTGATCTGTTTGGGTTTAGGTAATATCATCTAGCTTTTCTTATTTGAAATATGTCCTCTTTATGTGAATATCACTTTTTCAAAATTAATATGTGCATGCATATATAAATATAAATAAATTGCCATTATAAGCAATTCTTTAAAAAGCAAACAGATGAAGAACTAATTCTGTTCCATTCTTGGCTTCATCGGTATGACTACAATTTACAGTAGAACTGTATACCCTACATGCTTCAGAGCTCGAATGTGGTTAGCATGGCTATTTTGAGCTACCTCAAAATAATGCTCCATATGAAATCAAAAGCACTGGCTAAAAACAGACCTTCACAGCCCTGGAAAATATTTTAAAAAGATTCTAAGACACTCAATGATAAACAAAGAAAACCAAAGGAGGGAAAATGATATTCTATTAAACTCTACATGGCATCTGAGCTGTAATATTAAATGCATTTTTTCCAGTGAAATCAATTAGGATTTGTTAAATTTCTTTACCATCTCTGCCTGTGACAATATTTTTGTGAAAAATTTTATTGAACATGCTTATATTTGCATTTTCCTTAATAAACTATAGGTAAATGTCTCTGAATATGTATGTGTATTTGTACATACATGTGTGAATGTGTGTATACATATAGACATATATACCCACATATATACCTATACATTATATATCCCTAATTGTAATTTTATATATACACATTTGTAAATATACTATATATATAAAAAATGTATACACATTTTAAGAAGGGAAAAAACTGTGTTAAAATTATAATAACATTTACCAATAGCAAAAGATGAATACAAGTCATGTGTATACATTTTTTTGGCACCCCTGGTATCTGTTAACTTCTTGATTCTGGCCTGTACCCCATTCTTCTACTATGCAAAAGTTGTTTTTCATTCTGAATCTTATATGTTGGAGACTTAAAATGAAAATGATGGTAAGGATATTTGCTACACATGGTTGTTGATAGATTTTAAAAAACACAATGCAATTATCATGCATACAAACCCATGTGAACAATAACTTGCCATAATACCAGGAAGTATTACTTTTCATGCAAATAGTGATACACTGAATCTGACATACTTAGCATTTAAAGACTATTTTGCGGTCATAGCATGAAGTAAAGACAACATTGCAAAACTTTGAATTTCAGTCTCCCTTCATATCACTGACCCAGGATGACATTACTCAGACCATGTTTGTTGATGATTGCCATTTAGAAAGATAGGCTGGGCTTATTGGATGAATTATTCCTCTTTGAAGCAATAATATGCACTTGAATGTGTGGTTAGTTAATATCAGTATGTGTGAGAGCGCTAAGGTCTAGAAAAACACCCCACTGAAATCAAATAAAATCTATCTGATTTATGTGCCAGACAGTTAAATAAGACTCACAATGATTTTAGCAGCTTTACTGGTGCTCAGATTTACAGACAATTGAATTTCTACAACAGCATCTTCCTGACAATAAAATTTAGGGATAAAAATAGGAAACATTGTTAGCACTAAGAAGGATATCGTTAAGAAGAAGAGAAATTGAAATGTGTTGTGGCGGCAACAAGAGTCAATGTGAGTAAAGTGAAGTTAGTTATCTAGGGAGATAGAAAAAGAGATCTAAAGTAAATGTATGTAAAGTAAATTAATGATATTAATCTTTCAGAAGCAGATAATAAAAAATGACCTGGGGATATCATAGTAATTAAGACTCTGAAATTAAAGGTTCATAGCTAGCAGGTATAGTGAAGGGAAGTAAAATCCCAGGACGTATATATTTAAGAAAAGGTAATTAAAAATCAAGTAGATAATAGAATTCATTCACACTGTATGCCTAATAACTATCAATAGTGCACTGAACTGAAGTATTGTTCTTTTGTTTTCCTACGGACAAATCTAGGACCTTAATATTATAGATAATGTTAAATAATAATCAGAAATGTTGTAGAATGAAAATGCAACAACATACTGACCAGGATACATTAAGAGCTATTTCTGACTATACTCTGTCATTCCAAACATGGGTTAACTTTTGAGTCCAGAGACTTTTCATGTACATTATAAAAGCCTCAGATAAATGTATTATTATTCTGACAGTATAGTGACCATGTTTGAAAGTTTAGAAACATTTGTTAGCATTTATTCTATTTGAATATCAAAGTTGGTTTTTCTTGAGCATCAGGTCATGGAATAACTTCGAGTAGCATGGTCTTTGCATTCCTTAGATTTGATTGATAATTTTTCGCTAAAGTAAAACATGTTTTAATTATAAATTAAATATATATAATTTCAGAGATACAAATTATCGTCTGCATATAGTCATTACATACTTGTGGTGGGTATTTAATTTTTGGCTGAAGGTATTTCTCAAAAACATGTATTCACTTCAACACATATTTATTGATTATATACTATATCACAAACACTAGCCAGTATGACAGTGCACAGATGAAAAAGATGAAGGTCTAGCTCTCCATCAGGTTATTTTGCAGGAGTGACTGAAGCATAAACAAAGTGCTTGTGTTGGGAGGGAACAATGGCGGTAAAGCAGGGATGGCGCAGGCTTTAAAGCTGGACTAGCTTAATTTTTGAATTCCAGCTGAGTCCTTTGTAGGTGAGTTTGGTCAAGTACTTGAAAGTTAGGAGCTTCACTTTCCTGTTTTGTAAACCAGTGGTAATACCTGTGTTAAGATATTAAAATCTATAAAACTTGACATTTAATGAGGATCCAATAAATGCTTTCTGTTGTTGTTTTTGTGTGTTTTTTTTTGCCTGGCCTATAACTGTCATAATTTTTGTTGTTGTTCATTTTCTGAAACTCTTTTAAAATTAAAGCCACACAACATAATCTCCATTTAATTTTCTTCTCATTTTTAGAGTATGACATAATCTCCTAGTCAGTTATATCATGAAAGAATTGTTATTAAGTTAAAGGATATTTATTAAATATTTGCTCATGCATATCCTGGGACGTCCATGTTGCTTAATGTGTATAATCAAAAGGAATGCACATAAGAAACATTTGGATAAAGCGTCTGGTTACATTTACAATAGTTTCAACATACACATTAGGTGAAAATAAGAAGACAACAGAAAGAGATTATTGAAATTCATTTAAGAGCAACCACTTAAGTAAACTTTGAAGTGGAAGTTAAATAGTAAAAGAAAAGTAGCTCCAGATACACAGATGAATATATAAATGTTTTCTATGTTCAATTTTACAATTATCATATATTGATTCTATGGTTGCTATTTTATGATTGCTTTGAGACACACAAAATGTTATTTCTTGTCACGCTGTATTTAAGTCTCCGTACTTACTACCTAGCAATTATATCTGAAGATAAATTACTTTAAAAATGCCACTGTGATTCTTGGTTACAAGGGGATAAAATAATATAACAGAATTACAAAATAAATGTTGGCTATTTGTCTAGTATTTCTTTGGGTATGCAGTCTATGTTTTGTACTTAAATATACCAGAACATTTTATTCAATTCTGTATGAAATATCTGTATTTCTTTATCATCTGTTGATTTTTGACTCCTTCTGCATCTTCTGACTTGCAGTTTTCTCAACTTTATGCGATCTACCCTTTTTTTGTTGTTTGTTTTTTCCCACCTTCAGAACAATGTGATTGAAGGAAAGGAAATTTTCCGAGAAACTGTGGTTATCCACAGTAACAAGGACTTGGAGCAATGGTGAACTCTTCTGAAAGCCAAAACTAGTTGTAAGTGTCCTCTAAATAGGCAGGTTTATTTGAAGTTAAGATTGCTAAAACAGCAGATTTTCCATGGAAAGAGCATTTATTTTCTGTCTTTCAGAATAAAAAATGTTTGAAATTAGTGGCAATCATTGAAAACATGAGTGAAAATATAAACTTTGTAACCACAGATAGTCGTATAGATATTGCATCTCAAGAAAACAAAACTAACTGATTTAGAGATCGTCAACTAAACAGCACATAACTTAACATCCACAATTTAGAGTATAGATACAAAGAACAAGATAAATGCTTTATTTTGTGAATTTAGTGGGTTTTTTTAAGTTGAGTAGTATGTGTAATGTTACATGATGTGTAGCGTGAAACTAAATTGCATTTGTTTAATTAGTCATTTTACATTTAAATCTTGCTTTCCAAAAGAAAAACTGCCAAAGTTCTGTGAAAGAATACACTCTAATTTAGTTTTGAGAAACAGACCACAAATTTTAAACAATTCTAAAATTATGAAGGAGGCACCCACTTATTTAGAAATATTTTGTTCATAATTTTGCAAATCATTTTCCTGATTAAATTAATAAATAAAACAACAAAACGGTGTTTGCTTCATTCAGCAATGAGTGCTTGAGTTAAGGCATATTATTTGAGTTTTTCATGATAAATATTGGAGATAAGAAACTGAACTGGACCCTTTTGTCTTTAGTTCTCTTACGTGTATTACACATTTGTATTACTGAAAGGTAGAGCTAAAACCAAATAAACAAAAAAAATGCTGAATCCAGTAATAAAATTATTTAAGTTTTTTGTTATATCTTTTAAATAAGAAAGTTTGAATTTAAAAAATAATTATGCTATTTTAATTTTTCCAGCTGTCCCTCTTAGTCATAGAAATAGTCACATTTTACCCAGCAAAATTATTACTAGATTAAAATTCACTGAGAAAAAAAAATCTGTCTAGTCATATTAAAGTAACTTTGCACAGCTATTTGAAAAAAAAATTCCTATCGGAATGCAAATGATCAGACTGGAAGAAAAATATCTGCACTATTTTGAGTGTTTGTATATTTTTCTATTTTGATAAATACTATTTAAGGTACAAGCATTCTTAGATCATGTAAATTAAAAATAATCAATTGTTTTAAATAGCACAGAAATATTAAAAATATCCAAGCTTTGTTTAAAAATAGAGCTCAACATTTATTCAACCAAGTCATTTGACAAGATTGATTAAACACAATCTGACATCATTTAGGCATAAATTTCTGACATGTATATATGACTCGTGTGTGTGTGTGTGTGTGTGTGTGAAGAATACCAACTTGAAATATAAATGGAGTGCATTTTCAAAGTCTATGAATTTAACCACTTATGAAACAAAAACTGCTTTAGTTATACATTCATGAAATAGTTTTCCACTGTAAGGAAGATGATAAATAAAATATGGATGTGGTATAGTTCAGAAAAGAAGAACCTTTCTCTATTCTTTTTAGTTCTCCTGGTAAAGCTACTTTGAGTCCTGTCCAGGTCAGCATATTCTGAGATAACAATATAGCGACTGAGCATGAGATTTGCATCTCCACTTTAGATTTCTCATTCTTGAACCTCTTTTTGCCTTATCAGTACAGCTACCAAAGGGCTTAGCAAATGCAGTTGGAGTGGAATCTTTCACTGCATTTCAGACTGAAAATTTAATTGTTCAGGTCCATCTCTAGCAGCAAGCCATGTCTGCAGACTTGTGATAAATCTAAGCAAAGAACAGAACAGACTTGAGGATGTATGAAAATAAAATATTAACCCACCTCTGCAAGACTTAATTGAGCGAATTCTATTATAGCTATTATGTACATATCTTAATTTCATTTATGGTTTACATTGACCTCATCAAACTGAAAAATATTGAACCTGCATTTCACGTAATATAGGTCAGTTTAAAAATGCCTAATATTATCATGCCATTGGTAAATTTATTTCTGTCATTTTTATCAAAGACATTTATATTTGCTACTTTTCCATGCCTGCTTTTCAGATAGATCGCTGTTCTGTCTTCCTTCTATAAATGTTTACTTAATGTATACACAAATAAATCCTTCAGAATAGAGCAAATAACAAAACTAAATTGTATTAGTGATAGTATCTTCCCCAAAACAATAGTGTTTCTCTTTGTGCAGTTGCATTGTTATTTGATTATCATAGTGTGCTTTAACTCATTTTTAATAATTTATTTTAAGAAAACAATATATTATACTGAGGAAAAATAGGTAATAGAAAAATGAGGAAAAAAATCTAAACTTTCCAGATAAAAATATGTCATTTTTCTAATGTAATGAGAAAAACTTGATCTCTGAATAAAGGGCTATAAAATACAATAAAAAACGCCTATTAAAATGAATATATGGAAAGTATAAACATTGTGACCGACTCCAGTAAATATTTCAAAGTATACAATAAATTTAAAAAAAATGATTCTGTATGATCATAAAGCAAAAAACAAATGACAGAGAAAAGAAAAAGACAAAAGTGTTAAAAAGCAACAAGGCAAATTGAATTCCCTCTTGAAAGGCAAGAGGGGCTTCAGTCAGCACAAAATGAAACACCACGTTCCATTTTAATGTGTAAAATAACATTTGAGAATGTCTTTAAGCATAAAAGTTTCTGTAGCTTCTTTTACATTATCAAACATTTGGAAAGTTACTTTTGCTATTTTGATAAGAGATTAACAAAATATTTTCCTGTTTACTTGTAAAATATTGAGGCTTCATAGCTAGGAAAAAAATGTATTTGAACTAAGAGTACAATTGATAGTTTAGTTATAACTCTTTGTTTAGTTGGCAGTTACTAAGACATCTTCTTTGAACATGATTTTCATCTAGATCGGTTGCAATTTGTCTTACATTACTAAGATTACACTGGGAATCTACGTACAATGATTCTGTTGTCACCAAGTATGGCCTATGTTGTGTCACAATTACTCTTTATACCTGTGAAGATTACAGAGTATATAGAAGGAAACATTTCCCTTTATTAATCTCTATGGATTAATAAAGCTATCTATATATGTGGATGTTTTATTTGTTAGAAAATAGTAAGATTACGTCTCCACATAAATTAGAAATAAAGAAATCTCTCTCTAGCAAATTTTTCTATTTATATTTTTGAGACACAATAAATTAGCTTGATTTAATAGTGAAACATATACTTTTTGAAAAGAGTTTAGATTAATCACATATTAGATTGATCACATGGGACAGAATGATACAATGGTTTGGAGTTCAATAGAATTCCGAACCATTATACCATTCTGATGACAAATTGTCATCAAAACTTACTTTATGATATTGGGTAAGTTAATCAGCTTCCATGACTATCAATTTCCTGAACTATATAAGACTGAAAAAATGATTTCTGCCTTGAATGTTTAACAGGCTTGGAGTGATGTTGATAACACATGCTCCATACTCAACTAACATTAAATTCATAGATTAGATTAGATGGCTCCTATGAAACCTAAGTGGTAACACAAAATTAATTAGATTTTCTTTCCTTGAAATTCACCTATTGTTTTGAATAGTTATATCATTTCACATTTCTTGAAGTTAAAATACTTAACATTGTGATAGATGACAAACTTATAGATTATGTTACTGTATGCAAAGTAGTCTTAATAAAGATTGAAGATTAATAATTGATAAAGATTCCTGATAATAATTCTCAACAAGCATTTTTGAATTGGGAACTCTTGGAGTTGCCAAAAGTAAATAATGAATAATAATAATGATAATAATAATAATTTATTACATAGAGATACATTTCTTAAATTTTTCGCATTATTTTGTATTATAGAATTTAAGAGTAAAACATGAGGGGTACATAAACCACATTTTGGGAGTTACATAGTTTTTGTTTAGAGAGAGCAGCATCTTCAAAGGACTGGAGAATAGAGAGGGCATTCTAACTCAGTATCTTTTGGATATACAATGTAGGACATAAAACCTATGGTAAGAGAGAGGATTATAGAAAAGGGTATCAGATGATTTGTATGTCATCCACTTAGGGGAGCATTCTGTCAGATTTTTAATCCAGAAATATCACTCTGACCTTTTAGTTTGGAGAATGGAATGAAATCTAGAAGTGAGGAGACCACCTTAGAGGCAATTTCAGTAATTCTACTTAAGAGATGATGATGGAGAATGTAAAATATGGGATGATTTAGGGTAAAATTGACTAGACTTGATTGCTCTGATAAAAGAAGAGGAAAACTGCTAGCCTCTGGCCCAGTGTCATTCACTAGTTATAACAGTCCAGGATTCGAAAGAGAAAACTTAGGTAGAGGCGTATAAAAAAATCATTGGTGGTTTTATTGTTCAATTATTAACTTACTTTTGTTTACTTAGTACAGTTTTTAAACATTTTGTAATACACAAAACAGACTACTCTGTTGGGTTGCAATGATTATTCAATTTTGTTAATTATACACTTTTAAAATATTTTGAAATATATTAATAAATGATTACTCATTTATGAGATTTATGTTTATATCTCTATTGCCTATTTTAGTGCTAAATTTTCTTAGATTTTTTTAAATATATCTTTCTTGTCCCCAGGAAATCACCATGCGATTTTTAAAGTTAATATACTTTTCATGCAAAATAAAAGGTTTTCTAGCAGCAGGAAAATTATGGTTGTTTTGACCACTGGGGTACATAAAATATCTAGATAATGGTACATTTTATGAAGTAACTTTCCAAGATTTTAAGTTAATATTTAGGTCAAAGACCAGCCACAGAATTTTCGTATGTGGTATTTTAGATTAGAGATAGAGGCTGAGAGATTTTATGTGTATATATATTTTGGTCTTATGTATTTTGTGTTTGTTTATTTTAGTTATTCTACATTTTAAATATCTTGACTACTTTTTCAGAAAAGGGTTACACTATTAACAACTATGAAATGTGATTTTTAATTTTAAGCCACACTTGGAAAACACCTACTTCCTGAACTAGACCTCTGCATTTCTGAATTCCATTAAAGAATGTGTTTAGAAGTTTCATAACTTTCTCTCCAGGGGATTAATAAATTGTGTTTATTATCATTACTATTATATATATATATATATATCAATTAAAATATATGCCTCTATGAAAGGCTGTTTGAAAAATCACACTTTTATATTATATAAAAATATGAAAAATATATTTTAACATATTACACTTTTGAAATATGGGTAAAAGCTACATACTAATTATAGAAGAACAATTTAAAACTGACCTTTGCCAGCAAATATGGGACTACTAAACACTACCCTTGAAAAACAGCACATGAAATCATTATTCTATTTATTTATTAAACATCTTTGTTTTACTCTTATTAAAAAAATAAATTTTTACTAAAACCTGTATTAGCCAGATGTAGAATCCCTAACTCTATCATAAACTACACTTCTCACATTTAGGCAGAAAAATCCAGTATTATTGGGTCTAACTGGCAAAATATGAAGAGAACTTTTCACCTTCATTATCTAATTCTGCAAGTCTTTCCTTTGCCCTCCGCTCAGTCATTTCTGAGCCTTAGTGAGCACATCTGCAGACTTGACAGGTCTTCTTACTGATACCAAAGCGGTGGCAAATGACCCACACATTGCAAGTAATATTCAGATAAGCTAACAATATAAGTAAGTTATCCTTTTGTCTGGAACAGTTTCTTCTAGAATGACTTTCAATACGTCATGCTTCGGTTTGACCCTCACAGCTGTGAGAGTCTGTCCCAAGTAGGCGACACATTGCTTATCCACAAAATTAACATTTATGACTTTAAATGATACAAACATTTTTCTCATTATCCTCATATCATTCCATTTATGTCATTTTGAATGTTCTTTATACAAATATTCCATCCTAGCTTTGCCTTGGAAACTACCTAAGTCACTTTTTGTAACACGAGAGCTGCTAAAGCAAACCTAAAAATCACTTCGTGTCATTCTAAAATACTGTTTGCATTCCATTAAATAAAATGGCAGATGAGAAGTGTGTTGTTCAATTTTTTGTTCAGTACTTTCATTCTTTCACAAGGTCGTATGTACTTGATCTTGGCTCTCTGTTGGGATCTAGAAACACCAACGATGTTTTAAATTTCACTTTGAACATCAACTCATTCCCTGTGTTACTTCTCTGATATTCCTTGATTTCCCTTACAGAGATAAAGCAATAGTGGTCTAATGTTTAGAAAAAGTGACATTTATGGAAATATTTAGTGCACATTTATAATAGATCAAACATACACAATGCAATATTGTATACACCAGACTAGGCCAGTCTTTCTATTATTAACCTACCACAAAGGTTTCAATATTCTATCTGTATCCTTTGCAGGAGACCCAATCAGACTTATTCTTGTATGTATTCATCCCTACTGTTCTCATACAGGTGGACAGCTTCTTACTTCAAGCAATTATGGCTTAAATTGAATGCGCAGAAAAGTGTGCTTAGTACATATACCCAAAGCCACACACACACACACACACACACACACACACTGACATATTATCATCTGTTTAGAATCTCAGATTTCTAGCAAAATAGCCTATTCATTATGTTGCCAGATTTTTCTAACAACAACAACAAAATTACCTTTAAGGTCTTCCTCAACCTGATTTATTCTTTTATTCACATATTTTATTAATATTTTTTGTTGTTGTTATCTGGCTTCAAAGCCCACTACATATTAGAAGCTTCCAGTTAGAATTCAAGTGGCATTCTATTAACGATTAAAATAGAGAGAAATTCAAATTAAAAATAAATAATAAAAAATTTTCAGAAAGCAAATTATTTTACAACCCCATCATCTAGAACAAACCTGGGTGTACCTAGGTCAGTCTATAATTATATAAATTAATATTTTACTTTGACTATAAAAGCAAGAAAATCTTCGGTGATTATTTTAAGAAATTAAAAATGTTGAATACATTTTAAATGTCTAATCAATTTTTTTTGCTTCAACAACCTGTCCTGAAAAGTTATAGAGCAGAACTCATTTTTAAAATTCAGAACAGTTAATGGTTTACCCTGGAGAAGTATAATCTAAACTGAAATTTTGGCAGTTTGGACCTTATGAAATGAATGTTTCTTTTATTCATGCGTAAAAAAAGATGAGTAAAGGAGCCACATAATAGATACTTGCACTTCTTTAGAAAATAGATTGCTCCAAATTTGTAAAACACTCTAATCAGAAAACACGTATTTTGTCAAAAAAACATATTTTCCGACTTTATGCAACAGATCTATTTTTATTAAAAATACAAAAGTTTATCGTAAAATAAATTCAGATTTTAAAATTGTCAGTAAAAATAAATACATAAAATGTAGAAATTAAGGTAAAACAAAGTGTTTATCTGTAAACAGAATTATAAACTAAGACAAAAACTAAGATATGTGCATATGAAGCATATTTTTTTCTCATATGATACACACACACACACACACACACACACAAACACACACATGTTGGATCACTCTGGCTGTGACATTCAAAATGAAATTATAGAAAAATGGTATTAATATTATTATTAAAATAACTGAGATCCACACCCTCACCTATGATAAAGAATTAAATTAGTTTGGTGTAGCTAGTTGTCTTCTTTTACACTGAATGTTAGCATCTTTAATAATAAACATATCACTTTTCTCATGTTTGATGTTTTTCTAATAAAATTCAGTGACTAAATTATTTTCCAAACCCTGTTGATTGTTTCAGGTACATCTGGGAAGTCATTTACCATGGTTTCTGAAGTCTTACATTGACTTTAGATCAGTCGTATTTCAACTCTCCTCAGAATTATTTATTATTTTCCTAAGATAGAAACATGACAGGATTTAGTCCTTAGCTGTTTGTTAAAAACACATTTTCTAATAATAATAATTATTAAAAAAAGAATGATTGTGTGTACATATATAGACATTGAAGTTTACATAACTCAGTTTTATATGCGTATTTGAATTGATTTTAAGTAAGTTTAGGTATTTCTCTTCTGATATATTCATGTGAAAATACGATCGCTTTCATTGTCATGTATATTTTTAACATGGTGCACTTTATTCAGGCTATTTGATTGTTTCATTACCCTTTGACAACCAGAGTAATTTAGCACAATGGGTCATTGAACAAGTTACTGGAATCTTATTTCCTCTTCTTAAAATGAAGAGTTTGTTCTATGTCTTCCTTCATTTCTTCTATGGCTGTGATTCTAAGTCCGTGGGCCCAAATCTCAGTAATTCTCCTTGAATCTCAGTACTCTTATCCACTGTCTGTGCCTTCACTTATTACTAGACTTTATTTTTCTTCATCCCTACCCTTTAAAATTAGTGGATCCTTCCATATACTGAGTCCCTCCTAATCCATAAAAAACACTCACTATACCCACATCTAGCTACAAACTCCAAGGAGTAAGTAGTAACTATGTTTGATCCTATCTTGGTATTATCTGTTCTTCTGAGAATTAATATTCTCTGTTGTTTTTAGCACAATACTTTGCAGAGACAGGCAATACATGCAATGGATAGGTATGGGTTAATTGGTTTAATTGTTTGATTGGTAATGATGTTATAGATAATAAGTTTCTTCCTTTTAAACTCTTCAAAAACAATACATGTACATTAACTCTGCAAATCTGAAAATTATTTATTTTAAAGGCATTCCAAATGCTTTTTAAACATAATTCGTATTTCTTTCATTGAATGTTGCTAGAAATAGTTCTACAATTAGGCCTATAATGTACCTAACTGCTTCCTCTGATTTTTCTTATAGAAATTATGCACAGATACATAGCAATACTACTTTTCAGCAGATTCAAAGGCATAAAAAAATTAAATTGTGTTGAGGGTTTTTTCAGCTTTTTTTTTTTCCAAAATCAATAGAAACAAAATAAAATTGATACCTCTAAAAAGAAATAAGTATCATAAAGTTTCTGTTATCACAAGTACGAAAGTCAGAAAGAATATTGTGTCTGTATCCTACAAAAAAAGTAATAATAATCTCTTTTTAGTAGCTTGCAAGTAATTTAGGAAATATATGCTCCACTAGCAGAATGGTAGAGCTGGTTGCCTGGGATAAGGTACAATTTAGAAAATTTGTCTACGGTTCAATTATTTTAAAAAAATTATTCAGACTTCAGAGAATAGAAAGCAGAGAAAGGACTGTTTATCACCAACTATTCAATATTTTAATTAAGCAAGAAATAATAAGCACAGTTAAAATCTGTTTTATTTTCCAGTCCAGTGAATCTCAAATTTTAGTATATGCAAAAACCCCAGAATGTTATAAATTCCTAGTAACTATTCTGTGCCTATATGTTGGAAATCTCTGCATGTAAAGATTCAGGAATATGTATTTTGAAAAGGACTTGAGGTATTGCTGAAACAGTGAGAACTTAGACCAATCTTGAAACTTGCTCTTGAAGTTCACTCAGGATGGCACCGTCATGGTTCAGGGCATAGACTAGATATGCAATAAACACTTGACGAATTGGGATCTTAATATCCTAGGCCTGCAAATCTTGTTGAAATTCTAAAACTATAACTTTGTCCATATCAGTTAAACAAATATAGTCTCATTATTCTTAACTATTAAAAAAGTGATGATACTTGTTCTGATATAAATACAATTTACTGAATTTTAATTTAATAACATAAGGGGTGCATACACTGATTTCTAACAAAAAATGTTATGGTAATTAAAAGAATGACAATTCTTTCTCTTTTTTCCCCATCCATTATCCATATCCATAATTCTCAGACTCTTAAATAATTTGTACAAAATTCAATTATTGTATTCAGTTATCACTAACATTAGCTATTGAATTAAATTTTCTTCTTCTACATAGTCACAATAAAGGATCCAGTAACCGTAAATCTTGGTGAGCAACATTATACAGAAGTGATGTGGCTGGTCAAAATAATAAATAATTGGACAGAATTTTAAAAACTTGAATATTGCTAATTTATTGCTAATGCATTATGAATCTTAATTCCTGTAGGGCCACATTTTTGTCATCATAGGTAATTACATATAATTATATGGAGAGACTAAAAGCTATTTTTAATGTTTATTACTAGGCTTTCTTAAAATGCATACACAATCTCACTTTCATTATATTGTTCATTTTTAAAATTTTGTTTTCCATTATACAAAATATTAATTTTATCGTAAATGAACAAAAATGTTCATCTGTATGTCATTTTTAATCTTCAAAGTAAATGCTTTGTGACCTTGGATGCATCTCCTGGTTCATTAGATTGAGAAATTCTTACATCTAAACAAAGATGTAATTGCTTTGAACTAGTTATCTCTAAACCCATCCCAATGCCATTTTGTAAATTAATGCCAGGATACTGTCATTGTGAAACATCCATCCATTTAGTTATTTGTTCACTCATTTACCAAGCCAGCAGCTCCTAGATGCCAGGTTCTACACTGGAAGAGTGGATGACACAAAAGCTACAGTGAATAGCAGAGAATGTGTAGAGATCATAATTGTTTTATAAGCATACACCAGGAATCAGGTAAAAAAAAAAAATACCATTAGTTTGCTCCAAGGCTAAACAAACTACTGAATTCCACATTTCTTTACTATTTCTTTTTTAGAAGTGTAAAATCCATCCATTTATTCACTCAACAAATACATATAAAATACACAGTTATTTTATGGGTTTGGCCAATTAAGTTCACGAATTCATCCTAGAAAAACTGCTACACACCTCATTGCTGAATATCACTGTGGTCACCTTCGAAGTACTGCCCTTGGGAAGTTATGCACCAATGCCAGCGCCTAGTCCACCCTTCAAAGCAATTTTGGAACTCTTTTTCTGGAATGGCCATCAGAGCTGTTGTCGTACTTATTGCCCTTGACGTCCTGAATATCATCAAAATGTCTTCCTTTCAATATTTCCTTTATCATAGGGTAAAGAAAACAGTCATTGGGCGCCAGATCAGGTGAGTAGGGAGGGTGTTCCAATACAGTTACTTGTTTACTGGCTAAAAACTCCCTCACAGTCAGTGCCATGTGATCTGGTGCATTGACGTGATGCAAGAGCTATGAATTGTTGGCGAAAAGTTCAGGTCGTCTAAATTTTTCATGCAACCTTTTCAGCACTTCCAAATAGTAAACTTGGTTAACTGTTTGTTCAGTGGGTACAAATTCATAATGAATAATCCCTCTGATATCAAAAAAGTTTAGCAACATCGTTGCACAAGTTCACAAACTTCATTGTCAGGCCTCCTTCAGTAGGTTCCACTGGAGGTCCTAAATATACACAAATAAGACAGGAGCTCAAGTTTAATGAAGACAACATATATGTAAACAAGTAATCAGTGTATAGTTTAATGTGCAAAACTTATAAATACAGCTGTGACACTCTAGTAAAGTAATTTTCTAAATATGACAGCAATTAAACTATTTATGGGATATTTATGTTATATGTTATAGATACAACATGACATAAAACCAAAGTCCCAAGATTTAATCGGCTAGTTGGACACACACACACACACACACACACACACACACACGCACACATGCGATCTCACTCATGTGTAATATTTAAAATAAGTAACAATGAAGGAAAAGACAGGATAGGAGCTTAATTTTTGATGTTCTAATTTGTGCAAGGCATCAATTAGGTAGTTTATGTAAATCATAACCAACTGAGTAAATAGGGCAACATTAGTAACATTTTTTACAAAAGGCAAGTGAGATTCAGAGTGTCCAATAACTTTTGCGGTGACTAGCACAGTTAGGGTTCAAAGGCAGGTCTGTCTGGTTGATGGTCACAGCTCTGCTTCCTATCATTCTGCACTGTGTTAACCTACTGTGCGTCAGAGTAAAAGGAGAAGGAAGAATAATGAGATGCAATAAAAGTTTCTGCAGGATTTTAAGAAGTTGTAGTAGACATGAAAGTGAGAAGATGAGTCAAAATTTGAAAAATAAATGTGATTTGAAATATCAACTGATGCTGCATCTATTTGGCATAACATAGTTATTGTATTCTTTGAGGACTGGACGTAATTACTGAAACAGCTATGTATCCATAGAGATAGCACTTATCAACTGAGGGGAAATGAACGTTTGAAAACGATGAATAGAGCAGTTTTCCAAAACATTGAATTTTAAACTTTTGTGTACATAAGATACATGGAGCAAGTATTAAAAGTGCAAACTCCTGATACTTTCCAATGTCTGACTCATTAGCATGTCTAAAAGTCAGTTCCTGGAATCTTTATTTTAACATATACGTCATAGGTGCTTTCGATGCAGGTGGCTTGAGGGCTATACTTTGAGAAACATTGGCTGGGAAGGGAGTAATAATATATACACATAGTGAGAGATAGTGGATGGATGGTTAGATAGATGATAGATAGATAGATAGATAGATAGATAGATAGATAGATAGATAGATAGATGAGGTCATTGATTTTGGACGCAAATTTTAGGAGATAGAAAGCAACTAAATGTTATATATATATATATATATATATATGTATATACATATATATATATATGAGATTTGCAAGATAATGTATTTTAAATGCTAATTGATACTAATAAGGCATAACTAAAAAAGACATAGGCATTTCTATTGCTTTCCAAAGATGTGAAATCTACAATAATAATAACAGCTAACATTTAGTTAGCCCTTAATATGTGTCAGAAACTGTTCAGAGAGCTTCAAAAGTAAATTATTTAAGATCACAGTAATCCAATGTCATCGCTCTCCCCATTTTA